>NC_079342.1:2573391-2873391 GCF_029582105.1 Oenanthe melanoleuca | reverse complement strand
GAAGGAAGAAAAAAAAAAAAAAAACAAACGGAGGAAGAGGGTTCAACCATTGTCAGTAAGATGAAAAGTCCATCCTACCAGTTTGCACATGGGAGAAATATCTCCAGATTGGTAACGTGATGCACCATGACTCATGTCCTTTGTGTCACCCCTCGAGTCGGTGCCTGGGGAGCTGCATTTGTCAGCTCCGTGCGACACCTTCAGCTTCCACTGCACGGAGATGCTCGGGGTGATCCTGCCTGATCCTCCCTGCACACACCCATCCCTGCCTGCAATCCCTGCTGCAGCTCTGGGGCTCACTGCTCGCCCATGGAATATGGACAGCACAGGAAGAGAAGATAAGGGACAGTTTATTTCAAGGTATAAGTGAAAGTTACACAGAAATACTTATCTTTACAGTCTAGCAACAACTCCCCTCTCCCCACAAGATCCTGAGGTACAAACAAGTCATCTTGACTGGTACCCCTAAGGAGACACCATCTTTAGAGCCATTTATACTCACAGCTTTATTTGATTGCCACGGTCAATCGATCAGTACCTGTTTGTATCTCTGTGGAGTACAAAAGCCTGTCAGGAAGTAGACAGCACACTCATTTCACATTATTAAACATGCTCACCTGTGGTTTCTAGTCATGCTCAATTTTATTTCCAGTCATGATGAATTTTATTACCTGATCTTTTTTTTCTTATCAGCCGAGATGAGAGTCAAGTGAGAGTCAATTTTCCAGAGAGAATTCCACTTTTTCATTTCATTTTCAGGGTTCATGGATAGCTAAAAACTAAATAGTTCAGCAAAAGACAGCAACGTTTTAGGAAAGTATTTAATGGGACTTAAAACTTAGGTGTTGAATGCTTATGTTGTTTACAACAGTCCATCTGGTCAGTCCATGGTCATCATGGAACACCATGGCTGTGCACTCCCACCAGGGAAAGAAAAATCTCATTAGGAAATCAGTGGAGGTACAGCCTTACCAAATGTCTGAACCTACAGAAAAGAATGTGAACAAAAACCATCCACAAAAAACATATTAAAAACAATAACGTTTGTGTGTCACCGAATCCCTGTTTTATATTCCTGGTCTAAAACAGACTTGCATGAGCTGGAATTGTGCCCTACCACACTCCCCATTCCCTAGTCCCCAGGTGGCACACTGGAGCAGGGACCACTTTGCAATTCTACAAATGATATCCTGGTTATAAATAGCATTAATTAAAGAATCAGAGTCATGGCATGCAACCAGGCATTACTGATTACTCTGGTCTTGCATGGTCTGCTCAGAGCAAAAACTCCCCTGAATAATCCAGACTTCAAATACAACCTCTATGAAGAGGTACATTAAAAAAATCCCAGCAAGATGACAGGGTTTATGGGAATAACATCAGACATTTCTCTGCATGCGGATAATTCCAATAAGTCTGTACTTAAAGAAAATAATGAATAATGGCAACCTCTCCACCCCCCCCATTTTGTCGACATTCTAACTCCCAATACTGCAAAGGCTTAGACTGATTGTTCTCTTCTATAAGTGGAGCTTTTCAAATTGCTGTGTTCTACCCCAAGTCCTGCTGGCAGATTTCCAGCAGCCCCCATGAAGGGAAGGGTCTAGGCTTTACCACAGACTGGTCACCAGCTGAAGCTTGGGCCATATGAATGGGGGCCCCTCTGACAGCCTTATTAACACAAATGATTTTTGTTCTTCATGCCTGGGTAAGCCATGGGCACATGCCTGCAAGATCAAGGCCTCAGTCGTTAATAACTTGGGCAATCGCTTCACCTAAAGCCACACTCTGTCTGCACAGAAATCTTTCCGGGAATCTGGTAAAAAGATTGATGAAAATTAAACATCTACTTAGTGAAGCTGAAGTAACCAATATATGATTAATACTTTCCAATTATATTTCAGTACAGTACATTGCTGAGTTTGTTATTACCTGCACTCTTAACACTCCATCTGCAGTGTTAAATCCATCTGTTGCTGAAAATATGACTATATCTTCAAGGGTTTCTGAATCATCACGCTGGTACCTTTTAACATAATTATAATGAAGAACGATATTCATTATCCGGCGGAAATTAGAAACCTATAAATATGAGGGGAGGGGAGCAAGGTCCAGCATTGCCCACTATCTCAATTGATCATGTTGGCTTCTCTCACTTGAAGTATTACTCTGGGCTCTGGATTTAGCACCACCAGTCCCACTGGCTTCACTGATATTTTGTTAACACCTCTCATGGGGACCTGGACCCTCAGCTTTATTCTGCCAGGTGGAGGGGAGCAAGAGAATGCATGACTGACATCAGGGTGTGGAGACAGGACAGACTTAATGATGTGTCCTACAGCCAAAGCTTCTGGTGGGGCAGGATGTCAAACCTTGGGAATTGCTCACCTGTCTGAGGAAGAGTGGCTGTGCTGGACCAGGTGTCCTTAGCACTGGGTTGTCACCTGCTGAAATGGCAAGAGAAATGTTCTGGTCATTCCTATCTTTGAGAATGATCTAAAACAGAGGGTGCTATTTCTAAATACTCAGTTAAATTGTCAGAATAAATATATGTTTGTGCATATATCTTAGATGTTAAAGAAACCCTGTATTGAATACAGCAGCAGCTGGTTTAAATGTGCCTGCAGGTAGCAGAAGGCAAAGCTTATGCCACAGTCTTCCCTGAACCCTGCTCCCTCCACTTTCTTCCCCCTGCCCTGTTAGGATTTGTCCTTACAAGACCACAAGTCTCCTTTTTATACCATTAAAAAACCTCATGAATTTTCAGACACCATTACATAGTTATGGGTAAGATATAGGCTTCACTTCCCCACAAATCCCACAGCAAAGGATCCATTTTTGAAACTCTGGGTGGTAACCAGCTATGGAGAATTTTACAGGAAGAACTCAAACTAACCTATTTTAAAGGCCTGCAAACAAAACTCCTTCCACCTTGGTAAGTAACTGGAGAGAGGACGTTTATTAACTGTAAAAACTTACAGATGCTCATGGGAGCATGAAGCAGGGTTTTCCTTTGCTGCATCCAAGGGGGACTGTACCAGGACCAACCATTCACCAGTGAGCCTGCCTGCAGTTTGGGCCTGAAATGGGTTTTCTGGTGCTCTCTGGTGCTTTTGGAATAGGAGCAATCTTGTCACTTGGCATGAGAAATGGACAAAAAATACAAGAAAAACAGGGGTACCTGTCTATCAAAGGCTGTTGAGTTGGAAGTGAAGCTGCTTTGCCTTCTCAGCAAGAGAGGACAGAGATGCTTTCCTCTGTGCCATCTGAAACAGGAGATCAAGTGGAATATTGCCCCACTGTGGTGGTTTTTGAGGCTCATGGATTTCTGGAATCAATCTTTCTCCTATCTGAAAGAAATCCACAGGGTTAATAGCTAGAGGCACACAGCTAAAATGTGATTTTGAGAAAAACAAGAACAAGACGACACAGTATTTGTACAGAAGAGAAAATGGGCTTGGAGTTTTAAAAATATCCTTCAGAAAAAAACCAGAAAATTAAAATTACTGAGCTGACTGAAGAAGCTTCAGTATTGCTTTTCACTTTCCAAGTTTTTATTGCTGTTCTTTGGAATATAATTGGTGATAATTTTCTACTTGGAGTCTGACACAAATCTTACAAGCTACTAAAGGTACTTGGAAAACAAAAGAATAGGTTGTTTTATTTCTCTTCATAAACAATTTGCTGTTGGAAACAGTGAAGCCTCTTGAATGACTTCAAGACTTCAATTGCTTGCTTTAATTTCTCAAATAATCCTTTCCTATAGTTGGATTTTTTCTTCACTACAAGTAACTCTCACTTCTCTTCTGATTTCCCACTGTTCTGGGCAAATTGGTCTTAAGACAGTTTTAATCATTTAGCTGAAGAATATGGCCTTGAGCATTAGAAGCTTTACACAGCACACTCAAAATTCATCCTCCACAAATATTCACTTAATACTGGCAGGAATTTTGATGATCCCCTTAACCTACCTGGGATTTTAATATTTGGTAAAACACTTAACAAAGAATGCATGCACACGTGCGAACCCCAGATGGAATAAATTTGATTAATAATTTGCATTTGTGGAGAAAATGCTTCCCTGGCTCCTTTCAAAGAATGCAGGCACCTTGGATAAGCTCTATGCTCTGACTTTAGCAGGGACTTGCTTACTGAATGGTACAATACAAATACATTCCAAAACTATAAGAAAAAGTCAGGCAATAAATATGCAGAACAATCTGCAGTCTTATTATTCAGCAAAGGAATTGCCAAACCTGGATTTTTTTGAGCAATGCCATGAAAAGATAGAAAGGTGGAAAACACTTCATTGAGTGAACTTTCCTGCCAGATGGGTCAAAGTGCTGGCAGGGAACAGCAACACCAGCAGCGGGTACAGCTCACCATTTTCATTTTTTTATTGAATGAAATCAGAGGTGGGGTTTGACTGGTTTGGCACAGAAACTGCCAGGCTCTTACTCTACACAGATTCAGGAGTGAGCACAGGCCCTGCTGTTTGCCAGGGGCCACTCAGCAGCTTGTGCAGGTCTTTGAAATACAAGGCTTGTCCATTATCAAAAAGAAAGTGACTCATGTTGCTGGAAAGCACTGGAGTCCTCACTGGTCAGATTTCAGTGAAAAACTAAGAAATCGCTGATTTCGGTCACTTTTTGCAAGAATCATGGAGGAGTTCTCAAATCTCTGCATTGATGTGGAATGTTGTTCTCTGCAGTGAGGCTGCACTGTCTTCAACAGTCAGGAGTGAGAAGGTGATGCCAGGCTTCTGCCTTTTTTCTACTTTTGTGCTCCTTTGTTGTATTTTAACTTAAAGATTTAGATTCCAATAAGCATAATTTGTTCTCATGCCTCTCCCAGCACCTTTTTATGAAAGCAGAGCTTTAAAAAATTAAAGTAATAAGAATTGCAAATTATGTCAAAAGCTTTTCTTGTTTACCTGAAAGATGTCAGGTCTGAAGCAGCAGGACTTGTTTTGTTTGGTTGGCTTTTAGGCTGCAAAAATTAGCTTCCACACACTGTAAAAATTTGTAAAAGGGAAAGAGAAATGTTAGATCTTTTCCCTATCACCTTATAAAGTGTAATTTCACTTGACAGTTTCATATACAGGGGAGAAGTGAGAGAAACAAAGCATTAACAGCACACACGAGTTGATTGTCTGGAGATTTGGTCTCTGGAGAGCAGAGCTGACGCCTTGTGATGGTGCAAGTTTCTTTCATGAGTTGTGTGTAGTTCCAGGCTCCCTCTGGCTCATTTAACACTAGGAAGCAGTCTAAAAGATGGCTGGAAAATGTGGAAATCCAGACTGATCCCACTCTACTGTACCAGCTCAGCTCTCAGCTCATCAATTTATAAAAATTCTCTTTTAAGAGTTGTTTTTTTCCAGTGTTTTGACATTTTGATTAATTTTCTATATTTGTTTAAGTGTTGCAAGGAACAAATTGAAACAGCATACGTAAAAAAAAGAAAAGAAGAAAAATAAAAGTCAATTGGTCTTTTTGCTTTTGTTTTCACCTGTTTTAACACTGGTGAAAATCCAGAGCAAGTCTTGATTTTAATCAAGTCATTCGTGTAAAACAGAAGCATTGTGTTATTACAGATGAATATGCAATATTTCTCTGCATGGCTTTCAAATATTTTGAATGCTCTGTCATTTAAAAAAAAAAGTGCCATACTTACATGAGCATCAAAGATTAGGCAGCTCTTAACTCTCAGATAAAATGAATTTAAGTGAGTCATGAAAAGACCTCTTCTTCAAAATGGTGATGGTAGACAAGGCTGTAGAAGAGATTGCTTTGCAAGCACATTCACACAGGAATATCCCAAAAATGCAAGATCCATCACAGATCCTTTTACGCACTCGTCTGCTGTTTTGCTTTTCTCCTCTTACTCCTCTATTAGTTTAAGCCCCAGATAGCCCCATCCATCACACCAGGGGTGCAACAGCACTTATGCATTTTCAGCCATGTGGACAACTCAGTCCTGCACTCCCAAACATTCATCATTGAATCACAGGATCATTACAGCTGGAAAAGGTCTTTAAGATCAAGTCCAACCATGAGCCCAGCACTGCCGAGCCCAGCACTATTCACTCCATCTCAGAGCAGTACCAGAGGACCTCCCCAGGCTGCAGCACCTACTTGGCCCATCTACAGTGGATTGTTTGATAACCTCCAGCACTTGTTGGCTGTTATTTCAATGGAAGTATAATAATCACTTGAATTAAATCCACAAATAAAACATCACTACAGGTGTTTCAGGAAGAACCATTTTCCCTTTTGCAAGCTTGAAGGTGACATTGCTCACCAGGTTGTCATCTGTTGGTGGGATGGCAGTGGGACATCATTGCCTGAGGGGAAACCAGTGCCTAATGCTTTGCCTTCCATCAAATATTCTTAAAACAGCCCAATCCTTGGCTATGTCTCTCTCATAATGCTGGAAATAGGCAATTGCATCCTCAATGTTTTCAAACTTGGGCTTTTGCCTCCTGTTATATAAATGCAGAAAGAAAGTTACCATGTGCTCTTTCTATCAACACAAATTACCAATAACATTTTCAAATTTAAGCAGATGAGACACACGTCTTCTGTTCCCTGTGTAAAGGCTGGATCCACTTAAAACCAACAGGAGCCTTTTCATTCACTTCAGTGAACTTTAGATCACGTTCCAAAGAAGTGACATGATTATTTTTTCACTCTCAAATATACAGTGGGCTGTTCTTAGTAACAAGCCTGAACTCTGCAGACTCTCACTGCAGAAATTCCAAAAGATGTGAAAATCTTGTATTTCTTTCAGAAGAATTTCTATTAATTTTTCTGGGACACATGCACAAAAGTCTAACCTTGCCTAGGCAGATTATGGGGGTAGGTTTAACAAGATAAACTGTTCTTATATTCTGTAGGCATTGCAGTGTATCCCATAGTTGAACTCAGATCTGACACAACAGCTCATACTATGATCCATCTGTGCTGGGGACCTTCCACCACCAGGATCTGGACAGCATTCAGGTTATCATGGGCAGTCTGTGGAGGATCAGAGAATCACAGAATCACTAAGGCTGGAAAAGACTCCAAGGTCATCAAGTCCAACCATCAGCCAAGTACACCTTGCCAACTAACCCATATCATGAATTGCCATGAATTGTCTGCTTGGTTTTTGAACACTTCCACTTTTGGATGGTGACCCCACCACTTCCCTGGGGAGCCTGTTCCAATGTTTAACCACTCTTTCAGAGAAGAAATATTTGCTAGTATCCAATCTAAACTCTCCCCTGGCACAACTAGAGGCCATTTCCTCATGTACTGTGTATCCTACATAACAGGGCACAACTGCACAGCCCAGCCCTATGATACACATCCATATAAAAACTGAAGGCTGATAATAAGGATTTACATTGCTCTTCACAAAGAGACACACAGTGAAATACAAGATGCCAAATCCTCTCTTGCATCCAGTTTAAGCAATTCATTTGGGGAAGGGAGGTTTTATAATGTTTATTTGAGCCTGGAGGAACTATCCTGTTAGCACACCAATAAATGTTGAGTGTAATACCACAACACTTTCCTGTACCAAGGGAATTCTCGCAGTGCTTGTGTCTGCAGCAGGCAAGGAAAAGCAACAGCTTTCCCCCCTGAGCCAGCCTGCCTGCCTTGTGCCAGGTCTGCATGAGCCCTGGGTCCTTCCAGAACAATATGTTAACCAGGAAATTGGAACTTTGGAGTAGAAACTGAATCCAAAACTAGAAAAAAACATAAAAACATGTACAAACAGCTCTTCAACTGGTGTATTTAAAAATACACACACATGTATATATATATTTTGCATTTCTGCCTTTTTAATCCCCCTTATTGTGATCAGGAGAAGGTGCAAGATTAGGGTAGCAGTAAAAGAGAAGAAACATTCCAAAAACTAAAAGGCAGAAAAAAAGAAAAGCATTTAACTGTTACACTTCTTTCGCCACCCAAAACCTTCTCGAAGTACATTCCGACTTAAAATTTAAGCAGAGGGTATATATTTTGATCAAAAAAGCACTTTAAAGAATACTGCTGTGTGTAGCACTACCTTTGGAGTACTCTTAGCAGAATAGATTTTATGTAAAACATTGATTCTCAGCAAAATTTGTAGAAGTATGCGCACATGAAATATCCACAGGATTTTTCTTATCTCAACACAATAAAAATTGTCCTTTTGTAACAGACTCACTGCCCAGCCACATTCTTTCAGACTATGTAAGTGGGTTAAAAGACCTCAAGATCATAGTGCATCCTTCTGTTCTCACTCTGGGACCTAAAATTTTCTTCACTTGTGGAAATGTTGCAAGATTTTATTTTGCAAGTCATCAAAGAGCATGGAGTGTCTTAAAATAAAAACCAGCAAAAGAAGTCCAGAAAAGTGTCTTGTATTTAAAGGTTCTGCACATACAAGAGTCTCCAGACTTGAATTTTCCATATCTTTAAAGTTATTTGTGAGTCTAAATTCCTTTTTGCTTAGAGGAGCTAAATGCAAAAAGATTTGGAAGGATGGGTCTTTAAGTGAGAGCTGTAACTTTAGTGCTGCAGCTGGATGGAGCAGCAGCACTGCAGGGACAAGTGGGAACAAGCCAGGCACACTGTCATTTACCTCCTGAAATTCCAGGCATTTCAACACTTAAAACCCTGTGGCCTGTAAAGTGTTTGTCTTATCTAACTCTCAGAAGCCTTCAGAGTTTCTCCTTCAGCAGTCAGAAGGTCTGATTATTGCTCAGCAAACAAAAACACATCTCATTTGCAATGAGATAACTCCACAAGCAGAATTAGCACTAACAGAGAAGAACCAAGTCCAAGCTGTATTTTTAAAACACTCATCAAACTTCAAAGAACCACAGCTCTGCTGTTCCAAATGTACCTGCAGATGTATTAACATGCACTCAAAAGCACTGTGAGCTCACACAGTGAAGCAAGACCATATATAACCCTTGCAAACCTATGTTCCAACCAACCTTGGGAGCTTCGGCCTTCACACTTCCTTTTGAAAAATGGGCTGCAACAGGAGAACTGCTCATGAGCACATTATCAGTTGCTTGAAACTCAGCCTAGCAAAACAAGCAAAACAAACACTCCCTGAAAGATTAATGCAGCATTTTCTGACTGGCAGGCTTGTTTTGGATGTAGTACAGCAGTGCTGACTGCAGACAGCCAGGCTCCATTACTTCATAGACCTGTCTCGCAGCAGGAGACACATCGGGTGGCAGGTACCAGTCCTCATATCATAGAGATCCTGCCAAGTGAGGAGTGTCATGGGCTGTGCAGAGCTCTCCTAAGGGGTGAGCCATCCCTGCAGCAGGGGGTTACCAATGTGCAGTGTTACTTTTTCCCTTTGCTTTTTCTGCATCTTCAGCATCTTGAGCCATGGTTGTCAGTGTTCAAGGGTAAGCTGCTGAGCTTCTGAGATGAACAAAGGCAGCTTCACATTGTGTTTGTAGTACCTCCCTTTATCAGGACATAAATCTAAACATTTTCTGTTTACAAATAGGAGAGCCCAGTGAATCTTTGTACTCATATTAGCAAGGGAATTCCCAAAGGCAGGCAAGTGCACACGCGTGGGTGTGTGTATATATAGACATCAAGCAACTCTTGGATGCATCAACAAGTTACTGGGATAAAGCTAGAGAATTAATAGTTAAACACAACAATTATCTTCTAAGCTTTGCCTCATGCAGTCCCTGTTAATGTTCCAAAAGGCAGGATTCTCCATTAGACTCTTGAACAATGGCATAAAGAAAGGTGATACAGAGGTTAGTGTAGATGCATGGAGCAATCCAATCATGGATTTCCCAGATTTTGGCACTTGTTTTTAAATAGTTATGTCAGTTAAGTGTAGGAAGTCCTGGCATGTATGATAAACCCTGGAAAACTTCAGAAGTTCAGTTTGTACTCTTTAATCCGGGCAATTGGAATTCTGAATAGAAATTATGTATACACTCTCCACAGGGGAAAAAATCCACAGGGTTTTCAAATTCACAAAAGTGACCCTGTGTGTAATTGTGGCCATAGCAACTTCTGATTAAGTCCCAGCTAGACAAAAATCTCCATTAGCAAGCTACTCCTCCTCCTCTACTTTTTATAAATAAAATTAATTCAATTCAGACAGGTAATCGCAGGTACTTTTTTAGCTAAAAATGGACAGGGGTTGTGCTAGACTGCTATTTTTTTTCTATATCATTTATTCATGGCAAGGCACTGACAAGACACTGACAAGATTCATGACAAGATCACAGAAAGATATGAAGTGTCCAGGTACCAGAAAGCCACAACTTTGTTTTCTTTCAAGATCCATTAAACTCTTCCACATCAGTTTTTCTTTTGTTTCACCACTGTTTTGTAAAGACACATTCAAGATGCAAAACAAAGCTAGATGAGTTGCTAGCTGAGACAAAACCTTGTTAAAAATCTAGGCAATGTTTCTACAATGAACACTTTGAAGTCCAAACACTTATCCCAACACTGTTTGTTTTCAAATCTCTCCTTCTACTTGCATTTTTTCAGATATTCAGGTAGATGCCCCTTCTGCCCTGCCACTGCTTGACCTGAAGCAGGGAGCAGTGTCTCCAAAGCTGTGCTCCATGCAGGCAGACTGTACAGGAAACGAAGGCTGGGATTCTTCTGTCTGCTCTCTCAGATATGCCAAGCAATTCGTGGAATTCCAGAGGCATTTGTCCAACAGGAGGAACACTTGACTCTAGCTTCCTGATCTGAACATGAAGAACAAGTATTTCTATGATAGTCTCCAGTTCAGCAGACCTGAAAGCAGAGGATTTATTGCACACAAGATCAAGAAGCCTCTCCTTTGATCATTTATACAGCGGGCTGTGAATGAAGGCATTCAGAGCCCAGCTCCAGCACACTGAAATATTCATGGACACAGCCAAGAACAATAATCAAGCATTGGTTGGAGATCAGATCCTCTGCTGGGGGAAATCACATGGCAACTTGATTGGCTTTGGTGGGGAAACAACAGTTTACACAAACTAAAAATGTAATCTTTTTTGCACATGGGGCTCTTCTTTGTAAACCATGCTTTGATACACATCTGTGAGCCAGATAATAAACACTTCAGATAAATCACTGGAAGTTTTAGAGAGCTCTATGTGCTCTCTCAGACTTTCTTTACTCAGAAGTTGTAGAGCAGAGGGCAGAAGTCAGCACTGATTATACCGCAGTAGCAACTAACCATTATAAATATCAAGGTTGAACTCATTTGGACAATTTCTTGGAGCCTTCTGTTCTGTTTCTGTCTCTCTTTAGACTTCTGCATCTTTTATTCTGTGGTACTTAGATACTTACACCCCAAGCTCGAGTAGGGCTGGATATCCCACTTGAAACATCAAAAAATATGCCAGAACATTTATTTCTCCTGTAAATCAAACAGACAGCTCCATGATGCCCCAGCAAGTGTTGCCCATGGCCCAACCCCTCATTCAGCCATGGCCTGTCCCAGAACTGGGACAGCACCTGCAAGTTATTGTCACCTTTAAAGGAATCATTCACACAGCCCAAGCACTTGGGGTTTTGAGGTGCAGGGAAGTCCCAGTCAGCTTGAGCCACCCAAGGACATCAATATTTGTCAAGAAGTTTTCTTTGACACTTGGCTGAGGTATGGTTCTGAAATTATCTTCTCGTAAGAGTTACCACAGCACAGTTACCACGGAGATTTTTCAGAAAGACATAAAATATGAGGTAGTGGACAACTTCCAACAGAGGTGAGCTTTGGAAAACCCTAGGTGGCGAAAAAGGCAAGGACAAAAATCATCTTCAACTCAGTATTGAAACACAAAAGAGAGATCTCCATTAAAATTTAAGTCACGCTATCACAGCTGAGTTACCACCTCTGAGTTCTCAGACTCACAGTACTTTCTTCCAAAAACTGGTCAGCCATTGTCAGTATTCTTAACTTCTTAGTGGCAATCAAACCTTTTGTTAAGATAAATACTAACAGACTGGTAAAGAGAAAAACCTTCATTATTTTACCAGCCAAATCTAACAGTGCTGTCTCAGGAGGCACCTGAAATTTTGCTTACGTAAGTACTGCAGGTTTGAGCTCATGCTAAGACAATCTCAACAACCTTTTAAGCTTCAGTAGAATAGCTTTTATGCTATAACTTTATTCAGTCATTAAGAAAGCAATAATTTAAGGCAGGAAATAAAAAGGGAAAAAATTGCCTTTGCACAAGTTATTCTATTAAGGACTGGAATATTAATCTTATTGAGTACATGAGACCCTGTGCAACCATGGAAACCATGGCATTGGATCCATTCAGCCTCCAAAGCTGAGCTGGGGCCTATGGTTGCTATGAGAGGATATAGCACACACCCCTCAGCAGTTCTGATTAGAAAGTTCTATTGTGTGTTTGTCTACACTTCATCTCAGCATAAAGTTATTTGTGGAACAGAGGTTAAGGAGAGGGTTCTGAAATCTGAAAACATACCTTTCACATTAATTTAGGAAATCAGATGCTCTTTCACAACAGTTTGGGGCTTAGTTGTGACAATTTAACTGATATCTTCCCTTGTTCTGAAAAGATAAAAAAGGATATAGTGAATTTGACATGGAGAAGTTGGGGATTGATTTATATTCCAATAGCATATAAGTATCTTTTTCAAGCTCATCCTCAGCCCAGATGTCCTACAGACAGGCTGCAGGAGTTGGTGGTATAGAAACATGCCCCTGGATTGTGTTTTTTTTTTTTTTTTTTTTTTTTTTTTAAATTTAATTTAATTGCAAAATTTTAAGGAAAAATATAACAGTAAATCTTCTGAAACACAATCAACTCAGAATTGTAGCTATCATTTAATCTATTATCTTTTCTAATTGCAAGAAAAATTACACTAGGAACAAAAACATGGCAAATAAAACCATCATAATATACAATAATAAAGCCTGAATATCAAACAGAAGTTTTTTGAAAGGTTTATGAACTCCCAGTTCAGTGAATGATGTCTGTAGCAGGGTGGTTGGGAAAACGCTTTCCCTGTGGAAAACATGGAATTCACCTAAACAAGCAGCACACTTTTATTAAAGTGACTTATTAAGCCACCAAAGCAGGCGATGATCTCTGCACGAGCTCCTCTGACAGCAGTTCCCCCCATACCAATTTTCCATACCCAGGGTGTTATCCTCAGACCACCTCTTTCTCCTCAGCATCAGAACAGTCCCCTACTCGAGCCATTCATATTCCAGCTTTCTGTGTCACTGTCTCACTTAAAACCACTTTTCCTACCTTGCAGGACCTGCTCTCTCTGGGAAGATCGAGCTGTAGTTTGGTCTCCGTAACATTCACCATCTGTCCCTTCTCCGTGCTGATGCCTCTCTTCCCCAAGACAAATTCTGCTGCTTCTACATATGCAGGATGCACCAGAAATACCAGAATATCCAACGTGAGAAAACCGACAGAGCTTCAGTCTTCTGAGTCCAGGTGTCTCCTTTAGTGTGGTTGAAGTGTTCAGCGGATGACAGTGCTCATTTCTGGGAGTAACAGTCAAAAGCAGCCTTTCTGCTCAAGAAAGGCTTGGAATTGCTTCCAGCTTTACCACTATCAGAAGGAGTTTGGATTCCTATTTCATTTTAAAGTCTTTTAAAAAGCCACCCAGTTTCCTCCAAGCTGTTGTGGGCTCATCTTGCTCGGTGTCACTCAGCGGCCTGGTGGGCATGGCTGAGCAGCTCGCAGGTGTTGCAGGGTTGGATCAGTGCACATCAGTATTTCACCTGAGAAATGTTCAGCAGATGGAGGTAGCTCCCCTGGCACTCAGACAGGCTGAGGAGCACACTCCAAAGAAATACTCTGCAATAACATTGGAGCAGGCAGAAGATGTTTACCTAAAGGTGTTCAAAACCATACACTCAGTACCAAAATGCTTATTCACTTGTGGGAGTAACCAAAAATTACAGAATCTTGTAAATTCTTTACTTACATAGCAGATGTAAAGTACTCTTCTTCCCTTGCTTTTGTTTAGTGGACCATTATTTTGGAAGACCCAACTCCAAGGACAGTTTCCTGCTCTATGCAAGACCCATGTGTCCTGCACAAGAAGCCAAAGTGCTTCAAATCTCCTTTGCACCAGAAAGGGCTTTATGGCAAGCCTGGTTCACAGAGAGGGGAGCCACATGCATGGAGGGTCACATCTCCTTAGGGAAGTGTTCTCTAAAATTCCTCAGTGCCTCCTTTTTCATGCATGATTTTTCCAAATGTGATTGTAACACCTGCATCCTACTCCTGCATCACACTTTGCTCTTACCAAGCAAAACTATTGGTGCTTAAATGCTTTCATAAAAATGCTTTTGGAAAAGTCTATGTGAGAAATACCAGGCAAATGCTCAACTCCTGATTTACAAAGGGTAGCAAATCTCTCAGCCTGAGCATTTTCCATTAATTTACAAAATAGACATTCTTAGGAAAAGCAGAAGTTGTGAATGGACGCAGCAGGGAGAATGTCAGGGTGGGTGCCCTGGTTCAAACACCAGTACAGTCATGAGCCACTGGAAAGACCATGTTGGACACATCTGTGTTGTTATCTCCAAGGATCTGGATTAAAGGGCTGCCAGGAATTATGGATCCAGGCATCCACTACTGGTTTATCAGCTATCTTATCTTTGGGATAATGCACACCAGAATCCTCACTTTAAGCCAAGCACAGAACCAGACAGGTGTCTTGTGGATGGCAAGGAGCACCAGGGATCACTCTGCTCATTCAGGATCAGCCTTATTTCAGACAGCTCAGCTGAAGATTCTGTTTGCAGCACGTTTGCAGCTAGACCCTTAAGGTTTCAGAGTGTGAATTACTGTGGTAACATGATGAGGTAGAGAGAAATGGCAATGACCTGCAAGCTACTGTTTGGAAGTGTGTTAACCCATTCCTACCCATAGCCATGAGCTTTTCTCATGGCTGAAAGCACATTGTACAGGCCATTGGTGTCCTGTTTTAAGCAAGTCTTTGGAATTTGGGCCCATTGAGACACACAAGGAGAAATACTTTAAAGCAGTAAAATGCACTAACATGAAATTTAAACCAAGGGCTGTTTATAATATTCAAGTAGTTTCAGTAATAGAGCTTTTCTCTTACTTTCTACCTAAACTATGTTTCACACAAAACTGAGTAGATCTCAAAAACTGCACTTATCTACCAAGAAATTGAGAGAGAAGTTGCCATGTTTAGAGGAAGAACAAAGCTTAGGACTTCTACATTAGTGCTTAAGCAATACCAGAATCTCTCTTGGCTTTCTGATTTACTCACTAAAATTCAGCAGACTTCCTCACAGCAGGAAGTAAATCTCCATTCTGGATGGCATGATCTCCATTCTGCTGAAGTCAAAGTAACTTTTTCCTATGAGATACAAACTGAAAGAGGATTTAATCTGCTTCCAGCATTAGGCTTTTGCATCTAGTTAGGATTTGGCCATGCATTTATATTTTAATGGCTAACACTCTTGGAAATCATACATATTCCAAACTTCCAATCAGTATGTAGGGATGGCAACTATGATATCTGGCCTAGGTTCAGATACTCCAAACTCCTATCCCCTCCTATGCCCTGTACATATTCTTAGGCCCTCAGAGCTACATAGACAATATGGATTATTAGTGAAAGTAACTTAGAATTTAGGCCAACACAATCTTGGACTATAGAGCATCTTATAAATGTGATATATTTACATGATTGATGTAGTATATAAAACACATTAGCTCTTACTGTATTTAATAAATGCAGAGAGCTAGCAATATCAAGGTAGATTTATGATTTCGTCCATCCCTTGTTTTACCAGTGATAATCAAAAAGACTACTTGATTTAGACCATTTAGCTGACTTTTTTTAAAATCATTTTGTAGTTAATGTATATTTTAGTGTATTTCCCTTACTTTTAACAAAATTGTATAGGTGCAGACTCACACACAAATCAAAAAGTTGCCTGACTGTTTATTGCATTTTTTAGGAACATGTTGGTGTATCTCTATTTTGGAAAACATTTCACAGTTCAGTGATGGAAAATAGTTTGCACTTCATTTGTGCATGTACTAATTTTAGATTAAGCAGGACCACATAAATCCTGCTGAAAAATGATGCAATTAAGCCAGACCTATTTGTAAAAAGGACAACATGTGGCTGTAATTATAATGGCAAAGCATTCGGTAACATATTGACTTACTAGCGCGCTAAGAGGAGTTTGTGCAACATGCTGAGTAAGTCTTTACAGGAATAAATCTTAATATTGCCCCTAAAGCCATCAAAAACCATCCTCTGTTGCATTTCTGATCAACTTCCAGGGTGATTTGCTTTTCCAAAATGGTCACTTTTGTTGTAAGAGTTGCAGTCAGTGTGTGCTGTGCCTATTAGTATGGTGGGAGTAGCTGTAGTTGCTCCATTTGGTTTTTTTTTCAGAGCAAAACTCTCACCCAAGAGTGACTGGATGACTAGCAGAAGCACCAAAGCTCTCAAGTCTATCTATTTAAATGACCAACAATCTGTAAAGATTTATAGAGCTATACTTCATGATGCTGTTGCATTTTAAATGAAGATTTTGATTTCTCAGCACATCTCTAAACCCTTGGCAGCCCCCGAGAGCAATCGGTGCCTTCACCAACATGACCTGCAGCAAAAACTGGCTATACACCCCTTGTCCTTATCCATGACCACAAAGACTGTGTCCACTATGATGCCATGGAAGGGAACAAGCTATGTTTAAGACCATTTTTGTCTGTTTAGAGCCAAATTCAATTTGCCATTGGTACTTCAGCAGTAGAAATCCACACTGTTCTGCAAAAATCTCTCCCTTTCTGCTGCCCACAGGTCACACTGTCCCTTATGGTGACATATACGGGAAGGATTTTGTGCTCTTGAGACATACCTGTCAGGGTGAGCAGGACAGAAGAAGTGTCCTTCTTGGGACATTCCAGGACATTCCCTGGAACAGGGACCAGCAGTGATGCAAGTTTCTAATTCTCATGTTCAGCAAAAGCCCCTGCAAGTTCAGCTCCACAAAGCGTGTACTGAAGGTGAGTTAGGGCTCAAATACAGGCTCAGGTCCTCATTTGAAGTGCAATACACACAAACCAAAACCCTGTACAGGGCTTTTTGGACAGTGGTGCTTCTATCACCTCCTCCACATTCAAATGTTTGTGTGTGGTGGGTAGAGAAGGAGATGTGAGAATCTCAGTATACAGTGTCACCAGGCTGGCCAGCGATGGTAAGGTACTTTTCAGTCCAAACATGGAAATCTGGCTGCCACATGCAAGAAAGAATTAATTTATTGTTAATCTTTCTCAAATTCTTCTTAAGGATGCTGCAGATGATAGTCTGGGAGAATGATACAACTTTGCCAATCACATGTGGCGCATTTAAAGGTAAAAAAAAAAAAAATCAGTGTAAATATTTCTTTACTTCCAATCTCCAGTCTTTCTGATTTGCTGCTTTATTCTTCAACGTAACAGGAAAAGGTTATTTTCATAGTTGCATGCCTTGCCCCGAAGTAGATCAGAAAGCCCCTCTCATCTCCAAAGGGCTCATTTCCTTCAGAATTAAGACACTGAGTCAGTTGTTTCTTCAGTTTCAGTGACCTTTCTTCCCCTACTAGCTGGGGGGCTTGGTTCTGTCACAGGAGAACACGTAATATAAACATAATCAGCCCTTTCACATCATGGAACTCTTTGCTTCAGCTGGAGATTCCTTACTCTGATATATTTTTTTTCTGATATGCTCCAGCTAACGTAAGATCCATAGGAAGGAAAAAAAAATATGAAGGGATCTTAAATGTTAACATCCATTGAAACATCACTTGAAGTGCACCTGTGTCTTGTCATTTCAAAATTAATATAAGGCAAGTTATGTGATCCCTTTTAGTAATTAATTCAGCCCTCTCGGATTCCCCTTTCCCCTCACGTTTATTAGCACAGAAAATCCTCATGCAGACAAACAGACAAAATAGCCACAGGATCCCTGTGTGGAGCAAAGCACTTGGAGGAAGAGAAGGGGGCAAAACTCTGCCTTGGTGATTAAAACACCTGAGTGCCTGAAGCATTCAGGTGTAGGGAAAATGTTGCTGAAGTGATGCAAGCCTTTAAAAATGCCATCACATTTTGCCTGGAAATTCAAAATCCTCATTAGTTGTATGAATAATTTATCAGCTGCTCCACCAGGCAGGGAAGGGACACTTGTGTTGTGTACTTGACTAGCAATGAGGTTGGTTATCAGAAGCAAAAATTTTCTGAGAAATGGAAATTCACTCACGAAGTGTGGTCATTCCTTGCCAAAACTTTTACAAAGATATCATAAAGAGACCAGTCACAGAGGCACGGGGTACCCATTCCAAGGACTGTTCAAAGTAGTTAATACACTTTAAAGAATTTCACTGACTTTAATCCACCTCTTATTTGGTTTAAATAACAGGTATGGCATGTGCAGAATTAAAAATAAAAAAAAAAAAGTTTAAAAAATCCAGTATTAGTAGTTAAACATTCTCAAAAATGTATTTTAAATTAACTTGAGGAAGTTTGAAAGTACTGTAAGGAATAAATGTTGCTTTTAATCTTTCAAAGCCCAAACTGTAGCATTCCTGTTATCTGCTCCTGCCAAGTGTAAGAAGCATACAGGTCTTTAGGCACCCAGCAGTGATTCTTGGAAGGGCAATGAAAGAGGGAATGGCAAAAGCCTGCCAAAAGGAAAATCAAAGCCATACCTGCAAGCTGCAGTACAGTTCTAGGAATCCCTTCTGACTTTTCTTTTTCATGTATTTGAAACTGAAACTTTTCAAAATATTGGCGAGGTTCTTTAAATAATTTTTACTTCTGAAAAACCTAAACAACTTGGAGGGATGGCAGAGAGGAAGAAAGAGGAAGCAGAGATGGGGTTAAGCAACAAAAAATAAATGGGAAGAAAAAGGGAAGAAGTGGCATAAAATTGAACTGAATTGTCCCAAAGCAGCCTCTTCAGAGGAAAGGAGCCCTAAAATGCAGGAAATCTGTCTAACCCTCTAACTATTCCCACTCAAGCTGCCCCGAAGTCACAGATGTTACTGATTCAGTTAGATAGCAATTCCAAGCTCCCAAAACAGATTCCAAGTGAGAAAATAGGAAAAAGTCCTTGGTTGCTATTAGATACGCATTCTGAAGTAAAAAGAAGTATGAGCAGGGAGGAATTTGTGGCCTGGATTAGAGGTTCCACAGTAATTAAAAAACAATGACAAATGGGGTCTGGGCTGACCTATTGAACGGGAAGCCGCAGGGTTGGGAGCTCAGGCTGCAGAGAAAATTCCTAGGGAAATGTGTCAGGGTTTTTTCCTGCTGTGATTTACAGACATGTTTAACAGGAATGAAACCCATACAGGTCTCTGCAAATGTAACAAGGGCCTACAGAGATTAGATGAAAAAGTGGAGAATTTAGCAGGGCATGCTAAAAGCCTTGTAAATGATGTATTTAACTGTGCAATTAAATTCTGTGTCGGAGTAATAATTTATGGCATTGTTGCTAAAAACCTGGAAGAAAGTTATCTTTTCCTAAGAGACTGAGGACATATCCCTCCAATGTGCCCAGCAGCCTTCAAATTTTTAACAATTGCATTAGCATCATGAGAAGGAAAAAAAGGCACTGCCTATAACCTGTGAGAATAATAGTAAAAATAAATAGAACTCTAAGTCCTGCCACTAAGGGCTCCAGATGAGGGAGCAAGCATGTCCCAAGGTGGGTGATGCAGGTAATGTGAATTCTTCTTGTGCTGGCCATCAGAAGTTGTCCCCACCCCACTCTGCTTGCCTGGGGAGAACAGGTGGATGAAGAGGAGATGCTAAACAAGGCCAGGCAGAGGCGGGGTTGAAAGAGCTGATGACAAAATTTGGGATTTTGTCATCCCAGTCCTGGGGTAGACACAGGGCTTGGGCTGGTGCTGGCCAGCAGGGCATCAGGAACTGAGTAGTGATCCCATCCCATCCCATCCCATCCCATCCCATCCCATCCCATCCCATCCCATCCCATCCCATCCCATCCCATCCCATCCCATCCCATCCCATCGAGCTGCTTCTGTCTCTGCTTCACTCCCCTCCCTGCCAGGGGAATGACTGAACTCTCTTGGGAAGCAGAGATGAGCATCCTCTCTGGACATAGCCCTGAGACAAGTCTTACCTGTGCTTTAAGGTCCTACCTCTGCTCCAGGCTGTGCTGCTGGGTCCACATCCCCAGCCTGCCCTAAATTCCTTTCCCATTCCTCCCCAATAGCTGAAGGGGTTTTCTTCTAAGACATTTTGTGTTGTTTTGTACATTAAGTTTTTGTTTTGTTTTCATGTAAGGTTATTCCCAAGCTCTGGGTACCTGCCCTGGAAATTAGCTAGATTCACTGTCAATTGTCACTGGCAACATAATGATCCTTCCTCACAACAAAGCTAATTAATATGACCAGCCAGTAAATCAAGTGGCAGAATCAAGCCCCTTCCACCCAGCTCCCAGTCCCATGCCATCAGGCCTCCTCCAAAGCTGTTGCATGCAGATGGTTTTTTACATCAGGCTGGAAGGGTCAGTAATGTTTGGGTTGTTTCACACCACTGGGGCTGGGAACAGGCTCCAGAGCCAGCAGGCATCTGCAAAATGTGCTGTTGGCAGCCTTTGCCATCCACAGTCAGGGTCTTTTAACTGGAGTGAGCCCAGCCATGCATCACCATGCTGCGATGCAGCACTTGCAACTCCTTCAAAGTGGTAGAGGGTGATTTCAGGGAAGCTGGATATCACAAGGACATAGCCATGAGCCCATGCCATCCTCCAACTTCAGCACCTCTTCAGCCATCTCTAAGTTGATTTAACTTTACCTAATTATTTCTCAAGTATGTTTGAAATGGAGAATTCAAAATCTTGTATGCAAATAGTTGCTTGAGTGTCAAAGCCAGCAACACATCTTTTCTCAGGACTATTCTTATCAGATGATATTTGATCTGCAAAAACATCAACATGAGGCAACTGCATTTCTATCAGTAACACCAGCATTTGCAATATTGCTGTATCAGTAACACAAATAGCTGAACCACACCAAAACCCAATACAAATTTGTGCAGTATCAGCTTGGAATAACAATGGCATTTATCAAAATGATGTATAGTGGACCAAAAGGCTCCAAATATTTTTAGGCAGCTGTGGTTAGAAAGCTTAGCTGAGCTCAGCTAAACTGGGCTTAGCCAGGTTGGGCAGGGCTTTGAGTCTAGTGGGAGGTGTCTCTGCCCAAGGCAGAGGGTTGGAAAAAGTGATCTCTAAGGTCCTTCTAATCCAAACCATTTCAGGATCCTATAATTCCTCTGAGAAGAAAACAGGGCTGAACTGACAGCATGCCTTTCCTGCACCACTGAGGCAGCAGAATGGGGCTCAAAGGAGGAAATTTCTGTGTGACTGATACTGCAGCAGATAAGGCATAATTCCCTTGACAAATAGAGTTAACTCCTGCTTAGGAAAAATAGGTTGGATTACAGATAGATAGGGGCTGAGTTTCAGGGTGCAATGCCAGGAGATGAACAGCACCAGAGCCAAATAATCCTGGACACTTTCTATGGGCAAAGCAGCCTCTGGAATGTATTATTTCCTTGAAGGCAGCAAAGCTGAGGTGACAAAAGGAAGAAAAATGGATGGAAAATGAAGCAAATATCCTTGACTAATAAAAGACAGGAGGGCTAGCAAACTTCAAATGATTCATAGTTGGGGATGTGAGAAACCACCCAATATTAATGCATTAAAAAAAAAAAATTCTCACCAAAATATTCCCTGTGTGTGATTTGAGTCATATGCTACCTTCCTCTCTCATCAAATTCTCAGTTTTAAGGTTAAGGGATAAAGACAGGCCTTCCAGCAGGGGTGTGCCATCTACTGCCATCCCATGGACACGTGACTCCATGGTTATGGGAAGCAGTTTTAACCTAATTCCAGGTGAGTTTCTTCCCTTGTCCTTAGGCACAGCAGAGCAGATATCTGACAGCTCCTTGAGTATCAGTAACACCTTTTTAAAAATTGATGTGCAATAAGAGTTGGATTTCTGGAGGGGGAAGTGCTGCCAGAATAATCAGTTTGAGTCCATCTAATTGAAAGCTCAATGCAAAATTCAAGCAAAGGCAAGCAGAGTCCACAGCACATGGGCACCCATTAACATAATGAGAGGAAATACAAAGGCTGCAGAGAACACAGAGAGAAATAATCTGGACCTAAGATACATTGAGGCCACATATCTATGGAGCTGTTCTTCACTGGCAAAGGGGAAATGCATTTTCATAGAATTATGGAATTATTTTGATGAGAAGGGACCAAGCTCATCTTGTTCCAGCCCCCTGCTGTGGACAGAGACACCTATCCCAAATTTCTTCAAGCCCCATGCAACTTGGCTTTTAATTTTTCCAGGGATGGGTAATCCACAGCTTCTCTGGGCAACCTGTGGCAGGGCCTCACCACCCTCACAGGTAGAATTTCTTCCTATTATCTAATTTAGCCCTACTCTCTGCCAATTTAATTTCAATACTTACATAGCAGAGATTTCAATAATTAGCAGAGACACATGATAGTGAGATTTTCAGATCTCTGCTCATGCCTCTGGAAAACTCAGTCTCAAGCGGTTAGTCAAATCCTGAAGCTGAAAAATGTCACTGGGATGTCCCAGAGCAAACTGTGATCTGTGATATCTTGTGGGACACACAAGTGGAGCGTACAAAGAGGCTCCTCCCTCTCTTCAGGTGACGAAATGGACTGTGCAGTGAAGCAATGAAATGATGAAACTTTCCCAGCTATTACAAAGGGATTCAACATCTACTCACACACAGAGAAAAATGCAATTTTGTGAACATAGAGCTTGAAACTTGCCATGATTTTTGGCCCTTTTTGCCAAACTTGCTGGTTCAAGTTGTGAGTCAGGTATTTTTAATTCAAGAAGTATTACCAGATGTATTTTATGTCAATTTGATAACTTATTAATAACTATTGGGTGACCTGTCATAAATTAATTAGCACTGCCCCGGAAGATAGTTCTGGATGTACAGAGTGATTTCCATAACAGATCTTGTCATGTCTCTGTCTTCTCTGCTTCTTTTCATTTATTCATGTGTAGAGGCAGGCAGATAATGGAAAAAGCAATTAATAGATTTGGCTTGAAAAAATATTTTTATATTAGCATATATTTTATTAATACAAACTATCTGTCCAAACTCCAGGAGCTGGATGAATAATGGGCAGAAAAACTTACTGCAGGTACAGCATGAAATTTATTGCATCAAACTTCTGACAGCTACCTTTTAACCAGATTTAGCAAAGTGGATAAACCAAACAAAATACAGGAGAAAAAATGAAGAAGAAGGAAAATGTACCTGAGTACTTGGTCTCACAAAAAAGAGCAGACTGCTGCTAGAAAGCCAAACTCCCAGCTGGAGAATGATCCCTGGCTGGGGACCAGGTCAGCCACACAGATATGCAAGAGACGAGACACAGCAAGGTTGGCTGGGGGTTCCCTGATGGCAGCAGTGATTTACCTGCAGTCCTGCAGGTATCAGGATGGCCTGAGGCACCAATTCCACAGACTTACACAGGAAGCAGGAGTCAGCAGGGAGAGTTGGCTGTGGCTTGTGCCTTTCCAACCAGGTCATTTGTCCTGTGGGACAAAGAGACTCAGAATACAGAATAAGGGAATAAGCAGGAGGAAGCTGACACTGTTAGAGGTTATTTATTACCTATTTACTAGCAGGTGATGTCTGACCTGAAACATCCTCAGCTAACTCCTAAATTACCAATGTCTTCTACTCCTGCCTCTGAGCTCCCAAAATCTCTGCCTGGCAGCAGCCAGCCTGGGAGTCAGGTTAGCTTCCTGGCTGCTGCTGAGGAAGTTGCTGTGTCTGATGACAATGAGTTTGAAACCAGAAAGTGCATCAATAGAATATGATGGGCTGCCTGAGCATCTTGAGTGTTTTGAGTTCATCTGGAATGTTTTGAGTTCATCTAGTCTAATCCTCTTCTATGGGCAGGGACATCTTCCACTAGACCAGGTTGCTCCAAGACCTATCCAACCTGACTGACTTTCAGGGATAGGGCAGCCACAGCTTCTCTGGAAAACCAGTTCTATCCTCATGTTAAAAAATATCTTCCTTACACCTAATCTAAATCAACCCTCTTTCAGGTTAAAACTATCACTCCTTATAGTATTGACATGGTTTCCTCTTCTCCCTTGCCTTTCCAGAACTGCCCTTCCCCAGGCAAATTTGTGCTTTTCAAGGCCCCAGGCTGTTTTCCTGGGGTATCCATATATCCTAAGCTATACAAACAGAAAGAGAGCTTTTTTGATCTAAACCAGAGCACAAGGGAGTGTGACAAACAAGCAGCAGGATAAGAGGCAGACTGTGAAACCAAAGTAAATAAAATAAGGTCACATAGCTGTATAATTGAGCCAGTCCCTGTTTCCAAAATCTTATCAAGAGTCTACTTCCTGATGTTATTACAGGGAATTGCAGCTAGTGATGCCAACCTACATACCACAGCTATAGAAACAGCAGAAACTTGCTCATGGAGAGGCCCCTGGAAGATGACAGGGGGTGGCTAGAGGATTTCTGGACCCAGGCTTCGAAGTGCCCTATGAATGCTGTATCTGGTTTGATACTTAAACCAGAGGAGGATCAGTTCTACAGGGGCACATCTGCAGCACTTCTGCTATTAGAAAGAAACACCTTTTGATAAGGTCTGTCACTCAGCTGTGCTGCAAAATTTTTGGGTTCCAAGTTTTCAGCAGTTCTGCTTCCTGGGCTGTGTATATATTAAGACAGATGCTGTTCAGGGAAGAAAGGGAAGTGGGGATCAGCAAGATATCTCTCCATATGAGCACTGTGGATGAACCCTGGGAAAATATCTACAGACAGCATATAACAGGTCAAATTCTGCTGATAAATGATCACAACAAACACAAGGATCATTTTTCATTACAACCAGGGCTGTTTTGTAAGGGAAAAAGTCTTTTGAGATCCATTGCAGAACTTCACAGAGCAACTTATTTGTTCCTACCAGAGTGATTCAATTTTTTGTAGTGCGTTGCTGATTCAAGGCCAGAGCTTTGCTAACCCTAAGTGTAGCATGATTAATAACCTCTTACTCCAACAAATTGCTGGTTTGTACTCTTCAATAAACCCCTTCTTTTGCAAACCGTGGTCTAATGTTTACTGCAGAGCTTTGTATTTTGCATAGGATTCTGCTTCAGGGAAACTGCGTTTCAGGTTTCTGTATCATTTCAACACAACCAAAAGAGAAAACCTGATTTTCTTTTAATTCAACATAGATCGCATTTCAAGTATCAAGAAAGTATGAAGAAAGAAACCTCCTGCAACTCACTGTGTGATTTATGACTACCCCTTTCAGAACAATTACTATTTATATATTCATTTATTGTGTCTCTTGGTGTCATATCTTTGGCAAAGTCATTGGACATAGTGTGTCCCAATTCTCCCTCCATCAGAAAGCATTTAGCAGAACTGCCTTTTAATAATGATACCGCCTTTTAATTTTCCAAAATGAGAATGTGGATTGTACCACTTTACTCAATGTTTCCTTTGATTAATGGGAACACACTTATGCATACTGAGACCAGGGCAGCAAGCTTGCTGGCCTGAAACAATTCCAACAGAAAGTTTCAAGTATGAAAAAAGAGAGAAACTGGAATGTATTGTTTTAAGGTAGATTCAGGGTGAATTGAAAGATAAGACAATGGAAAGGTGGAGGAAGAAATTTTATTGGAAACAAGGATGTTTACAAGCACCAAGTCAGTGCCTGGACATTATTGCTTGGATAGGAAGAGATGAAAAGAAATAGTCTGCTGATAATTATAATAGATGATCCTGCTTCGCTGCTGTCTTCCATCATAAACAAATGGCATAAGCTAACAGTTAAACATCATATATTTTAATTAGTTTTAAAGCACTTAGTTATCTATGTACTGAGTAACTGCAACAAAACTTTGTCAGGCTGGAATGCAAAGGGGGTAGTTTACTAAGGAAAAGCAATATGATCTGTGCTCAGTGGCCTCCCTTCAGATACCTAAACCTTACATGCCAAATTCCAGCTGACATTTCCAAAGGAAAAATAAAATGAATGGAGAAAAAAAACACAAACAACTGATGTGAAGTAAATAACTCCTTCGTCCTTGAGTTTTCAATGATAAATGTATGGGGCAAGCAGAGCTGCACACTGGCACTAAAACTGTGCCTGCACAACTGCTCTGGTCAAGAAATGTACTAACTGATTGCCAAATGTTGACAAACTTCTCCAGCATATTCATTATTCAAAGTATAAGGTATTAGACACATTTTTTTTAAACCATTGCCTAATTGTGAAACATTTGTGAGTATCATCAGTATCCAAGTATTCTAGCTATGATTTTTTTTCAGGGGTGGGATAGGATTATGTTGACCTCTTGTTGCATGAGCTTAACTTGGCCATAAATGTTTGCAATACCTGATGAATACCATTGGTGTGAAATAAGTCCTGCTTGACAGCCACACAACTGTCAATCCACTACAGTTTAAGCTTATTAGGAAGGTGGCTTGTGGCCCAAAATGTGCCCTAAATGTGATGGTTTGGAAAATGAGCCCAATGCACTGCATGGTGGTGGGGGCTCATTGACCTACAGTGATTATAAAGATCGTAAGATTACTGTTTCCTGGAAACTGAACCCATAATATTGAGGAATTGAGACTTTTGATTAACAACCAAACTATAAGGTCAACCTGACTTCAATAAGATAAAGTGAAGTTTCAGTAGAGCTGAAGCCAAGAGGGAGCTCACCAGTTGCGACTGCTGACGCAGGATTCGTCTCCACAGGCTGCCTAAGGAAAGAAATCCAGTAGCATTTATAGTCTCCTCATCCTTTAATCTCCTTGGGATCCAAGCAAACAACTGTGTGCGTGGCTTAGAGGAGTAAATTGGAACAGAATCCTGTGGCATTTCCTATGGGAATCAAAGAAAATTTAAAAATCTGAGGTATTTTTTCTCTCCAAAAGCAAAACCAACAATTAATGGTACGCTATAATCAACACAATTTTCAAAAATTTAGAATCATGTGAAAAGAACATTAAAAGAAGAATGTGAAAATGCACCTCTGGGTAAAGAATGCTTATTTTGCTGTCTCTTCTGAGGGAGCATGCATGGCCCTCTTCTGGGGACAGGGTACATGCCAAAGAAAGGTGATTTAGGGACACTAAGCTACAGTGCTGCCCTTTAATTGAAGCACAGCTTCCCCTTTATCTTCTGGGGAGTAGACAGGAACCACAGCCAAGCAGACAGTCATTTCTGCTCTCCTCCAGGCTCCCTCAGAGTGGGTGCACTCCCCTTTTTGCAGAGAAAGCTTCCCAAATGCTCCCAACACCAACAGCCTGCAGGGAGGCATTCAGTGTGCTCCCAGGACCCAGCATCTTCTTCCTCACACTCACTGCTGTGGATCTGGACACACCCCCTGCATTTCCTCCTGCTTGGGACTCCTGTGGGGTGTAGTGGTGCTCCCAGCACTGCCCCATGGCTCTGGCTCCAAGGCTGGGAATTGCCTTTGGGGGTGGATGATTCCATTGTGACCAGACTGCCTATCTCTGCTGGCCATGGGGAGCTTCCCTTACTAACAGCCACATTTCCAACAAGCCTGGAGAAAGCTCAAACTGCACTTCTGAGTGCAAGGCTGCTCTGAACAGCTTGCCCAATTGTAGAGTTACTGAAAACATTTACACATGTAATTTTATTGCAAGAACAGACACAACTCTGGCTTTATTGATTGCTTTCCTAGTTATGGAAATGTTTCACTGCTTCAAACCACGCAGCTCACCCTGCAGCCTCCCCAGCTCAATCATGCCCCATTTAGTGCTGTTCTAATATTAGCAGACCTTTGTTTCCACAACCTGGATTTTCCATATTTTCATCCTTACAACCAAGAAAGCTCATGGCCAAATAACAATGAGCTCATCTCAAATGCTTAAGCAGCCAGTGCCAGGTGAACAAATTGTCTATTATTAGACTCTTTCATGCTCTAAGAGCTTTTGTTCCCTACTTGCCTGCCTTAACACCTGCTGTTACAATGTATATCAACTTTCAGAACATCATTCCGGGTAACAACAGAATGTAAAAATGTATTCGGGGATTGCTCAAACAGAAAGTGATTAAGTTTTGTAGAGGGAGCTTTGTCAAGCACAAAAAAACCAAAAAAATAAGGCATGTGGTGATGAGACTGGAGCAATTATGAATACAAATCAAAAATCTTCACTGTATCAACACAATATAAAGTTAGATATTGAATTGTAGGGAATTCATTCAGCAGCATTCAGGAAAACACTAATAGTTGTGAGAAATGAATTTGTATTAGTAGTAGTAGTAATAGGAATTTTTTTCCTTCAGTGAGTTTCACACAAATATAGAGTGTTTGACTGGTGTGTGAAAGCGTTGATGGGATTGTGTGGGTTGGGCATATGGAAAAGGTGTAACCCAAACCCAGCAGCTTAAAAAACACATATATAGATATTTAAAAATATTTAGTAGTGTGATCCAAATGTTAGAGAAGGAAATCATAATTAACAGGTTATAAGGTATGTTATGAGGAGGTCTGGCTTTTACTGGAGCAAGAACAGTAATGGTACAGAAATGGACTACTGTTCTTATGTGGGATGGCTTTTTTTTTTTTCTTTGTACATTTTTCTTCTGTTCAGAAAATCAAACTTAAGTGGTTGCTTTTATAGGCATGAAATAGAGCTGGAGAGAGCAGCATGACCTGGGAGAGGAGGCTCAGCAACCACCTGGAGTGGGCAAAATTCTTGCCCACGGCTGAATGGGTTTCCCCTCTCACCAAATCAGATGTCCATTTATAACAAAATTTCCTGTTATCCCCTTCTCACCTGCCACATCTATTTAGATTGCAAATGTTCCAGGCCAGGAACTGTCTCTCACCATGTGTTCACCCCTTGCACAGCATGGGGGGCTCCAGGCTGTGTTGGGCTGTCACAGGATTGTGCTGCACACGGTAAGCAGCACAGAGATCCACAGACAGTGAAACCCCAAAAGCATTTGTTACATCATTTTACTCTGCAATAAATTCTGACCTTGGTTTATTATTGCTCTTGAAAAGAGTTTATGGCCAGTTCCCAGAAAAGCAGAGTCCAGGCATTGTAGCCCTTATTAAATATTCAAATAGCAAGGGAGCTTCTCTTACAAATAACCCCAAAAATATTCCCTATACAGAAGGCAGTTTTCTCAACAAACCTTGCTTCACTCTTCCTTCCAAAATCACACAATACAAGCAGCTGCATGCACTGCACCTCCATGGGACACAGTTATGTATCATGATACTTGCACAGAAGGTCTGCTGTGGTTCTGGTTGCATTTGGATTTTATAATTTTCAAATCAGAATAGAGAGGATAGAGAATTATTGACTTTTCTTGCTGCTTATTTAATACATATGACCTGTCCCCACCAGTTAAAAATTCTGGAAAAATATAAGAAAGTGGAGGACACAGAGCAGTCTCTGCTAAAGAAGGAATTGCTCTGCAGAAGTAGTTAGTCAAAATACATCTGTTAAAACAGGAAAAAAATCAACAGTAAAGTTACTTAAACATGTACACCACATTCAAATTCAAGGAAAAAACGTTATTTTTGGACCGTAACTATGGTAAGGGTACATTAGATCCTCTGCTACACTGCTAATAATGAATAAGAAATCTGGAGGCAGAAAGTGAAGTGTTTATCAGAGTTGTTTTAACTAGCTGTGTGATACCCACAGCTATGCCTGGGCACGTGCCTTGGCTGTCCCTTGCGTCCCTGGGCAGAGCCAGGGCAGGAGAGGCAGATCCACCATAGTGACTGGTGCCCTCCAGGGATATTCTCTGCTTCAGGTTGTTCCAGGTGCTTTTGTACCACCTTTGTCCTGTCAAGAGATGAAAACCAGCCATGGGTTTGGGGGGGCATTAGGTCAAAACCATCCCCTTTCTTCAAAACTGAGCAAAGATTAGTCCATAAAGAGATCACCAGCTTGGACTTTCAGCAGGAAAATGCTCTGCTTTGCTTTCACAAAAGGCTATTCAAAATGTTGTATTTTAACTTCAATAAAGATGAATGATCATGGAAACATTAAGGTTAGAAAAGACCTCTCAGACCTTCAAGTCCAATCATGACCCCAGCCCTTCCTTTCACCAGTTATGGCCACATGTCTTAACACAGGCAAACATTGAAACACCGAAAAACCCTGAGTAATAAAACCCCAAAATACTTAAGAACCAAACAAGTCAGTAGAACTCAAATAGGGGAAAAGCCAAAGAAGGAAGCTTCACTTAGGTGGCCCCAGGTCCTCCTGGTCAATGACGTTTATTTGAGAGCTCTCACAATATAAGCATAAAAAAATTGGGGAAACACAATCACCCATACAAAAATCTGGTGAGTACATGACCCAAAGTCTTGCTATAAAATAATAATAATCCCGATTTCATATGCAAGATTTATTCCAAGCATTTGTTATTACACCTCTGAACATAAACACAAAACTCATATGAAAGATAACAGGCAGGACAATTCACTCATACAGATCATCCAGAACACATCTGACATGATCTCTTGTGTCAGATGGCCAAGCACATCTTTCTTAGAAGATCTAATGTATCCATCAGCATAAAAGAAACATTTCTGCCTCTGGTGTTGCACGTTGGTATCACAGGGCTGCTGTAAAATAGGTTCAGGGGGCTCATGAATCTGCCTCAGCCACCAAAGATAAACAAATCTGGAACTCATTAGTCTTCACACGGCAGTGTTTTGGCACACAGAGGAAAAGGAGTTATCAAGACTAAATTCAGAAAGGTTGATATATGTATCTACATCTCAAAATGTCTGTTAAACTGCCAACATGCTTCACATAGTCCCTGTGAGGTTTGTATTTTTTCCTGCATTGTTTAAGCTGTCAAATGTTAATGTGTTTCTGGCTTAATTTATTACACTGATATGACAAGTTATGAGCAAATGTATTCTTGTTTACTACTGTTAATATTTTGGTTATACTCATTAAGAGCAGTTTTAAGATTAGTCTTTTTTGTTATTTTGCACAGTGGAAAAGAAGCAAAAAGTCTTCAGTGAGGACTGCATCCCACTGCTGCTTGCAGCACAGGCTTCAAACTGGAGTGCTCCAATTAACTATTAAAACATCACCACAGATCAGGACAAATCCTAATGAAAGGGTGTCACAGAGCCTGCCTGATGGATGAGCTGCCCTGCTGCTTATGGGACCTCACCTGGATGTGAGATGGAGATTTCCATTAAGTGACATTCCAGAATGTGCTCCTAAATGGAGAGTGCTTTTCTTCACTAACAGGAAGCCAAGATACATATAATTTTCTTTAATTCTAGCAGGGTCTCCTCTTCAACTTCAGGGATGACACAGAGTATTTCCCAGCCTGTCTTCTGCAGGGTACAGTAGTTTTTTGTCATATTTAAGCTTCTTTAACTTTTGAGTTTCCTAAGTGAGAGCCAGTTTCATTGGAAAGGTGATGGAGCATTCATGGTACAAGCATCATGGTCTGGTGAAGATGTGAGAGAAACAATTGGCTGGGGTACACAAGACAGGGTCAGTGCATTCCCTAGGAGCACCTGGAGATGAGCTGCAATCATCTTTATACGTAAAAGGCACAGTGAAAGGCACATAAAGAACAATGACAGGCTGTTATTCCCACAGCATGATGCAACATGACACAGCTCAGTCCCAAACTATTGTGACACAAATTTAGAAGCAGACTTGGATGAAGATAGGGAATTCTGGCACGGGAATTATTTTAATATTCTGAAGTTTGTTTTCTTTCTGATTTGGAAGGAGAGGAAGGAAATCTAGAAGGTTTGAAAAATTATCAGGCAATTTGGATAAGTCTCCAATTAACATTCCACTTGGTTGCATAATATAGAGACAGGAACTTGGAAGTCCCAGATGAATGGGAGTCTCAGTGCTCGGGAGCCAATGCTGCTGGCTTTCCATGCATGCACAGAGTCCAGAACTGCAGCAATCTGCTCAATGGGCTGTCAAGTTGCCCATCAGCTGAAACTCCAACGCCTCTTCCACTTTGCATTCAACCAGCTACAAATTCTTATCAGATCCTCACAAGACAGTGTCCAAGTTACTTTCTGGAAAATCCACATCTGTCTGGCAGGAGCAAGATCCTTGACAAATATAACCTCCCTAACTTGAGGGCTTTCCTGTTTATGTCCAGAAACAAAACTATAAAATTTCATGACAATTTTCAGTGATTAAGGCACAGGAGAATTTCTATTACCTTCAGTTGCCTTTGGGCCTGGAGGCTACATCTACAACACCTTGCAGTATTTACTACATATTGCAAAATTCATTGCAGTAGAGGTAAAATTCCTACAGAGGCTTAGCTCAGAAGTATTTGCTTATCTGGCAGGGTTTTTCAATAGTCGAGATTTTTCTCTTTCAGTAGCTGAATGAGGCAGATAGTTTGATTCACTGTGGCTACAGAAAGACAGCCAAGGCAATTCTGGGGCTATGTGTGCAAAGCCTTCACATCAGGGCTCAAGGACAGAGCTGCTGCAGCATTCAGTGATGAAGAATGTGGCAAGGAGCAAGCATCAAGCAATTGTTGGAATGACTTCTGCAGAGGCAGCTCACCTGGACCTACTGGCTTGGTGGGTTCTCTCCATCCATACCTCGCATGGTTCATGGGGATACAGAGGAGGGTTCTGAACTTGGCCACTTCTCTTGCATTATCAGGAATGTGCTTAAATGTGTGAGCTTTAATAACATCTAGTGCCTTGTGGTTGTGTGCCCTCAGAATATCTCTGAATACACTTATCCCCAGCACACCAAGAATGACATAGCAGCATTTTTTATAGCATTTCCTCAGGTAAAGAGCACCAGATGAATTCCAGGCCTTGCTCCTGTCCATATGTGACACAGGAATAATGGGTACATAGTTTTGATTGAAGGGACTTATTTTTCCACAGGCTGTGGTCCCGTTTGGAAACACAAAAGCAAGAACTTCATTCTGACCTATTGTTACACTCCTAATTCTAGCACTGCTTATATATTTCATTCCACTTCACTATATCATTTCCACTTCACTATATCAGCAATCCTAGATATACTTTTCTTGTCACTTATCAGATGCATATTTTATATATATATATATATATATATATATATTTCCTTTCAGTTTTCTGGCAGGTAGGCTAAAACAGAATCAAATTTCTTGTTGCTACAAGCCAGTCCAGGAACCCTGAGAAAACATGCCAATTGACAGAGGTAATTTATATTTTGTTTGCAATGGATACATTTGATCTCTCTCAGATAATTTTGCCTGGAAGCAAAGAGGTATCCCAATGTTCAGGTAACCCAGATTTCCAGATTAGGATGATGAGACAATCAGGCTACAGATCTTTGCTTGCTTAACCTTGGGAGGCACCACTCTCTTCTCAATATTTTACAGTGAATATTTTGTACACTTTCATTCATTTTCACTTCACCACCATTGTGTGATGCTTTCTCCCTTTATTTTTTTGTTGCTGTTCTTCCTGACATTTTTATTTTCTGGGTCATACTCCACTACATATCAGGAACAAAGCAATAAAATTACTCACATAAAGCCCTGCAAGAACCGGACCCATTGCTTTCATCAGCGAGCTCTCCTCATGTTTGATTGTTCAGATCTGAATAGCTGGAATATGTTTTAAGGCATAAAAACACATTGTTTCATATGCTCAGGGAAGTTGGTGATGATGGGTAGATCTCAGCCTGCATTGGAAATGCAGTACCTCTCTAACAAGTTGTCAATCTCAATTAAGACATCAACATGTCGAATTAGGAAGGTACTGCTGCACAGCCTATTGTTGAACTGTGTGTCAGGTGAAATAAGCACTAATTATACACTTAGCCAAATATGTCTGCTCAATATTACTTCAAAACTAAGGTCACTGAGTTATTGTGAAGTGGTAGTTTACACTATTTTGGATCCCACCAAATGGCAGGTGGCCATACAAATATGCAACTCAGCATGTTCTGCTTGGTCCCCACAGCTGTGCTGCCAATCAGTTAAGGATGGCTGCAAGTAAATGCTAATTAGCTTCTGTTGATCTGCATATTCCAGCAGCCTCCCAGGATTCCCATTTTGATATGCAAGATTGCCAGTTGGGTATGTGATTGAATTAAGAACCAGAAAAGATTTTATCTTCCATGCAGGAAAATGTGGGTCTGAATCCCCAGTAGAGGCTGTTATCACTCTGATTTATGTTTGGCAGTGCCTGTCATTGGAGTGGTAGCAAAGGCTCAGTGCTAGAGGGTGCTACCTCCCTTCTTTTGGAGGAGAAAGACTCTCCTTGTTAAGAGCAAACACTCACCATCTGGGGCCTGACCCACTCCTGGCATTTACATTTGCAAGGCTTCCACATGTCTGCTGCTCCATGCAGGGTCCAGCAGATGCTCTTCCGTAGGTTGACTGGTCCTCAAAAAATAAATAGAATTAAAAAAAAGGAAAAAAGAGAAAGGAAATGAAAGAGCAGAAAGATTTTGAGTGATATGTTTGGGTTTTTGCATTGGTAGGGTTGCAAGGGGCAAAAAATTAAAACACAAAGGAGATTTCCCAAGGCTGTCAATAGCCTATTAATAGTTGGCTGGTTATATTTGCAAGGACCACTCAAGAAAGAAATGGCTGGAAAGTTGCACTTCTGGGAGCAAAGTGCTTAGGTTTTGCACCTGTACTTCATAAGGGAAAAAAATATGATCTCATTATGTAAACATTACAGTAACAATTTTCAGAAATTTTGCTTGGCTCCGCTATTAGTGAACACTGGTTGCCTGTAGTGAGGAAATGATACTTCTCAGAAATTGCTCAGTGCAAATGAAGGGAAAATAAAATTTGTCTCATCTTTGTGATTTTTCACCTTATGACTTGATTGGACACTGGAAGAAAAATGATTATTTAATTACCCTGCCAAGTTTCTGTAGGTTGCTATCATATTGTTTCTTGTCTTGAAAATAATTCAAAGAAAAGGTTGGCTTCAGGGTGATGGAACATTGAATGGTGCCTTAAATGCTGGGAAACTGTTCTTCCTTAGGGATTTGAAGTTATTTTCTTTTTTAAATGATGTTGTTCTCCCATTCATAAAGCTTGTCAGCACTCTGCTGTAAACAAGACACCTAAGTACATGAGCAATAATCCAGTTCAATAAAGTTTATAGGAGAAAGTCATAGGTAAGAATTCACTGCGAATTTCAGTGGCATATTTAATGTATAAAACTCTGAAAGCAAAATTACAATCACTATTTTAAAAGGTTCTTCTGTACCCTGACACAGTTGAAAGCATTCTTTCCTAAAGGATACAAAAAAATAAATGGATTAAGACGTAACATTTAAATGAGTCCTGAACATTTTCGCAATATTTCCGTTTCTGTGGTTGTAATGAATAAAATGAAGAAATAAGGGGGAAATACTTAAAAGAAAGAAACAACTGCCAAGAATTCTAAGTCAAACAAGGTTTGCTATCCCCTCTATTACATGTATTATTATAAATTCAAGAGGAGTCTTGACCTAACTGCAGAAATAACCTACATTTATATATATTACATATAAATATACAAAGATGTATATTTTACATATATATATATCTGTGGGATCAAAACCAAGCTTCAATAAGGAGGGAAACAGAATTATTTCATCAGATGCAAATTCATCCTATGGCCAAAAATCCTTAAGTTTTTATGTGTTAATGTTTATGTAGTTTTATATGTTTATAAAAAATGTGGAATTATTTATAAATGAAACTGAACACTATTAAAACCTTGTAATCCCATGCTTTTGCCAGGTCATTTTTTTAATAGGTTGTGCATTACCACTAAATATATGGCCCCAATTCCACAAGGCAATGAAGCACACAGTTAACTTTAAGCATCCTTGAAATCAAAGAGACTTATTTGCTTTGATAAATTCAGGCTCTAGGCTTCTTGAGATATTAAATAATGTATCATATTTCTCTCCATTAAGCAAACTGCAGGGACCAGACAGTTTGGGATGTGTTTTAACTTTTTTGCAATGACATTCTCAAAATAAGAATCTTTGTCCTCAAGTACATATGGGCGAGAGTACCTTTGTGCCCTCACATATTGCACAGGCTCCAAGGAACTCAGAAAGTAACACTGAAAATGGATAAGTCAGAAAATGTCAGCAAAAATGCAGTTCAATCTATTTTTATAGTTTTATTATCCTTTTGGCATTGACACATTTCAGAAGGTTTTGAAGTGCTCTGTGGCTCCAGTTTGTCAGATCACAGAGAGTTACGTCACTTGTCCAAGCTTGGCCAAAACAGACAAAGACTTTCCAGTCTGGAAAGGAGTCTGAGAGAAAGGAATAAGTATTGCACTGCATAAAAATTAAACCAATGGGAAAAAAAAAAAAAAAAAGAATAGAAAAGAAAAGAAAAGAATAGAAAAGAAAAGAAAAGAAAAGAAAAGAAAAGAAAAGAAAAGAAAAGAAAAGAAAAGAAAAGAAAAGAAAAGAAAAGAAAAGAAAAGAAAAGAAAGAAAAGAAAAAGAAAAGAAAAAGAAAAGAAAAGAAAAAAGAAAAAGAAAAGAAAAGAAAAGAAAAGAAAAGAAAAGAAAAAAGAAAAAGAAAAGAAAAGAAAAGAAAAGAAAAGAAAAGAAAAGAAAAGAAAAGAAAAGAAAAGAAAAGAAAAAAAAGAAAAGAAAAGAAAAGAAAAGAAAAGAAAAGAAAAGAAAAGAAAAGAAAAGAAAAGAAAAGAAAAGAGAAAAGAGAAAAAGTGTAAAAACTGCAGTTAAAGGCTCTAAACAAGAAATCTCCCAGATAGTTTAAACTAAAGAATATAAAATGCTTTTTTTATTTTTAATATACATATTTGACAGATGGGGTGATAAAAGGTAATAAACAGTATTTGGGGTAGATGTGCTAAGAAACTCATGAAAAGTCTTTGTTGTTAAACAAAATTCAATCTAAGCACAAAGAGCTTAGGCTATTATATTTTAGAATAAATATTCTTTACTATCAAGTGAACTGCTGAAATAGTGTGAATACTGATTTGCAGGAGTAAACAGAGAAAAGATGTATTCAAACAATATATTAGTGTATTATGTTCTTTATGTCAAAATCGTGGAAGTTTTTTGTCCTCTTATCTCTAACATTCATACTCCAGTTTGTCTGTAAATACCTAACAAGGAAGAGTCTGCTTTTCACTCTCATTAGCTAACTCCAAGAGAGTAAATACCAGAAAGTTAGGGTGCACATCAAGGAAAAAAGTCATCTTAATGAGAATTATTAACTCTTGGACCTGTCTTCCACAGGAAAAGGTTATTCTATTGAGTTCTTACTGTCAGTTTAATTGTAGGACAAAATCTTTCCTCAGCAGTGAGGAGTGAAGCAAGGACAAAGATTCCTGTGTATGAACTGGAAACACTGATGATTGAAAACAGAAGAACTACTAGAAGAAACGAGCATAAATCTGAACAATCACAACCTAACCATATCAAAGCTAAAAGCTATTCAAATTAATTTCTGGGAAGGTTGAACTAGACAAGCTTCAAACAGGAAACTGCTTCATTTTATGGATGTGAAGCAGTATGATTCCTTTTCCTGGTTCTACAGAGACTGAACTAAAAGACAGGGCTGCAAATATGATTTGGATTAAAATGGGGATAATCTTCCTGAGGTAGTTTCAGTATCCCAAGAGCTCTACACAGGCAATATATGACATCTGCTCTTGTCAATGTCAACAGAAATTGGTTGCTGGGTAGCAAACCAATGAAATAAATACACTGGTTTACACCTACATATATGTCCTAATCTTACTTTTTTTTTTTTTCAATTTTACCCTTTTCATGAGCATCAGCCATTAAAACTGACCAGTTGAGATCCCAGCTTCCCTGAACTTGGAAAGCTTGTAGGAAGTTTGCTCCAAAGCCACACATCTCTCAATGAGAACAATGAGTGAGGACACTCAGATTGACAGCTAGGGCATAAAACTCCCATTCTTTCCTTAAACACAAAAATGATGAAAACATTTATTATGAAACATATTTTCCATTACTGTATTGTAGAATGTAAACAAGTTCTCATGACATATGGGGCCATGTGTTTCCTTAAAGAGGTGTTATGTATGTCAGAAGCAGCATATGTACCGTGTGATACAGCTACCACCATGGTAAGCATTTGTTATTGCCTAGTGAACAGGTGCATAAAATCCCCATGTAAACAGATGTCATAGCTGCACTGACATCTCTTACTCATGTCTACTCCTGCAGGAAAATGAGGGGGTTTGTTTCCCCCTCTTGGGTGTTTAATGTGGATGGCCTAGACTTGTGTGTCTGCATCTTCCCACTTTGACGGATCTCCTTCTTGACTGCACAGAGTCTTTAAGGAGGAATAATCACCCAAAGAAGAACCTTTTTCTGTAAGAGGTTCCATAGTCATGCTCTTACCAGAAGTCTCCATATAGATACTGTTGACAGGCATAACCAGTTTCATGAAGAAACTAATCTAATATTGAGAATCCTGAGAGGTGCAATCAGATTTTCTACTGATTTTTCTTTCAGGAAAGAAGATGACTCTATGACTAAATTTTTAAAATTAGACAATTCAAGTGGAGCCCATTAGAAAAAGACAAAACATACAGAAACACTGTCTTTGCTGTCTCACTTTGCAAGGTGATACTTGCAGGTGGACTAACAAGACCAGGTGAAACACAGCAGATCTCACTGGGAATCTCTGCATGGCCACAAGTCCACGCAGTGGAACACACCTATACTCACTGTGAGAAAATTTTCCTTCCCTGCTAGCGATCTCAGAGATACCTGCACATCTCATGAGCTCCAGGTGCTCTTAGATTTACATATCTTAATTAGTGCAACCCTCAGTTATCAGGTCACTTTGGTGAGAATGACCCAGAAGCTCACAGAATCCTTTGTACCAACTCCCTGAACCCTTTGGAGACTGAGTAATGTAAAGAGTAAACATAAATATGTCATTTCCTTTTATCAAACATATGCATTCAAATCAGGCAAAAAGTCTCGAAAGCTAAGTGTGGTACAGCTTCACACAAACATGAAGGGGCTGGTGTGCCAGATCTGGCTCTTCCCTTCTCACACCTTCTTTTAAACTGAGATATTTGCCAGAACTTTTCAATGTAAGCCAAGGCTGCGGCTCTCTGCTGTTCTCAGACGTGGTCACATTTGTGCTTGTCCTTGCCTGGTACATATTAAAATAATAATTTTTCCTTCCTTTCACCCTTCCAGAGCAAAGTAGTCTGTTTCTGCTCACATACTAAATTTTTAATGCAGTTTTCATTTTAAATTCCTTTAGCACAGTTTCTGTGGTTCTTTTTGCCTTCCTTTCTTCCCCACTCCACTCCACTATGGCTTATTGCACAAAAGAAAAAGCCATTCTCGCAAAATTATGAAAAGAGACGGTATATTAGGAACATGAATCTGGGCTTGATCCAAAGCCCACTGGAGACAAGGCCATTCTTCACATTTATTTCAACAGGCTTTGGATCAGTCACTCCCTCAACTCTCAGTCTTTCAGCATAGATCATTTAAGTTATTAACTGTGGCATGTTTTTTTCTAATGAAATGCAGCATGAGTGGCACCAGATAACCCCTTGCAAAAAATGTACATGGTAAATCTGAGCATGCTTAACGCTTTATTTATGGCATTTTCTGATAGAGTAGTCAGGCTAACCAATGTCCAAAAATTCTTTGTAAAGGGAGGTGTTGTGTGCACTGGGAACAGAATGGCTGTGAGTTTTGGCCCTATTCAGGAGGCTGAGGTTGTATCATTTTTTGGCTTCCTTGGGTTTCTAGGGGGTGGTGATGACAAATCACAGTGGGAACCTGTCCTTTATAGAAAACGTCCTTCAAGACTCATCCTGCTGACAGGGATGAGGTGATACAGTGAAAGGAATGAAGCACAAGCCAAGGAGATTGAAGGTAAATCTGCTGAAAACCACCTAGGAGAAACAATCTTTTCGTGAAGAGACAGGCCTATGGGAAGGAAGAGAAAAGTTCTGCATGGTTGACATCCCCCACACCACAGACTGTCAGCAGGCATCACTGGTTTGGGTGCAGGTATGGAGCCAGAGATGGCAGAAAGGTCTTTTCTCTGGCCTGTGAGATCCCATCCAACCCCAGCCAACTGCCTTCAGCCACCTCTCACTTCTGGAAACATCATAGGTTTGGGGTTTTTTTCAGGAACATCCTTCTGCCATCTCTTCCTGTTCTGACTCAGTTGAGCTGGAGATCAGACAAGATCACAGCCTAGAGCCAGAGGTACAGCTGCAGGCTGTAGCAGGATCCATGGTACGCCCTGGGATTAGGGAATCATCCTCCTTTCTCCCCTACTTCATTGCAGTGCCTCTCCAAGACAAGATGCCATGGCACAGAGAAAACACAGCCTGCTGGTTTACGATATTTTCATTTCAAGTACTTAAATTATCAGTAAGAAATGCTTGCAGCAGGCATGGGACAGGTAAATGCAGAGAGTAAGGACCTGTTGTTACCCAACATTCAGGTACTAAGAATGCAAAAAGAAAATATATTATTTCAGAGAGAAGCAAAATAACTTCATTCACAGCCCTGAGTCAGTTTTTACACTTTAAGACATAATTGTAAACCTTTATTAGAATTACTAAAGAAAAATTACAAAAAGAATGTATTTTAGGATCCAAAGTCTTGATCCTAGAATGGGAACCTGTTAACAAGGGTTTTATTAACCTTAGTGACATATAGCTCTGAGTCTCCTTGAGGCTTTAGGCATGACACAGTGGAAAGAATAGCAAAAATATAAATGAGCCAGAGAGCAGATGATCAGCAACACTTTTGTCATTATAAAGTGAAAAAGTAAATGGGACCAATAGGGAAATGTGTTCAAAATTGTAAAGTTCATAAACTTAAAATGTCTGGGGAAGATGGAAGGATGGAAAGCCAGATAACCTCCCCATTGTTTAAGAGCTGGATTTCTTGAGGGAATTAAGTATTATGGTATATGCTAAACCATGTTGTATCACCCAAGGTATATTACAATGTCATTCTACGGTCCAGATTTTATCTTCCCCTATCATTGCTGGTGTTTGTTTTTGTAGGGTCATGACTTGCTCCTTAATGCCATTACTGAGTAGGGTCCCTTGAGAAACTCCAATCCTCTATTTTATTTTTATAGTTTTCTCTGTTGATTAATTCCTGAAAATATATTTCAACCTTTCAATTTGTAGCACATATTTCACATGTCATGGGAAGCAAAAAAGCATTGCTTTTTTTGAGGGGGGTCTTATTTCCCCTCCATCCCGCCCTCTACATTTGACTAAATAATTTCATTTTTCAGCTGAGAAGAATTGCAGAAAGATTTTGGTGTATTGCCACAGTTTTTAAGCTTGGTGAGGCTTAGACACCACAGACCAGGCTGACAGCTCTAATGACCACAGCAGGGCTTCACAGTACTTCTTCCAAACAATGAATGATCCAGTATCCCAATATTTCCTGGTACAAGTATCACCCAATTAGCTTTGGCTGGGGTAGGCTGACAGAAGACTGGAGAAAGCGTGTTCTACTTCAGGTTTTTGATAGTTGATTTGGACCTCATGCTGTGATGAAGTGCTGGATGCTGATATGCATCAAATCAAACAGCGCAGAGGTAAAGCTGCATGACAGCTTAGAAAAAAAAAGTAGGAGAAATAAAAGAGAAATAAGTGATCCTTCATTTCCAAGGACTTCCGTGTCTTATCTTTCCAGAAGATTGCTACAGCTAGCTCAATTATTACTTTCCTGGGATGTCTTGTTTGCTTCCACCAGACGGAAGTAATATAAAATTATGTAAATCAGCTTTCTTGAAGTAAAGAATCATGGACCAGTCAATAATGTTTATGCATTAAGAAAGGGCAGCTCCTCCTGGAAGAAATAACGCAGGGAGCCGATCATAAGTAAACATTTCTAAACAGACAAAGGGCTGGTCCCTGCAGCACAATATATTATCATATTTCCACATAATTAGTTTGTTTTCCACTTGAAATCAGAAAACGATTCGACATTGCATTCTGTGCCTCAGGATGGTGCATACAGTACAATTCTCATGTGCAGGTTCATATGTTGAATAATTAGTAAGAATTAATCTGTTGAAATTAAAGTTTGGAATATTATAGAACTCATGAATAGTGCATGGAACCATCAAGTAAATTAAACCAGGAACAGAATTTAGGAAGCCAGACAATAGCAGATGACTGCTGGCAATCTGTTTTTTAATCAGTGCATTACAAGCCAGAGGGATGAATATTGTTACTGACTTTGGAAAATAGTGTAAAACGTTAGCAGACACAATAAAGAAGACTTAAGTGAGTGCATTTTTACTATGTTTGATGAAGAAGGGAGCTTCAAAAGGACCTGCTTACTTAGATGTGTATCTGCTCTCCACGATGCTCAGACCGGAAAAGACTGGACTTACAGAGGGTCCTGTACTTCTGGTCTGCACTGCAAGTGCACTAAGAACTTCCAAGAGCTCCATCCCTGTCTATTTTAAGGTTGTATTTGACTATCTGAAGCCAAAAATCTGTAAGTTTCTTTTTAGTTTCTTTAGAATTAGTGATAGAGTTGCTGTAAGTCTTGGGGAGCATGAGACCAGTGTGGCAATTTCTCATTTTAAGAATTCAGAACAGCTATGCTTTAGTTCAGTTTTATTTTAAATTAATTTAACCAGCATAAAGATTTTAGTTTTTTGCTTGCTTTACTGTGAAGAAAGCACTGGTCATGCCTTAAAAAAAAAATAAATTGAGAGCAATCAGAAATCCTGTGAGGACTAGGTTGATTCATGCTGAAACGCATATATTCCTTTCCTTGAAGGGAAGAGCTTTAAATCTACTAGCACACTTGACTTTTTCTGTTCTGTATGATCCTGTTAAATTGGAAGAGGTTTCCAGATCTATTTGAAAAATGGCCACTACAGTTAGCTGAAACTTCAATCTTGAAAATGAATGAATGGAGCTGGTCCAGTACATTGGCTCTGGACCAGTCTTTAAAATACAGCAGAACAATGAATAACTGAATTCACAGCCAGCTGGTATCATAGTTGGGCAGTGAAAGTGTCAAAATATTAGTGACTTTTTTACATTTGTCAAAATCATTGCCAATATGGGAAGCATGGGCAGCTTGCAAATGCGAATCTTACACCAAAATAGTTTTAAAATCTTGCCTTAAGAATGTGAGTGCAGCTCCTGGTTTTATCTCACCCATCACGGAAGAGACGGAAGAGAATAAAACATCTTTTACTTAGAAGATAAAAGCTATTATTGATTTATCATCAAACATCAACTACTAATGTGGTTGAATGGTGCTATATGCCCTGAAGGAATAATGGATCAACCGGCATTTCTGTGTCTTATTTTCTGGAGTCTAGTAAGTCCATTCTAATAAGTCAATCACTGGATTAATTTCTAGAATTTAGCATGTAAAGTATGCATGAAAAATAAGTATAAAATTTGTATCTGTCTATACATACTCGCACAATGTAAAGGAGAAAAAAGCAGAGTTTGGCCATGCTTCAGTTCCAGGAGAGAAAAAGAAAAATAAACATATGTTAGTGGTGTCTGACACATCTTTCTGCTCCAATAATTTTAAAAATGTTTGTTTTATTTTTAAAACAAAATTTTGCTGACATTCACTGGATGCTGCAGTTGAGACAGTTTCACTCTTTTTGGAAAGAATAAAAAAGCATCTCCATGACCGAGTTACTCCAGTGCATCAAAGCAGAAAGTGCCTGTGCTCATGCACTCTGTTCTCCAGGAAGATGCTGGGGAATTTTCAGTGCCTACATTGTGGGTGTTTCCTTACTCCCATGGGCACAGATCCTTTTGGGTATCAGGGCTCCAGAGGGGTTACATCAATTATCCTGTGATGAGGTACACAGCAGCCCAGCACTGCTCAAAGCAAGACCCATCTCTCATGGAACACAATGGATTTTCACAGAGAGTTTTGGTGACCTGAATCTGCTGACAATTTATTGATGATCTCCAAAGGCCTGATGTGCAAAAATGAGTGAACAGTTAACTCTTGTGACCAGTTATATTAGGATCTATGGAAACAATCATGGAGCTAATGAACTTAGGAGCTGCAGCACTCCATCAGGAGCAGGTAGATTTGTGGGAGGACAGTGCAAAACTCCCACTGATGCATATTGGACACAAATCAAAACTCAGCTTTTAAAGAACAGGACATACCTCCTCATTTTTTCACTTAAAAAGACTAATTTCAAAATCAAATACGTAGATAGCTAGAGCTATACTTTATATAGGCAAATTCACTGCAGTGATTAAGAGAATCTTTTTACTGTCTCTGTGCCCAAATTTCTGATCGATTCGGGGTTTTTTTCCCCTTTGGAATTCATTAGTTAAGTGAATAATCTCTTTATGTTCCTTTATTAGTTATAAACTGAGAACCAGGAACCTGTGCTATTTTCCCCTGCTCCTCTGCAATGTTCTTATTTCAGCAAAGTAAGGTTTGAGCTGGAAAGTTTCCCTGAGAAGATTTTCATTTCTCATCTTGTCTGATGCAAAGTAAAGAGTATGCCAAGTGCCACTGACCTTAACTCTCCTGAATCAAAAATATCTGATGTGATATATAGAAAACTTTGATGTGTAGATATGCTAATCAGCAGAGAAATGTCAAATTTGCATACATTTCAAGTGACCCAACAATATTTACCTTAGAGCTAAGTTTCATATTTTTCTGACAATTGCAGCATTGAACAAGTGACTCATTTAGCATATCTAAGCAGCATTATGTCACAGGGATTTACCTCAGAGTTGTTTGAAAGCATCAAAAAGATGAACATCACTGTCTGAAATTAACAACAAGCCTAATTTGATTTGACAAATGATGTTGATTTAGATAGGGTCACTAGCTATTGAAGATGCGGAGGACAAATAGTGCCTTGAAGCCTTGATAAAACTGAATATTTAAACAGTTCATTATGCAAATTTGCCCTCTACCTGTCAGTAGTGACTAAAGTATAGGGTTAGAGTGCTGCAGTGGCTCAGTGCTAAGAAGATGACTACTCTATGTGTACCTGGATCTATTTAAAAAGCCAACTCCACAGACATTTACAAAGTGGATGTGCATCAGCTTCAGTCTTCCCAAGTTTGGCAGTGACAGAGCCAACAAAGGCTTGATTCTGAAAACTTTCAGCATCAGTGCAGAAAACTTCACTTCACCAAGGGAGCAGGTAAACATGGACATTTTCCTGTTGCATATTCAAGGACTCATTCTCCAAACCTTTCTCACAAGATGCACTTCCTGGGGGCCAGGTGGAGCTACCTGCATCACCACTGGTGCTGCTCACATGAGGATGCTGGACAGGAGACCTGTGGTATAAGCAGGTGGGAAAAGTCCTCCAAAATCACCAAATCCAACCCTTGGCTAAATACCACAATACCCACTAAACCACAGGGACTCACACATAAGGTCCAGGTTGTTTACAGCTGTGTGCTACACCTACACAAAAAGCTCCAGTATTGCTCCCATCAGCACTTGGCCAACTGGTATCCATTAGCAGCAGAAAGAGAAAATCCCATCCAAGATAAGGGTTTGAAAAAATACCTTAGGATATCATTGCCCATTCAAAACAGATGGCTTTAACTCTTTAGGGTCCATTCTAAAAAACAAAATGTATTTAAATGCACCGATCTTATATAGTTCTGGATAAGAACACACATTGTAACAAAGGAACAAAATGTGTAGTAACTTGGAGTGGATATTTGAATGTTCAGGAATAATTAACAATATTTCCATGTTCCAAATCTGCAGTACTAATAAATCTTTATTTTGAAAGGAAGCGCTGCAGAGTAATTAATCTATCTAGTAGCAACTCCTTAAAGTTCATTTTTTCTTCTTTTTTTTTTTTTTTTTTTTGCCATATACATGTACGCAAACTGTGGTTTCAGTATTTAGTGTACATCAATTTACCACCACACTGCGTGGCCACAGGTCAACAGCTTTTAAGACTGCATATAATGTCTGGATAATGTTGCTCTTTACAAGTTAGCTTTTTGTAAGACTTTTTCCACCATATTTTTCTCAGAGCTCAGAAAAGCACATCAGTGTAAGCCAGGCTGAATTTTGATGCAGTGCATATAGAGAACTGTATGAAAATGTCAGTTTAAGTATTGGCAAGTAGATAATACTGAAACAGCAGACAGAAGCTATTTTATTAAAGAAGTATGTGAGAACAAGAACAATACAGAAGGCAGATAGAAGGATATCTACTCTGATCCCGGAAAAGCTTTGCCTGGAGTGAGCTGTGCCCCCATGGGCCAGGGTGCCTGTGCAGCAGATGAAGGAGTTGGTGTGGCAGAGAGGATTGGACCCATCCTTCCCCACAAGCAGAGCTCCTGGTGATGCTGGTACAGAGGCCAAGCCAGACATTACTCAGGAGCAGCACTTCCTTTGCTCACAGCCCTGTGCCTGAGCACAGCATACCCACCAAGGAATGGGATTTCTTAGAGCTGAGGAGCCAGGGAAATGTTTGTACCACATGTGGTAGACTTGGGCCAAGGTATAGAGCAGCACATTGTGCAGACTTCCCAGCTCAGGAGCTCGTTAGCACCCAGGAATGTAAGCCAAAAGCATCATGAACCTTTTGCATTTTATGCTTTTATCATGCAATCTTATTGATTCACTTCCATGTGTTTTGGAGTATTTTTGTTTTCTTTATCCAGGTTTATCCCATCTCCCACTTGCTGGTCAGACTAATTGGGAGATGGCTGTATTTACCATTTCACCGGATCTGAGAAAACATGTCTTGTGAGCAACCTTGATTTGTTTATAAACTACTCCTCTAACTCTGCTGAGCTTGTAAGTTCTTGGCTAATTGCTCTCATGTCCATGAAATGGGAGAAACCCAAGTCTGAAATACATGGAAACAATTAGGGCAGAAAAAAAAAAAAAAGGCTTTCCCTGTAAACAGATGTCTATGCCAAGATACCCTACCTAGAGCAACTGGCACGTGGTATGTTTGCAGATGGATCCACAGTAGGATCTAGCCACTTATATTTAGCATGCAGTGTTATTTGTTTTAGCTTGCCAGTGAGCAATAGGAAGGAGCTGGGAAGGGAGCCCATCATTTTTGCACAGAAGTGCACCAGTATACCACCCCAATCACATACCTTAACTCTTAATTATTACAAATGCAGCAGCCATTACAGGAATATCTGTCTTTCTTTTTTTCAAAGTTGTCTTAGAAGAGCATAGGTAAGATGATTTTTAATGTGCTATCTTTTTACTTAGTTCAAGATGATATTTTGTTCTTTACATGTGGAAAAATAAAAAAGCAATACAGCAAAGTGTTCCAGCCTGTTTCATTATGTTGGTAATTTCCACTGCATGGATTTACTGTAAACTCTGGTTAGCATGCATGAAGTAATTCAGCAGTCTGAAGGCCAGGAGGGATCATTTGTGCATCTAGTCAGATCCTCCTCCATTAACTGTGTGACAAAATTTCTCTATCTTCATCCACTATCTGTACTCTGCCTTCTTAGTGAGCTAAAATGAAAGAAAATCCTTTTGAAAACCTGAAGCCTTAAAAAAACCCCTAATATCCTTTTTTCTACATATACTGTTGAAAGGTCAGAATTAGTCACTGTTCTTTCAAGTTTTTCCCCCATTTGAATGTGTTGATTCAAAATCAGAGTTATCTTTGGACTGGACATAATTTTAAGCTGATGCAGGACTCCTGAAGCAAAAAGCTATTATTTTTTATGAGACAAAAAATTTGAAGGGAATGAGAGCATTGAAATGTCAGACAGACATGGTCTTTGGGCTTACATCCAAAAAGAATGGCTACTTTCCATGACACACAAAGGAGGCATAGATGGTCATATTGACCCTTTCTGCCCTAAAATAGCCAACAAGTTTACAAGCTCATACCTTGGAGGGGTTGCTTTAGCAAAGTCTTGCTAGTATTTGATCCCTACCAGTTTACATATGACAACATTAATATTAAGGTTTCTTTTTTATAGAAAGGTGTCTCAAGCCCTGATGATCATCAAGATATTTTTGTCTTTATGAAATCATAAGTCAATATATGTTTTCTGGTAAAAGGAGGGGGACTGAAGCAACAGTTTGGATGAAAAAACTAAAATTCTAGTCATTATGTATAGATATTTAGATGCAGAGCTCATTCTCTCTTGTTCTGCTGAACAAGCACCTCAGCAATCTCTGTATGAAAATGAAAAGGCTGTTTTAAAATATCTCAATATTTCTGAGTTATTGCAAATGCCACAATCCAGAAATCAATAATTGAACCAACTTCAAGGAGTGCTGATTTTGTTAAGAACCCAACTCTCTTTTTCCAAGCATTGTTATTCAAATATAATTAATTGAATGGCTCAAAGTGACTGAATGGGTTTATTTTTGTAAATCATGGTACCTTCAAAGCAGATTGAGTGTTTTTGACTCCTCTTTTGCCACAGGACAGATTCTACAAGTTCTGCTAAATATACCCAGTGTTCTTAGTGCACATTCTACCTTTGAAGCTGTTTCTGAGACATTTCAGGGTGCCCTGTGCTGCAGCTGCTCTAACACTTGGTGTTATACCTCCAAGCATAGGCAGGATAGGTAAGCACTTATTCAGATCTGAATAACACCAGAAAAATCTGGTCCTTCACCGTTTCTGGAGCTCTCCAGAAAATTAAGTTTTCTTTATAGAAATGTCAGTAATGGTAGCTCATTTGAGTATATGATATATTATCACACTCTGGCTTTACAGCCTCCTTGCTTTGTGAAGGTTTAAAGGTCTGTGATGACTTGTGCATAAATACAGGAAAATAAATAGTTTATCTCATTAGACTTATTTCTTCTTACTAGAGGAAATTGAAATCACACGTAATTTTTAAATTAAAAAAAAAAATAAAGAAAGGATGTCTCAATTGTGAAAAGAACAAGCAACTGACAAATACCAGGAGGATGAACAGCAAGCACTGGTCTTCAGAATATTCCTGGAATGAATATCATTCTGGTGACTGGATTGCTGCCAAGACTTTTTATTCTGTTTTAAAAAATGCATAGTCTAGGAGAGTCATAAAAGAATGTTTTGTCTCTGGAATATGCTGGAACAAGAGCTAGATATGCTTAGGCTTTGACATGGACATTCATCATGTCCCAGGCTGAATCAGTTATTAATTCTGAAAGTATTAAATATGAAATGGGCTGAGTGTCTAACAAGTTTGCCATGTTGTTCTGTTATAACTAAACTGTTAAGACTGATGGAGTTTTGAGAAACATCCTCCTGTATATTATTAAGTTGTGTGAAGTCAACCAAACAGCCCCCTCAGTCCCAGTCTCCATGGGGAGCTCCACCACTTTGCCTTACAGGATGAAGCTGAAGCAGGATTATTTTCATTGGCATGGAAAAGTTTTCCACACACAGAGCACAAGCTCTCACAAAATTCATAGAAGCTTCCCATTCTGAAAGCTCTTTCTGCACTGGCTCCTTCCTGCTGGCCCAAATGACATCTTCCCTTGAAGGCTGCTGTAATCAGACTATTGGAACAACATCACAAGGGTTCAATATATCCTCCACCTTTTCAGTGGCTCCTCTTTAGCCCCTCAAACCACGTTCAGGGACACACATGCAATTATTTCTGCTATTTAGTTACACTCTTCAGCAAGTTACTGGCTCACCAGTACTGACTAACATAGATGTAGCATTATTATATCTCAGAGTGCTTAGAAACCCACCAATATTTACTGTAATGGTTGTGTGAACAGCAGTGCTGTGAAATTCTGAAGCTGCAACATCGAGCTTCTTCCATAAAATTTGTATTTAAGTGCCATTTCATTTTTCATTGCTATGTTTGTGCTGCTTTAAAGAGAAATCAGAGCACTCCTCCAGCTGTTCATCAGCACCATTGCTTATCACTAAGAGGAGCTTCTTGGGACGGGAAAGGCTACAGCTATAGCTCATGGAGGATACAAGAATTCTTAAGGACATTCACCATACTAACAAAAGAATTCAGTATTTTTTACTCCTAGAGCAAGAAAAGGCCTTACATTTAAGGGAAAAACACAATTTAAAAGCCTAAAATATTATTAAATGTGGATTCCTGCACTCCAGTTTTCAACATAAATGCATATCCCACAAAAAAAATTATTTCTAGACAGACAGCTGAATGCTTTCTTAGCTCCCAACTTAGACTGTCTTCAGACGCTAAAAACAGAAGGGGGAAAAAAAAAGCCACAAATCAGGTTAAGTCTTGATTAAGAGCTGATCAAGAGGCTCTGTTAGGCTCTCTCAGAATGTGCTTCACCATTTTCTAATCAATTTTTAAAGAGATGTCAATAACAGTAGCAATAAATATTAATATTAGTGCTGAGCAAAGTCACCACTGGAACCCATTGCACTGTGCACTACAGGAGCAGAGAAGGAACAGTTCAAAAGGACTTACACGTGAAAGCCAGCACTAGGCAAAGGGATTGCAAAGCATAGGAACTGAAAAATAGGACTGGGAAAGCACCCAAGGGTCCAGATTACACCATCCCATGGGCATCCCAGGATCTGACCTTTTTTTTTAGTCTTACTTTGATGACAGTAAAAGGCCTCCTGCATTGTTTCTTATTCCTCACTTGTAGGAAAATGTCCACACCAGAGGAGTGTCCTGCCCCCCGTCCTCCTGCCAGAAGTGTTTTCTCAGAATGGGAAAAGCCATACATATTAACACTGCCTCAGACTGTGTTACCAGAGGAAAGTGCCTTTTGAACCATGAATTCTGATACTGAAGATCATCTGCTGGAAAAAGCCTTCAGCATTACCTCTGACATTCAAAGCTTTTGTTTATTCCACTAAGCGTGCATATAATTTTTTAACTTGGAGAAACAGAAGACAAATGTTGTCTGATGCCTACCCAAAGAAATAAAGAAGATGGGAGAAGATAAAAGAATATTTGTGCTGTTCTGTGTTAAATTGAAATGAGATTCTGATATTTCCCCTCAGTTTTAACACCATGATAGCAATGACATAGCTGGAGCCTCATTATTTCTCCTCTCTTCAGACTGGGGCTGAGGCTGCACACAGTCTGTAGTGTTTTAGCTGCTCAAAATGTTCTTCAGAACCAGTTTGCCTAAATCCTTACTGTCTTTGTGTCCTGCCCCTCACCTGTTCGATCAGAAGCTTGTTTTATTTAGCCCATTATATACCAGACCTGTTCAGCAGAGGGGATGCTCTGCATGAAGAGGGAATCCTTACAGAATTTCTTCATAAACTCTGATTTATTGTTAGAATAGGCTGAAATAAGTAATCCTTAAGCCAGATATGAGCAATTACATACAAATAAGAAATACTCCAACTCACTTAAGTTAAAAATCATTCTTTATCAAACCAGTGCAAGTTTGCTTCTAGACAAGGTCTACTAAAATTTGATACGCTGTTTTAAAACTATTTTTTAATACTTTTGGGCAAGCAGTTTATACATCCAGTGTGGGGCTAATATTAATGGCAGAGCTGTAAATCCCTCACAAGGGAGTTTGTGGAAGTGCTGATATATCCATTAACAGCACAGGAAAGTGCTGCCAGGCTCTTCTGTAATTACAGCTTCTTCAAAGGCAGAGTACATCATTTGGTCTGCAGAGAGAAGCAGAAAAGCCAACATGAGAGGAGACTGACTGATTTCAGAAGTCCTAGTGCCAAGGGCATGAGTACTTTGGTAGCCAGATATTCTCACCCAGGTCCCACTGCAGGAGAGAAGAGCAAATACCCCTTCCTACCTTCTCCACCATTTTCCTGCTCTTCTTCCTCCTTCATTACACTCACTTGTTCTTTTGCAACCCATGTTTCCCCAACACCCATCAACACAACAGTCATGCCATCCCTCTATATAGCATTTCCATCTGTAACTCTCAGAGTGTTTTGCAAAAGGCAATAAACAAGCTGCTTCCTCCACCCAAGGTCAACCAGAAGGTCAGTGCTGAGCCCAGGAATTGACCCCAACCTCTCAGGACCCACACCAAGGATGGGACATGCTGTACCACTCACAGCCACCTGTTAGGGAACACCACAGCCTGAGGAAGAGCTGAGCTCTTACAGGGTGCTTGACACTACTTCTAATCATGTAAAAATAATGAAAACTATTTTCTGTCCATTTCAGGCACTTGCAAATTACCATTCACTGTCATATCTAAGTGCCAAACACTATCAGGCATACTGACAGGCTTTGAAGGCTTCCAAGATGAGGTGGTATTAATACAAGCCTGTCTCACTACAGTACCACAAGAATTATACAGTAGATACTGAAATGTTGGGCTCTGTCAGTGCAATTTGGTTCCTTGCAATTGGTAGGAACAGAGCCTTGGAATGGAGCAAGACTGCTGTGACAGCCTCGTTTGGCTCAGCACCATCACACCCCTGTGGGATCATCCTCAATAAAGATGTTTGGTCCTATCCCACAGCTCAAGGGCCGTGGGTGGTACCCCACAACACCCCCAGGAGTAAGGGGCACTCATTCCCAAATGAATGTCTGGCTTTCTTCTGACATGAAATTCAGATGAATCTTAGTATTACAGACCAGATAAAAACATTGTGCTACCGTCCTGTGTGCCTATCTTGTCTCTGCACTGCAAATAGCTAAGGAAGAAAAACTTCCTGCTTCATATGCATGAGAAAATGGTCTCCCACACTTCTGGTCACTTCCCAGAGTACCAGAGTTCATAAAAATGCATCACAAAGTTTCTAATTCTGCAGGCAGACATAAAGGGGAAATCAATAGCAGAGGATGGGAACTTGAGACCTGCAGTGGCTCTGTGTATCACTGCTGCATGATGGCATCTGAAAGTGAGGGGGAAAAAGAATGGTAGGAGAACACTTCATTATGAAAGAAAATCCCACATTTTGCCATCTTGGGTCTTAGATACTGGATCCATGTTCATGTAGTACTGAGTCTTAAGAGGATTCAAAGAGCTTGGACTAATTTTCAGCACATTACAGTTGCTTTCAGGCAAGACAACATTTTCCACTCTATTTCGGATATGACCAGCTATTGTTGGGAGAGAACTACTTTGGACTGGGATACAGGAGTAAGAAATGCTATTTTACTTTCTGATAAGTTCACCAAAACTCAGGTTAGAAATCAGTCAAATTATTTGCATTTTTATTGACTCATTAGCTGAATAAATTCAGTGATTTGCTGCTTAAAGGGTATGTGATTTTTTCTCTAGCTTGTGACAAAATTCTGCCAGCAAGCAAACAGAAGCAAAAATCTCCTAGTTATTGCAGATTTAAACCTTAGCTCCTGTGTCACTACATATCAGAAAGACTCCTTCACAAAAGCTCAATGTGTGTGTGATAGAAGTTAAAGGTAAGGAAATACTTGGACAATAATGAAAATAAAATTTTGAGGTTTTTTTCACCAGACTTAAATAATTCTAAAACTTGTTCTGTCTTAAGGAGAAATCTGACCAACAGTTTATTGCCAGTAGAATCACAAAGGGGGATTAAAAAATGCAAAACAGGGAAAAATAATCAAAAACTTCAGCTTCCTCCCCCACCCAAAAAAAAAAACAACTGATCAACCATCCTGCATGACTTCATCTCTAATATTTCTAATTGCTTTTCCATTTCAAAGCCATGGTTTGGAAGTGTGTTTTCCAGCAGCATTTGGAGCATCACATGGGTCTAAAAAGCATAAACCTGCAAGCCTACTACAACATGTAGTTGCCTAAAAACATGCAGAGTAGGTGAAAAAACATCACTAGCACAGTGCAGTTATATTATTACTGTATTTTGGACAAATTACTGAGTACAGGATGAAAGGCAATGAATCAGCACAATCTCTCCCACCTAAATCAGATCTTAACTAGAAACGTTTTTAAAAAACAGATTTTTTTTTTCCAGGTTTGAGGGTTTTTCTGTGATTTTCTTTTTTCCTATAATTTAATCCAGAGAACTATCTTTCACACATGGCAATCCAATTCAGACTACTATTTCAGGTTACAGAATATCTAATGAAGGTAAACAGGATAACAATCAATGAATTTCTACTCAGTCCTTAGTGGAAAGCTTTCTCCAAGATATGCATCACTGCTTGCACTATTAACATTTCAGGCAGATTAAGCAAGGATTGAACACACTTCCACACAACCAAAAACTGCTTTTGAGATTGTGCTTAAGTCTCAATTGCTGCAATACTGCTTTTGGCCTCTTTCATTTTTTGCCAATGAACTTGGGCCAGGAGCTGGAAGCCTGTCAGGTTTTAGAAAGCAAAAGTGAAGTGTGTCCACACTGGGCAGTTGCAATTGATTCTCTTGTGACTATTCCCAAAGATGACTCACAGCTTTCAGTTTGTTCATGCTTTGACAGAGCAGAGCATGAGCAAGCTCCTCCTGGTGATCCATGAGCTGACCTGCAGTGTGCTGCCAGTTGTCATTTTCCCAGTAAAGCTTCCCTTGGGCTGGAGCAGGGCTTTGTGGGGATCACTGCTCTCCTTGCACACCATCACAACACCCAGGCTCAGATCTCAATGCATCTGCTGGCAATGCAACTGGCTGCCTGTTCAGGGAGTCATGCTTTAAGCAAGGGGTCACCAGATGGCCATTCCTTGTAGCTTCACTTGACCTTCAGAGAGCACTGCTGTGTCCTCTGCCGCTCGGCACCGCAGAGCTCCAAGGCACACTGTAAGATGCATTAGTAAGTCAAACACTGTCTTGGCTGGAGACCATTGTAGAAGTATTTATTATGGCCAATTGGGGCACATTCCACTGGGCAGGGACGTGCTATAGTAAGCACATTAATGCTAAATGTCACATGCCAAGATCTAAAAAAGAGGGGTGAAGAACATCAGTTCATACTTCACGCATCTGTTTTTCCTGGGTAACTGCACAAGGGGATTAGAGAGTTTCTGCCCATTCTACATCTAACCTGCTGAAAAAGAATCCATTTTCCAGCCCAAAACTCACTCCAAATCTACCCAATCTGATTCAGCTGCAGTCAGAAAAAAATCTTGACTGAACTACATAGGGTTAAGCACTGGCCAAAATATCAGCAGAAGCAGGAGGCTTGGGTGCTTTGAAACTCTGTTCAACATATGTCTGAAGGATTTTTGGGACTGCACAAAACTGTAGTAAAAGAAAAGATTGGCAAGGCAGATGTTCGTTGTTTACTGACCCCTGATGAAACCTGCCCTTTCCTTTACCCATTTGAGATGTTCAATAGATACGTTGGTGCTGATTTTTAAACCATGTGCTGCCAAAAATCTGGTGTATTTCTACGTCCCTGAGAGTTTGAAAACAAGAAGTACACTAGACTAGTGTGAAAACACACTTCCTTATGGCAGGTTTATAAGCTGATCACTGGAAATGAATTTCTTGCAAAGTAACATGTTGAAAACCATGACAGGCTCATTGACAACAAGCAAAGCCCTCACATTTCTATCTCAGGAAGAGGGTCAGTTTGCAGAGCAGGCACCAAGCGATTGTTTATTGGAGCTTTTGCAGAAAAAAAAAAGGAAATTTTGCCTTCCGGGTATTTATGTGGAAAAAGCTGATACTGTCGCAAACACAAATAACACAAAAACAGGACTGTGAGAACTCCCAAGCACACTCAAGCTTTCCTTTCCACGCCATTTTTCTATATGGCTAACATGGCAACCTTGGAATCTCAGCCAACATGGTAACACTTCCGACTTTGGAAGAGACCAGCACTTGGCTTCGCTTGATTTTTCCCCACCTGTCAGGCATGTGTTGTCCAAGAATATTTCCCAAGCAGCTGAAGGGATGGAGGTGCAGACATGACAAACACAATAATGAAGATACTTTCTAGAGCAGCTTCCTAGAATTGCTGGGGCAGCAGCAAGCGATAACCCTCGGGACTCTCATTCATGAGAAGCCAACACCATGGTGGTCCCAGATGGAGTAACTCAGCATTTCTGAAGTCACAGGCACTATTTCTATCACACATTCACACCCTGCTTTCATAGTCACACTTGTCCTAGCTTTCACTTATATTTCCAGGTCTTGTGAATTCCAGAAAATAATCCCTACACAGGTAGTGTGTAAAGCTGCTGTAAATGGGGCACAACCTAAGATCTAAAAACCTGCAGAGCAAACTGGTGTTAAGTGACATCCCATCAGGGAAAACTCCAACATCCCGTGCATCCTGGAATCAGACTACTCATGAGAGTACACATATCAACAGAGCTCAGGTCTCATGCTACAGGACATGCAAGACTCCCAACTTCAGAACACAGATAAGTGTCTGAGTAGCATATCAAGCTCCACAAAGGACCATCAATTGTAAAATAGAGCACTATGTATCATGTTTAAAGTGGTGCATGTTGTAGACAAAGTAGCTTTCTTCAATAATACTAACTAGATTAAATCAACCATCATTCTATACATTGAGGAACAGCAGAAATTGATGAAGAGTGGGTTTCAAAATCCAGGATGGGTTATTATACTACCAACAAACTCTTCAGCAGGGGAAGGTGTTAAACAAAGTTATGGACAAATATGCATGGAATACTGAAAAGAGCAAAGGAAATATGATGCTCAGCATCTCTGGAGTAACCTGGCAAAATCATAAGGTAAGAAAGGAAGAAGGAGTTCAGAGAAAGCAATTTCTCAGTCCCCATCACTGTTAATACATCTTGCAGTCTTCACAGGAAGATCAGCTGGTGGCTTTTGCCATATTTTTAACAGAATACATGTCATTAATGCTCTGTGTTCAATAATGTGAAATATCACAGACCCATGAGAGGCTACTCCAGTGTGCTGAGTTTACAGAGAGGAGAGGAGCCAGGGAAAGCCTACACACACAACAGAGCTCAGAGGAAACTCAGTACAGCAGAGATGACTTTGCATACCAGCAGCAGATATTCCTACAAGGGTTGCTTCTTCATCAGCAAACTCTAAACCTATGTCTGTGTGAAGACCAGAAAGAAACATGGCTTCAGTTGGAATTGAGGCACCTGACTCCATCCTGTGATTTGAAATTACTGCTCTTCAAGAAAAAATCCTTGCTTTTCCCAGTGTGTCCCATTTCCTCCAGGATCACAACCTCCAGCAAGTTTCTCTTTCCACAGAGGCAGACTAAGAAGGGAGGCTCTGAGCACAGACCTTGGAGACACCAAGTGCCTCAGACACACCTGGCAGAGAGGTGGCTGTCACAGGCAAGGACTTCACCCAAGGCAGCAGACTCACCTCACACTACCAAGGATACACCCAAATAATGTAGGACAAATGAAACTAAAGAATCTATACCAACAATAGCATTTCGAGTAGTCTCACCTTAATAAAGCAAGTACAAACCCCAGCAGGAAATTACTTTTGGCAGCAGCAAGAAGCACCAAGGAGACTTTTCCTCATTCCAATCTCAACAGGCTCATCCCTCATACAAGCAGGGGAGCTCCCTGATTTTTACTGGATCAGCAGACAGCTACAATACCCAGCCCACTGCTGTCACATGCAGGAAGGTTAATTGTAATTACACAAGTGAAGTTTCCTGATGAACGTATCTGGGGATCTGCCATTTGGCTCATGCTCTTTCTATTTTACAGGTAAAGCTAATGAGTACACAATTAAGCACTTGAGAAACAGATCACTGACAAAGTCCACACAAGGTTCACTAGAGAGTGACATGAGCAAGTGCAGGGAATATTCCCTATTCTCTCATATCATCTTTCCTGCTTTTCAACAAATATGAAGGAAATAAGCTACCAAACACCTTTAGCTGTTGTTTTCATTTTATTAATGTATTCCTACTGCCATTTTCAGCTCCTAGTCAATGTCTTTGATAGCTGACACATCGTTTCTATCACATCTTATTTTGCTGAAGGCATTTTCCAGCTCCCTTAAGCCTTTCCATTCCCAGTTACAACACATACTTTCAAGCTAATATTAATTTAAATGACCTTTTTTCCCCTAGATCTGCCTTTTAAATTTAATGAGATCCCACAATTATACCTGTTCTTACCAACACCCAGAGGGGTTCAATCCCTTATAGACATATGGTAGCAGCTGAACTAAGGAATGTAACAGGAAAGAAGATTTACAGGAAGCCGAAGTTCATCTGGAGACCATGTTCCTGCTTCCCCTCTTAGAGCACCCATTAAGTTCAGACTCCCTGTTTATATCTGGCTTTCTGGCACAGCTGGTGATGGAGATAAAAGGGAAGCTACTGAGCCTGAAACTTCATCCATTGAACACCTCCATTTTCTAAATGAGTTATCCCCAAAACCTTGAAGGTCATACATCTAGCATCAGGGCCAAACATATGGAAGTTGTAAGTTCAGTCTCCTCACTGGAAACAAGGGTCCCCACATCCACCTTCTCTTTCATCTTCCAAGCCAGCATGCAACAAGCGAGGGACCAAGCCTTTCCACCCCTCCCAGTTCCACCAGCCTTCCTTGGCAGGCTTGCCTCCCACAGCTTGCTTTTCCAACACCTCCCCACCTACTATTCCTATTCCTGCTGGGCTGCAGCCTTTTATAGCAGCTGTTTTTTGATTGGCATTTTTTCACAGATGGGGGAGGCAAATAGGTCCTTCATTAACCCTTTGCAGGTTGCTGCCAAATGTGTGTGGGGGTTATATGTCATTTTTTTAATGAATTGCCTTCTGGAATTGAACCCCGCCCTCCTTAACTGTGTGGTTCGGCACATCTAACTGGAAAGTACAAACAATATCTATTCTTAATCTTCTTTATTGTCAGCAGATGAGGAAGTGAAGTTGGGTGAAAAGCCAGAATTCTGAACAAACACTTCCCTTTATCCAAGATAAAATTTTAAGATTAGCAGACTTTGGAAAACAATGCAAGTATTTTGTCTCCGTGGTTCTGTTTGATTTTTATTTTGCTGAATGGAGTCTAGGATAAACAGGAAGGAAGGAAAGAAACAGTTTGCTTCCCCCACTTTCTCCTTCCATGTCCATGGATCCCTAGTCTGTTTGGATCTCTAAGGTAGCACTCAACATCTGTTTGCAGGTACTGTGTGCTCATGGTGTGGGACAGAAGTCAGCTGCACAGGTGAGCTGCCGGACCCACGCCTTGCTTTGCTGTCTTTTTCTGCCCTTACTTTGCACACACTCCTGGCCTAGTGCCCCACAGGAGAAATCAATTTGAGAAGATTTATTAAAATGAAAAGTTATCTGTCCCACAAGGGGCTTTGTGGAATTTTCATGTTGGTGAAACATGAATAAGTTTATAGAGAGAAGTTCTCAGAAGTGATATGTAAGTGATTTAAACCAGAAGCATCTAGAAACAGTATTTACTCAGTTTTCCTATTTGTACTGTGGCTGTATCTAACTAACATACCCTACATCCTCACGACTTCTCAGGCTCAGATACTTTCTTCTCCATTCCTCTTTCAAATGTGAGGTTAGGAACAAAGCCAGGTGGCAAATCGGATTGAAACAGGACAAGATATTCTAACTGCTGCTTGGGACAGGTAAAGGTGGAGGAGAAATTATCAAGAGTGGCTGGAAAAAACTTCCTACCTCTTCTCAGAACAGCCATCTTAGATATTCTGCAACCATGGAAAAGGGCTGATTGCTTTACTTACACCTTGAACGAGCTCTGTGGCTTCTTCTAAAACGACACTTATGTAAGCTTATGTAAGCCATTAACACAAGTAGTCCATTCCACCCGGTTTTGGAGGGAAAACACAGCAAAAAGCATCTAATAAAATATATTAGATGTCTTTTGCATGATGATATAATACATCAAAAATCTGATTTTAAACTTTTTGACAAGTTGCCCCAGGCTTTTTATCAAAATTAGCCTTGTGCTTCTGCTGCTGAAAGGAAGGAGGAGGGGGACAGCAGAACACCACGCATTAAGGAAACAAGCAACTACATGAAAAAGGTGTTTGAAGAGTAACCGACCCCAGTACTCCAATGGTTCCAGGGATTTTTGTGACATACGGTGAAAAGGCACAAGCTCAATCTGTCCCCTTTCCAAAGTGGTCAAAGCCTTGTGGTTAACACCATGCCAAGACCAAATGGGAAAGCCCTGCCAGAGACTAAATATATTATCCTGGACTTGATGCTGGGTTGACACAGCCACATGGAATATGGACAAACTGGAACACAGACAGAGTGGGGCTGTGTTTGCTGATGATGTACTGACAAATGAACTTTACATTCATCCACGTGACCGAACAAAAGGTCTTCCTGCACCATGTCATTAAGGAAAATATGTAAGACACCCTATCCAAATTTCACCATAAAATGAAATAGACAGGCTAGAGCTTCCTGCAAGCAAGGACACATGGGTCTATGTTTGGACAGGCTTCTGAATGGCAAAAGCTGTGCCTTTTCCAGTGTGCATTTATTGCAAACTATGTGCACTCTCTCACAGGTCCGTACAAAAATGTCTCTCCTGGGGGTATCCAGAGCTTTGCACCTTAAAGGTAAAATTACACCAGCAGGCTCCCATGCCAGCATCCTTGATGTTTATGGAAAATGCAGCAGCTGCACAGAAATAACCAGCATTGGTTCCCTCTTAATTCCGTTCTTATTTGTGCTTAAAATCCTGCTTGTTTTGGTGCCTTACACAGAATAATAGAAGCATCACTAAGGTACTGCCTCTGTGCAACTCCATAACCACACTTTATGGATTTAGAGACTAAATATTCTTTCAGTTATGACACGGTCTTACACTGATGAACCTTGAATTGGTAGTGCTGCTTTTTTAATTAAGCTCTGCAGATTGGTAATGGGAGAAGCACTCACTTCTCCAACAACCTGCACCAATGAAGTCTCAAAAAGCATCTTGATTTCCTTCCCTTGATTTCATTTACTTTCCCAGTGTAATGTCACATTTCCTGGTTTAATCAGGAATAGAAGATCAAACGTCCTGTGAAAGAGCTTGTTCTCTTGAGGCCGCTTTACCTCAGCTTTGAAAAATGGCTTTGGATAAACATCTGGAACAGCCGAGTGCTTCAACATTTAACATCCCATCTTAGCATTTGACACCCATCTCTAATAGTGGAGTGGACCATAGTGGAATTAGATCCAAAAAGAATTTATCTGCATTCATGAGTGCTGTGTTCAGTGAAACTTCACATCCATAGACAAAATCCACAAATTGTCACTGTGCCCAGACAAGTTACTTGTCATTATGATGATCTGCAAGGCATCCATAGAAAGAAATCATTTTGACTGAGCTTCGTTCCTCAAGGACAACGCCAAGGTTAATTTATTTGTTTTTCACTTTGAGTTGGGGGTGGACAGTCCCTGGAAGAGTAGCAGTGTCTGCCAAATGCGTTTCTGGGAGTATTTGCTCAACAACTACTCTTCTATTCCCCACCTTCCCAAACGTCTCCAGGAATATAGGCTGTGTCCATAAGCTCAGTTTGTTCTCAAGGTTTCACTCCACCCAAGTGGTCCCTGGATGAATTTCCTGGGATTTGTAAAAATGAAAATGGGGATAGCTAAATGTCAGTGACCAGTGACAGGAGAAAAGTACCAAGAAATAATAGATACAATATTAGAGCTTAAATGCAAACCATATAGGTGGGAAACAAAAAAGAAAATCAAGCACTAGAACCAAAAAAGTCCCAATTTGTCCAGAATGTAGAATCACACTGATGGAAGAAGAAAGTCCTCTCTCCCTTCAAGAGTGGCTCTCTGTTATAAAGGCAATATATTTACCCTTTATTCATGACTTTTTTATTGTTATGTGAGGTGTTATCTCGCTGTCTGCATAAAAATTTCCTGAGGTCTCATCTTTTAGGGACTGTCTAAGCCTTCAAGATAAAATCTAGAGGCCCATATTGAAAATCAGAGTCTGATGAGATTTACAGAACTCTACACTATATTATTGCTTTAGCTTCCCAGGTTCAGAGACATGGTCATGGGCATATAATAAACAGCCCCAACTGTACCTTTGGAATCAAGCCTTTCTCACAGAACCACATCCATGGACATTTTTGGCTCTCAGTAAACACCAGGATTAATAACCTCATCTCCTAGAGATGATTTCCAAAACAAAGAAGAAAAATGCATAAAACCACACTTATTTAAGGGAAGTTGGATAGTAGAAACACTGACTGCACCTTGAACACACTTGTGAATGTCACTGTAAAAAGTAAAAATCAAAGGTCCTTCTTAGTAAAATTCGATTTTCTGGAGCTGCAGTTTGGCAGAGACCAGTCAGTGCTTGGGGAAATTTTTTTTCCAGTCCTGACTCAGACTTAAAGGGTTTAATGAAGACTGACCTGAAACTTCTGGAGGATAACACAGTTCAGACATTACATCTACAATAACAGAAGAAGAAAACCTAAAAAATAATTTTAAAAAGTAGGTAACACAATAAAATAGGTACAAATGCAAGTGATCTTGTTCAAAAAACCAAGATATTTTATGCACATTTAATAAAAAATTATGTATTTCCTGGGATATGGTGTTTGTAATACAAAATAAAAATGTCAAAATTCAGCCTCACCTGAGATATCTGTGCCCCATAATGTGGACTTGAACCCAAAACTGTTCTTAAAATTCTGTATGTATGTTTAGTGGCAAAATGACTTTTTATTTTCAATGTGTGTCATTTCCATTTGCATTCTGGCCAGTCCTCCAGTATAGAGAACCATATGGCTGTTGTTTTAAACAGGTTGATCTCTTTTCAAAATCCATTATAGGGAGCATGCTAAACACCAGCTTTGTGAAATGATCAGAGCATTTATTCAGCCCTGTCTACATCAGGAGTTACACGTGTGTAGAGAATTCATGGAATTTCCACCTTCATCAAAGCAGCACATGTTGTCAGAACACAAAAGGTGTATTTAATACATGAAGAATATAGAAATTATAGAGAGTTTGGATTGATATTAAAAGTTTTAATTGAGTATCTGTCTATTAAAAATGCCTGATTAACAACAAGCAAAAGGAAACAGAATTAGGATGGAGGTGTGATTCCAAGCTATATGACTTGAAGTAATACACACCCGGTGTTTGGTAATTTCAGAGATGTGAATTTCATTATGGCCTGTGCCTACAATGCCCCGTTCAATAGCAATTATTTATTATAATAAACCACACATAGCTAACAGTGATATCTGATATCCAAATGGGTCTCCTAAAGAAGAGAATTTCTTGGATGACATTCTCCCTGCCCCATACATCCTTTCTGTGCTGAGTCACGTGACTTCCCAGGATATCTGACTGGGAATAGAACACCTTGCAGCCTCCCTGATCATTTCTTAATGTGTTTCTAGTGTCACACATTCCTGTCCCTTTCCTGAAAAGCTAATCCACTATTCCCAGTATTAAAATTGTGTGTAATAATCTTTAAAATTATCACCAAATACTGAATCTCTCTCTTTACTTAATCCTGGGTTTGGAGATAGGACTGACTTATCAAAATCCTGTTGATATCAAGGAGATTGTTTTGCTTAGGGTGAGTGTAGGATTTGGCCACTATTCATTATTATACCACATAAGTGGTAAGGTGATTATTTCCAAACTCTCACTCAGCATGTGGCCAGGTGACTCAGCTATTTGCTTTATTTACTTACATCCTTTTGCAGTTAATTACAAATTGTTGGCCCCAAATCACAACCACAGAAAGAAACAACCACTGCAGCCACAAGGGTAGGAAATCATGTTTTACAAGGCTCCTGAAGAGCTGGACACTCAAGTTTGCTGTCTTCAAACAGTGACAGGGAAAAAGAAGAAAACAAACTCATGCAAAACAGGGAAAATGCATCTTGGGGAAGCCCTGACTTCTTGCACCAGGTTACTTGGTGCAATAGATTGATGTTAACCTGACACACCACGCAACTGGAGAACTCAAGTTAAATAAATGAAATCAGCTGTCTTACTTCTTTAAGATAAATGATGTTATTACAGCATAATTGTATAACCCCATATAGCTTACAGCAGCAAAAGGATGTGTATTTCACATGCCCTACTATAATTACATTCCCATTATAATTTTGCAGTTAGTTGCTATGAGCTCTGGTCATGAAAACATGCCAATTTTATATGGGATTGAAGTCTGCCTAATTTTAGCAAATTGAGAGCTGCACAAAAGAAAAGAGATAAATACTATGTTGTTATTTTTCATTAGAGAATTGCTATATTAAGAGGCTGTGATCCAGCTGTGTTTGTTTAAATAAAAGTGTGATTTGAATACCTCCTACAGCTATGTTCCTGCCAATGAATAAAAGATAAAATGCGGCTCTCGTTGGATGTTAGTCTCCGAGTTCTAGCTGACTCAGAGATTTATTGTTTAACATAAGGAAGTGAAAAGCATGTAGAGCAGACCACACACAGGGCTCTTTTGTGTATTGTTTCAAGCCATACCACTAATAGATTTGTTCCACCAAGGCTTGCAGCAATTCAGCTGTGCTAAAATGCTCCACTTAACTGTGAAAAAAATAATAATAAAATAGTAATTATGTCTCGATGGCAAATGCAGCTTAGACCAACACCACAAGTAGTGTAAACAGGAACTAATACCATTCAAAGCTGTATGTTATCATCATTATGATAATGAAATTAAGCTTTTATTTCCAAAAAACAAGCCCTTAACATACTACTCAGTGTCTGTATAAACACACTGACTTCCTCTCATAGCCTAATATGACTCTGTAGCTGCTGAGCTAATATCCTCCTAACAATACTTGTAAATAAATCTACATATAAATACATACACAAAATGTACAGTGCACTCCAGCAGCCTGAAACTTATCGCAGACAACTTGGAACTCCTTGTGTGTTGGAAGAGCCTTTTACAATGCAAATAAAAAGATGCATATAAATAGTCCTTGCTTTGTAGCTGCTTGTTTTGTAGGTTCCTTCGTGGTAATCTTTGATGGAGGCACATCATTTTCCAGGAGCTGGTATGTTTGAATGGATTCCATTATGGGCAAGTGCAGCAGTGAGTGGCTGAGTGCCAGTCACAGCCGACTACTGAAGGGCTTAGGTTGTCAAAGGACTCACTTGGGCTGTCTGAGTTCATTTAAATAACACAAGGTTCTCCAGTTTGGAGAAAAGAAAAAAACTGGAAAAACCAAAACGGAAAAAAAAAAAGGAAAGGAAGGCAGGACTTTTTCAACTTTTATATTTACACTGGATTTATACCGATAATGGATTGAGTAATTACATTAAATATGTGCAGATTGTGCAGTGATCAGTAACTATATTCCAGACTTGCAAAAATCTGAGTTACCGGCTAACAAGGAGGTTCCACGTTCCTTGAATAAAACAGGGCAGAGTGCCGAGTATCCATGGCCAAAAGGACCATGAGTGGTCAGACTGAGACCTGAACTGTGTGTTCAGAGAAAAATCTTGAATCTGAATCTTGCATTTTAGATGAGAAAATGGGACTTTGTGCCCCAAATTTATCTACGCTAGGGCAGGAGAAAAGCAAGGAGAAAAGCAAGGAGAAAATCAGAAACCTGATTCTACTCACAGCCCTTTGGGCAAACAGAACAGTCAGCACGTGCACAGGAGAACCAGCAGCTCTTGGTGCAGTGCAGGCAAATGCTCCCTTCTCCTCTCCTCACTCCCCCACAGATGCAGAGGATGAGCCACAATTCAGCCCCGGCCTGGTGTCACCCAGTCCCTGCAGCAGAGCAACATTCGCTGCTCTTTGGCCCAGCCTGCACTCTAAGAACTGCTCAGAGCCTAGGAGCATGCTGAAGCTGCAAGATGTGTGTTTTGAAGATACAATCTCAGCTTGTTCTACGGGACTTCATGCTTCAAACTATCAAGACTCTTATTAACAATATCCTGTCTGCTTTTCATGTAGCACCTGTCAACCCGGAGGGACCAAAAGCACTTCAAAAACTCTATGTGGTTGTTGCTGTAAAAAAAACTAAGGAATCACTGCTTAAGCTGCCTGCAGGAGGCTGAAATGTAGGATATTTAGCATTAAAGAAGAGCAAATAATTAGCTATGAATAATTTATCCTCTCAAATCAGCTTCTTTTTGACTTTATTGAACATCTGCAAATAGATCTCAGTTTCACTCTTAGTTTTATTTGATGGTTTCAGTTCACTTTTTCTTTTTTTACATCACTGCATATTTTGATGAACCATCATCTACCTAAAAACATGGACGAGAGAAAAGAAGAGCAAAATTTAAATTACCTGACTATAAACACAATAGAAGCCACTAATACATAATGAGAAGAAACAGAAATTCTAAATAAAATGATGGACAAAAAAAGCAGAGTAAAGGGCTGAAAAGAGCAAGAACAGAAGAGGGTGAATTGTCCAGGACACAGCTGGACAGAGACATTTTATGAAGATATTTTACAGCAATAGCAGTTTGGAGCTCTAGGCTGAAAGGAAGAGAGGCTCTGGGAGAAACTGGAATAAATGTGGTTGTTTGGATACGCATGTCTGTGAGCAGACATCCCAAGGGAAGCTATAATCATCTGGATGAAAAGAAGAGAAGGTATGAGTAAAATTTAGGGAGGGAGACATCAAACCTGTAGCACGACAGAAGCCATTTCTGAAGCTATGATTAATCCACAGCTTAAAATGCATTAATTTAGACTTCTTCCTGCTCAGAACTTTTCTGTCAACACACTTAGTTTATTTGAAATTGTTGAAAAGTTTTCTGAAAATCTGTTTCATTTAGCGGTTGATGATGAGATATTTGGTTTCACATGTTTTCAGTTAGACAGTGTCCACAGTATGAGATGGGATGCCCCAACCATGTGAAACAGATGCTTTCCTAAGCAGCAGGAGAGAAACCACAGCTTGCTATGTGACTGCTTTCTACTATCCATAACCTGCGCTTATATATTTGTATATAGTTATATATTATGCAGGGTAAGCACAGTGAAGAATTGGTTGGATGCCTTTTTAAATTTGGTGCACATAAGGTTTTGTCTCTGGATCAAATTCAGAATTCCTCAAGAAAAGGTGAAGCAGATATAGGATGATAACTTGAATAAATGCTCCAATGAGAGAATTAGAAGAAAGACTTGTTCTTGGCTTCTCTGACTTTCTAACAAGTCTTCCTTTACCCTTCTGGGATTTGCTTGTGATGGAAGACTGTCCTAGAGTCCAAAATCCTTCTTAGATTTGCTGTTCTTGGCTGTTTAACTTTATTGATTTTACTTTTTGCTGGTTTTCTAGGAATCTTCCAGCACAGTAATGCTGACATTTCATTATTTTCTAGGCTTTACTGTCTGAACCCTTCACCTTTTCCCCTTTTTTTACTGCTGGCAAGGTTTACTTGCAGTTGCAAAAATACCGAGGAACTGATTTTCTAGCTGTGACTGAACTTAAATAAACTGAAAGAAGCAGAACTATTGTAGGATTAAAGCAGTTCAACAGTTTACAATGTGAAATGATTTAAGTTTTGACACATTTCCTATCTTTCCTTACCGAAATATACCACAAATAACAGCTCAGTGTGGTGGTGCTGACAGCAGTCACTGCCTGCTGAAGGTTCAAGAACCCAGTGCAGGGATCACAATGGCTGAGCAGCATCTGCCAGGAGCAGCCCGGGTGCTTCCATACACAGGCAGGAGATGGCAATAGGACTTGCTGGGAAAGGCTCCATCCCTCAATGCTTCTGAGCCTTTGGAGCTGTGGATAACCCCAGCACAGACACTGGAGCCAGAACAGACAGCAGGTAACCTATTTCACGTGACACAAAATGCATCCCAACCAAAAGCAAGTTCAGGTTCTTTGCTGTAGAAGAATGGAAAGGTATCAGCCATGACTGGGAACAGGAGGCTCTCCAGGTTCCAGGAGCTGAGCACGTACAGCTAAACCCACCAGTCAATCCAGGAAATTAAGATCATAGTATCATAGGGTCATTAAGATTAGAAAACACCTCCAAGGTCATCAAGTCCAACTTTTGACCTAGTGCCACCATGCCCACCAAACCATATAAGGAAGTGCCACATTCAACTCATTTTTTAAACACTTCCAGGAATGGTGACTCCTTTGATACAAATGAGGAGCCTGTACTAGTGCTTAACCACTCTTTCAGAGAAGACATTTTTCCTAATATCCAACCCAAACCTCCCCTGGCACAACCTGAGACTATTTCCCCTTATCCTGCCCCCTGTTCCCTGGGATCAGAGCCTGACCCTCCCACCAATGCCCCTTCCTTTCAGGGAGTTATAGAGAGCAAGAAAGTCCTCCCTGAGCCTCCTTTTTTCCAGGCTGAGTCCCCCAAGCTCCCTCAGTCAGTCCTCATAAATCTTATGTTCCAAACTCTTCACCAGCTTTGTTGCCCTTTTCTTGACAGCTCCAGCCCAAGATGCACCATGGGAAAAAGGAAAACATCTTTAGATAATGCACTTCTACCTGCAGCCAAACTACTACATACTGCCTCATATATCTATCCAGTTCCAATCACATCAGAGGAAAATAGAAGCCCTAAAGCATGGAATTAGTTAAACACCACACAAACACAACAGAACTCGTTCAAATCTCTTTTCACCACTCTTTTGTGAATAATGAATCAACAAACCAAAACAGCCTAGATGACATGATCAGAAACAGTTTTACAATCTCATTAATTAATTAATTAAAGTTTCTTTTGAAACTATATCCTTTTGGTGAGGCCATTCCAGAACTTCTGGCAGCTACAAACTGTCTTCTAATTCCTGATCTAAAAATATTGAGAATATATTTTCATTTGATATTGCACCAGCTTCATGTTACCTCTTGTTAGGCAGCTAAATTAAACATTCTGATGTTCCAACACAGTGTTAGGAAGTTCACATGTGTTACAGCTGCTACTCAGCAACATTTGTGGTAATGTAGGAGAACGGGACTTCATTGTGCTGGGTGCTGCAGAAATATATAGAAAGAAATAGCTCCTGCTATTCATAATAGAAATGGCACGTAGAACTTGGAGAGATATGGTGCACACATCTTTAATGTACTTTAAAAATATGGATATTATTAATCTCTCCTCCCTCTCCAGGTCTCTTTTCCTCATTGATTCAATTTTATTTTTATCACAGAGGTATAACTTGAGGACCAAAAGAAAAATAATCTTTACTAGTGTCAGTTGTTTGGATCGGCTGAGAAAGCTGGAGTACTTTAGGTTGGAAAAAAGGAGGATCAGGGGGGACCTCCTCACTCTCCAAAACTCCCTGACAGGACTGTGCAGCTGAGGGGAAATTGGACTCTGCTCCCAGGGAACAAGTGACAGGACAAGAGGAAGTAGCCACAAGTCCCACCAGGGGAGGTTGTCCAGCCCTGTCACTGACCACACAGAGCAGTGGTGGAGTCTTCATCCCTGGAGGAATTAAGAAGTCTTATAGATGTCATGCTTGGGGACATGGGTTAGTGGTGGCCTGGGCAGAGCTGTCTTAGTGGTTGGACTCAATGAACTTTTCCAGCCTCAGTGACTCTGTGGTTCTGTGGCCAAATGGGTGATATGTCCATGAGAGAGAAGGGAGTTAATTCCTTGTTTCCTGGGTCAGAGATTGAAATGGATCAAACCTGACCATTGGAGGTTGCAGACCACAGATGTAAGGGAAGAATGGTGCAGCCAAGGATCATAAACAACAAATATGATGAGAGAAATATTAAGGATGTATTAGGAGTTAACTTCTGTCTGTAAAACATTTCAGTTATAGCAAAATTCATATTCTGAGATGCATGTTCAGAAACAGTTCAGAAGTAGAATTTCAGAAAACAGTGGGTGTAAAGACAACAGGTGAATGTGCTGAAGGCCAGGTTAAAAAATGGGTAAGGGGTATGAAGAGAAGAGAGGAGAGCACAAATAGCCCTGGGTCACTCTTACTTGGGGGCAGAAAAAAAGGATAAAAACAATATTTAAGAAATAAAATAAAGAAATCCTGAATGTTCCCTTGTAGAAAAGAAATGCTAGCCTATATGTACTGCCCAAATTTCCACTCCATTGTTTTATTTCAATTTTTCACATAGTTAAAGTTGTTCCCTTATATTTTTTTTTGCTCTATTTCATTTTATAATGTTGCCTGATATATTCCACATAAGTGATGAATGTTTTTCAAAAATGCCTACTGTACTATATACATCACTTGATTAAATGCATGAGTGTTAGGGTTAAGAGATACTGCTCAACAAAGATCTATTATTAATGTTCTTGGACCATCAGTGCAGAACACAACAATCATTTTCATTGTAAGGTTTTATCTCTCCTCTTCTTCCACAGAAATGGTAAAGTTTCTCATGCAAGAGCCACAAAGCAGGTTCAGGAGGGAGCCTGGCTACAAGTACGTATGGATTTTGGATACAGTTTTGTTATGCCTTACTTCAGCAGAATATCCAAGGCAACAAAGAGAAAGGAAATGTGAAACCGTCCAAAGCACTGGCTGAGCCGTAGCACCAGGGGGGGAAGAAAGCACAGGGAGACAGAGAATGCCTGAAATGTCTGCAAAATGTAACTCAATTATCAGAGATCAGCCATAACAAGGAAAAAAAATCACATAAGGCTGTAAGAGCTATAAGTATCAAATAGTTACGTTTACTGCATTTATAAACAGATATCTTTTGGCAGGAGACTCAAAGAGGCCTCCACAAGGCACGAGAATCTGGGCTTGAATCCATTCACTCTGTGAATTAATTGACTTGGTTTGAACTCTACTGTTTTCAGTTGGAGAATTCACTGTGAACATGTTGTACATATCTCAGATATCAAATAGCAAATGTACTGAAGCCAGATACTGAACTGGAGCCAGAAATTTTTCATTAATCAGTATTGTATGCTTTCTGTGAATAGGAAATAGAACAACAACAAAAAGCAGACAAGAATGGGGAAAATATTTTTCTCTCTCTCCCTGTTTCTACACCCCCACATATGCTATTATTATTACTCAGTATTTACATTGCAGTCACACCCAGTGGTTCCAACCGAGCAGGAGCCCTGCAGCGCTAGGTACTGTACAAAATAAATACACTTGAAGAGACAATGGCTGCTCTCAAGAGCTTAAAGTCCAAACAGATGGGACAGATGAGAGAAAGGTGTAGAAAGGTGACTGGGGTGGCTAGAGGTCAGACAGTGAGTCTGTGTAAAAGCTCAGAATCCTTTTCTGGGGGGAAATCCTGAAATAATTGTCAAAACCTGTAAGTTTTAGCAGAGAAAACAGTTCATCCCACACCACCAGTAACCATTACACACCAGGCTTCAGCAGCTCCCCAGTGCTACAGATCAAAATTCACTTCCAGGCAGAAAGGATAGCTGAAAATCACAATAACACATTATAATATCACACTCACATGCTTTTGTGAAAGGGCAGATTTAGCAGGGAGCTGAGAGTACAGTAGCCCTCACCACCATCTGACAGAAAAGAGGCTGCCCCCCCTCCGTGGGCTCTTTTAATTAATCCATTAATTTCCTCATGATTTATGCCATCCAAGAGGTCAGAACCAGTATCTTCACAACCCAGGAAAGAATGATAGGTTAGATTCCGTTTCTTTGCAGTTCTTCTTGGCAAAGCACCACACAGCTGGCAGCCATCACAAACAAAAGCCACCCCTCCTTTTGGGCAGCCAGACAGAATACAGATATTTTGCAAAGCACCTTCTTTTGCTCAGCAAACCCAGTGGTTCCCAATCCTTGTTGTGCCCAAGTGAGGTAGTGACAGAGCCTGCATTTACTGTGCATTTTGTTCTCTGCTTCAGTCTCAGCTCCTACATAACCTGTCCTGAGTAAATCTTCATCACTGTGTGCTTAGATTGTGATGTGCCATGGCCAAAAGTATTTATTTGGAAAAAGAATGCAGTAATATAGTCTAAACACATGAAGATTCTGCTGGAATTTGATCATGGCTTCTCTGTCTTGTCTCAGCTTTTTAAGCTACCTATTTGCAAGCCAAATATATACATAAAGGGAAAGCACATTACACAGTTGCTGGAGGGAAGGATATTCCTACTTATACAAATGAGCAGGGGAAAATGGAGACAGAGAGAAGAAGACCATAACCAGCAAAATAAATGAGCAGATGGAGAGAACAACAAATGAGGAAATAACACCAGGCAGAGTCATGGCTGTGATTCCAGACGGCCCACCTGCACATGTTTTATGGGGAGCCTGCATAAGAAGAATATTTCCATTGGCCATCTCAGTGTTTGCTTCCCATTACTGGCACATCCTATTTGCTCTAAATCCTGCTGAATGCTGGAAAGAATACAGAAACAAGCAAAAATAACAACACAAAGGGTTTATTAATGTCTCTGGGACTTACAAGTCTGCTGGCAGCAAGCTGGGGAATCCTCTCAGGGAACCCACTGACCCAGAGCTCTTCCCATTTCATTCCCCCAGAATTCTGACCCCAAGCAGCCCATTAATCTCATCTACAGCTATTTTGGAAAGCAGAAAAAGCAAAATAATTTGATTCCATAAACCACTGACCTTTGAAATTACATTCATACTTTAAAGGCCCAGTCCAGAATAGCCTATTGTGAACAGAAAGACACATCCTGTATATTTAAGACATGAATCAGAACAGTTTTTGGGTACATATAGATTCCATACATGTATTTAGCTAACTGCCGGGTAAAAGCCCATTATTAACCCCAAAGCGATAATGCATGTGAAATACAACTGCTTTATCTTCAGCAGGTTTTTGTTATGATTTAGCTCAGACCAGCTTAAAAATTACTATTTTTTTCCTCATAAAGATGTATACAGCATTTGAGCAATTGTTTGGAGAAATCTCTCTATCCTGTTCTACATAGCTCCTTAGCTGAGATTTATTAATCTTGTTCTTCCTCATCAGGAAGAACAGCTTGCTTCTGACTCTTGAATTTTTATGCTTTACATAGAGTGCTCCGAACAGTTCCAGCCATGTGCACTCCAACCTCCTGAGCAAGAAAATGTACATCAGCTCCCAGCCCTTCTGCCCATAGCCCTTTTTACAGATTTAGGAAGGTAGACAAGCACCAAGGTAACACAAAAAGAAATCATGAAAACTTTTGCCCCACAATGGCCCACTTTCCCCCCACAGTGGCCCTGGATTTGCACAATTAAATGGAGCAGAAAGGAAGGAAGCCATCATTTTCCCCAATTTCAAAACAGAATTCCAAAGTCTCTTCCATAGCTAAAATTCACCCTTCCTCCATGCATATGAAACTCCTGTTTATGGACAATGATGAAAATTTAGGACAAATGAAAATGCAGCTTACAAGTTCAACAGTATAAGGATAAGATCTTTGTTACTTTGGGGAGTTGATTTCTATCTTATTCATTTTTTTTTACTGTTTTCTTTGATTTTTTTCAAACGGCTCTCCAAATCACTAATCTTCCTCTGGCAAAAGGAATACAACTCACTAAGAATTGACCTCCAAAAGCAGTAAGAGACCCTGACATAGCTATCTATGCTCATAAAGTATGCAAACTGTATTCTTCCTTCCAGCACCCATTTAGTCTGTTCCAGAATAAATACATTTGCTTGTAGCCAAGTCTGAAGAAAGTACAGTCAATAGACAGATGTATTGTATGTTTGGGTAAGAGAGTCCATTTCCTCTCCACGTCACCTCCCATTTCTGGTAGTTCTCTACTCTAAATAAAGTATGACTAAAATCCCTTATTTGGCATGGGAGATTGCCAGCTGTTGAATCCAAAGCAGTTTAATTTAATCTAGACGACCACTGTCTGGTTCAAATGAAATATGAATATTTATCGTTACTAAATACATGAATTATTTACATTATTTATATTAGCCAGAAAAAAGTTGCAAGCATCTTTAAAACAAGAGATGGTTATGCTGCTGACTGCAAAGGGTCAGAAATATAAAAATAAAATATTTTATTTATTGATTGTGCATACACAGTTTGCATGCAATCTAGTCTTGGGAATATGTATAAAAACATATATATACGTATGTATGTATGTATACATGAGTATGTCTAAATAGGTCAGGAACTGAGAGAAGGACAATGTTCTTGACCCTGAGGGGATCAGAATCCTGTAGCATGAAAGCCAGGCAAAGTAAGAAACAGGCAGATGATAATAAGCAAGGAACTGGGACTGGTAAAAGTCTCCAGTGTAAGTATCCATAGGAAGAGGAAGACAGTGGTAAAAAAAGGAGAATTTAGGAGGACATTTAGGGAGAAGTCACAGAACGTGGAAAGGAGTGAAGAGCAATTCACTCAAGTGCAAGCAAATAAAAAACAGGGAAGAAATTCGAAAATTTCTTCTGAGAAACTTGTTATAGGTGGTGATCCTGAGAAAGGGGAGCCTTTCCATTTGGTCTCTGTAGCAGGCAGACAACTGCTGCTAACAGCCTGTCTACAACTTGAAGGGAGGAGCTGGGGTTTTGGGAGTGAAGGCACCCAAGGATTCAGCCTGAATGAGAATGGCTGGAGCGCCGGCTGCAGTCCCAGCTCAGTGCTAACCAGCATTCCTACTAAAACATCCATCTCCTTTCGGAAGTGTGGAGCCTTCTTGTGTCATTATGCAGCATGTGCAGAAGTGTCTGGGGTCAGCCGTGTGGCACTCTCAGCACGGAGCAGAGGAATGCCACAGGAAAATGAAGCAGCATGGTGGAAACAGAGAAAACAGGGCAGCTCTTGGATGGCTGGGGAAGCTGGACAGGCTTTGAGCAAGGGGAGGAAAAGGATTTAACTGCACCTCCACCCACTTATTTTGACATTTGGAGAGTATTTTCATGTAGAGATGTGAAGAAGCAGGACTACTTCAGCTAAAAACTAGGAATATCCAATGTGGATGAAATATTTTTCACATATTGTTGAGAGTTTGCTGTCAGAGGGCACCTTGGACTGCAAGTGAGCAATAAATACCCTCCAAGAGATCATGATTTTTGAGAGGTGTGAACAGAGGCAGAACTGAATGTACTGGCTCGGCTGTAAAGGTCTGTGCTTGACCCAAAGCAAAGAGAAAGGGATTTTGCTTTGGAATCTTTTGTTTTCTGGAAGAAAAAAAATTCGAATATAATACAACCAGAATCATAGAATTATTTTGATTCAAAGGGAATTTAAAGATCATCTAGTTCTACTGGGAATCAAAAAGTTAATATTAAACAAATGACCATGGAGACACTGAGGCACAAGTTTTATTGCCAGGCAAATATGAAGGACAGCTGCTGTTAAATAATGCAGAAAATATCCAGGATTTTTTTAAATCTGAAAAAATTCAATCACTGATTCAATAGTTGTAAAAAATGTTTGTGAATAGAACATTCCTTAAAACTCTATTACCGAGTACCCTACATTTATTTTAGGACTGTCTATACTGAAGTTATTTTGACCTAGGGTTGATCTGAATTTTGAAAGCAAAAGCCATTTTTGAGTAATCCCATGCTAGACAAACCACAGTCACATACTCACATAGCTATCTTACTATATAAAATAGAATTGCTGTGTGATCATATTAGGTGCTGGGCAAACACAAAATGCTGATGGTCCCTGGTCTGGGGCAGAGACCAGCACAGGACTGGGACTGCCTTGCTGAAACCCTCCAGTATCCTGCTGCAACTGTTTGCACTTTCTCATGGTGATCAGCAGTCTGGTGACTGAAATAATTCATCTTTAAGGCATTATGCCCACAGAACAAGTTCTGTGCACTTTCCTGACCTACCAAGGTGTATGAGAATGTTGGGAAAAAAGATGGAGTTGTTCCTCCTCCCTGCCCTGAATCAAGGAGATGCTGAAAACAGCTCCAGCAAATCCATGTTTTCCTGCTCTTAGCCAGAGCATGACCTCTTCAGTGAAAACGTACAGCACATTATGTAGCTGCTATTAGTAACAGCACTGTAGCCCAGAAACTAAAAAGGTCAGATTAATATTAATTATCTTATAGGTATCAAGTTATATGTCATATATATATTCCTAGTAAAGGTCAATATAGCCTTCCCTTATTTTATATCCATCTGCTTCATTAGGTAAGGAAAAGTAAGCTAGATATAATGGATTTTTTGGTAGTTTTAATCAACAATTTCATCAAAAGCACATTTTTCACCTGTGCTAACAACATAATGGAAAACTAGATCAATGCATTAATTATACCCACTGCTTTCTAAACTCTATTTTAAAATGAATTATGGTAAGTGTTGTAGAAATAGGAAAGAAAAAACCTATACAACAAGAAGACATTCACTTTCAGTGTCAGGCAAATAGTCTCAAAAATATGTCTACCTATTTTTATTTCTCAAATGCTTTCATTATTGTTCTATATAAAAGATCAGAAATTAGAAAGCTTTTAATTGCAATGTCCATCCAATGTCAAACAAGCAGCAGAACTGATTTTGGTAGCACATTACACAGAGCAGGGTGAAGTAACAGCAAACTGCTAATGTTAGAAATGACAATTGCAATAGTACTCTGGGGGAAATCCAAAATAGTTATTTGTGGGACATCCTCCTCAGATAATTCCAGTGAGGATAATTGTCCTCGTCATCTCCATCCACCAGAGGTTCTCTGACCAAAACAAAACTGGTCAGAGCTGTAGGTTAGCACCTCTATAATCAGGATATTCTTTTTTTTTTAAAGTCTGTTTCCATACTGAAAGGCCTATTTGTCTCCTAAGGTGTTGAGTTCTTATTTGTCTCCGAGGATGTGGAATTCTTATAAGCCTAAAAAGTAGAAAAGAGCTACAAATCAACTGAAATTTCTCTGCAGACCTTTGTAGGCTTTGAAAAACATTTGTTCTCCAGGGAAAGTAGGAGCTGCAGCTCTCTGCAGTTTTCCAGCCTCAATAACTCACTATCCACACCCAGAGCTCATCATACATCTCATGTGCAGAGAGCCCCAAGCAGGCACAATTTTGTGCCAGAAAGTCTCTACACAGCACAGATCCACAAGCAGCATCTTATTAATTTGGATACAAACTTGCAGAAGTGTGGCTGAACAGATTCAGATCCAGCTCAGGCAGAGGGAGAAGGGTCTTTCCCTTCTTGCCTCAGTGATTCCAGTTCCAGAGTCAGCTGTGACATTTTTAACCTGCAATCAAAGTCAGCTTTACACATGTACAGTAACTACTCAGCATCTGTTCCAGTTTCCTTACCCCAAAAGACACTTCTTTCATCTGCTTGTTTTCCAGCTCTGGGCAATATTGAGAAGACTGAAGACAGGGCAAGAGATGGTTTAATCTAAAAAAAAAAAACAAGATGATTTTAAGCTACTCTTAAACTCTTCCATACCAAGGTCTATTCAGCATCATGCTGTGCTACTGCTTCCATTTCTTCTCTCCATTCTCCGCTAAACAACACGTTTACCACTTAGTTCCAAACTTGTTCATATATTTTAAGTATCCACTTAAAAAGGAGACCTGAATCCTAAGTTATTTTCTTCCTCTTCTTCTTGCAGGTTAATTCCCAAAGATGCTTTGCTTCCAGGCATTCCTGAAGCTTCCTGATGCACAAGTCTACACCATTTGGGGAGCTTTAATTACATAGCCTACTATCACCTGATCCTAATCCTCTGACCAAAGGACAGGTCAAATTTAAAAACATCTGGGACTAGATTCTTCTCTGGTTGTGGGGAAAGGGGAGAATTCTAATCTTCTGACTGAGAAGTGAAGGGAGGCCTCTGCAAATATTAAACAAATAATTGTGTGAGGAGTGGAATGAATTGAACCTGTTTTTTATGAATTTGAGGTGTATAAAATCATGACCTTGGACTGATGCTTTTCTGTGTGGCTGAGTTATTTATTGCAGCTCTCACCTCTGTGGATTCTCTGGAGCCTCATAAGATACAAGTTCATGCTGCAGCTTTCCCTCAGCTGGGCAACATCAACATTTTTTTGTTCATCTATTTGGCCCCATATTTTTAGGAAATTTGTTAGAACCCAGATACTTCGAAAACTCTGTCATTTCATCACACTTGATTGGAAAAGGCCACTAGATTCAAAAATTATTATGGGGTACACAAGGACAGATACATGCACAGAGACTGCCTGATCACAGATGCCTTGTTTCCATAGGAAACCAAACTAAAAATAGACAGTTTCTTAAGTGTTAAAGATGGAATTTTTATTTGTTTTTGCAGTTGGGAACCAAACAGACCCACTATTCACATGGCTGTAGCACATGAGAAATATGAAAGAAAAGTAATCCTAGTTTTTTCTGATAGATACCTCAATAAGTGTAATTCAGTGACCAGTGACACAACAGCCAAGTGTCCAAAGGCTGAAATACACTGGGCTGGATGAAAGGTTGTCCACGGGACAGCAACTGTGAGCTTTTTTTTTCTTTTAGCAATATCACTAAAATAATTTTTTAAATTTTTTGCTACTAATGCAACACACAATGACATCTAATATGTGTAAATCCCATTGTTTTGAATGATCTGTGCACAGCTAAGATCCCTGTTTGGTTTTTCATTCATCAAAACATGATAAAACAGATGTTAGTAACTAATTTTTTCCCCCATCAGTTACAAAGTATCAACCTCAACGTGGCATGTGGCGGCAAATGATAGCTAGGCATACCACGAGTGAGAAAGCACAGCTCTGTTTATAATCAGAATAATATGGTCATCATAGTCTGCATATGGGTTGGGCAGCGTAACCTTTGCCTGCATCCTCACAGAAGCAGACATCTTACATGCAGATGTCTTTAGTGTATTTTTGGTGTTTGAGCTGAATCCCTAAGGGATATTACATAAAGATGTCTATAGGAGTGAGGTGAGGCTCTCGAGCGATGGATAGGAGAGATGGAGAGAGTGACTGACAACTCAGGCTGTGTATCATCCAGCTAAACACGCAGGGATCACAGGACCACAAGAACTATAGAAATACAGATAATCTGAGAACAACAAAGGGCCTCAAAACAGAAGGCTATTTTTAAGGTGCAGTAATAACCTTTCAGGGCATTCTATATGGCAGTATGTGAGATTGTTGTGTGAAAACAATGTTAAACCCACATTTCCTGAGATGGAAGCTGCAGGTAGTTCAGGCTGCTTGTGCCTATTACCACCACGCCTCAGGTGAGATCTAGTAGTCAATAGCTTAAAAGGCTGAGCACATCATTTTAGCTGTATAGATATGGATGCCTGGGCTATTACCAGCAAATAGTGGATGCAGCTGCACATTTCCCAGGAAGCAGTGCCATGGCATTAATATATTTGTCTTCATGGAACAACAGACAGCCATGTAAGCTGGTGTGGAGGTCTGTGCCTCAGACCCCTGTGCAACCCAGCTGCTGCTGGGCCTCAGCTTTACCGTGAGCTCTTTCTACTCCCTACATCAGAAACATAAACTCATGGAGTCATTGAGACAGGAAAAACACTCTCAAACCATCACATCCAAATGTTCCCTCTGCATTGTTGATGCCACCACTAAACCATGTTCCCAGCTCCCAAATCCATACCTCTTTTAAATCCATCCAGGAATGGGGGCTCCACTGCTGTTCTGGGCAGTCTTTTCCTCTGCTGGACAACACTTCTGATGAAGAAATTTTCCCTAATATCCAATCTAAATCTTGCCTGGTGCAACTTGAGGTTGTCTTGTCTTGCAGGAATAGCTAAGAACCTTGTGGTTAGCAGCATACCCAGAGCCCCCTCATGCAGCTCGCACACTGCAGTGGTTACAGCGAGGGCAGCCATGTTGCCACAAGGTTCCTCATCTTCCCCTCACGCAGTTCCTCATCTTCCCGCCAAAATGTTCCACGTCTTCTCGCCACAGCCTTGCTTTGGGAAAAATACATGCTCTGGAGAAAGAAAGTGGGAATGTGGACTAGGTGCAAGACCCAAGGTGAGCAGGGAGCTGGGGACGAGTGTTTGTGCTGACCGGAGAGGTGGGAGGGACGGACGCGAATCCGTGAGGGAGCGCGGCCGCCATGATGGCAGTCTGAGGGAGGGAGCCGGCCGCTGCCCATGAACGAGTTAAAAGTCACGTCTGAAAACTTTTTCCACACCGCAGCTTGGATGCTGGGTAGAGAAAAGGTTAGGAAGTGCTAGCTTAAATCCAGGATGGAGTTTTTCAAGGATAGGTTGTTACACACAGATTGATGCCACACTGTTGTCAACATGCCAGGGGTAGTTTTAGCTGTCAGCTCTGTCAGAGTCTGCCAACCAACTTTAACTTGTTTTCTGACTTTTCCAAATGTTTTCCAAGTTTTTGCTTGCTGTGCTGAGGATAAATTGTCCCTCAGTTTCTGTAAAACCACATTTGTTTACTTGTTTCCTTTTCATCTCCGTTTCTTTCTGTGGTTTTCCCTTTTTAGGGAAAAAAAAAAAAGCACAAAGCTTGCACCTTTGCCCAGCCATGATATAAACACAGTTCACCGAAGGCGCCTCATAAACCATAAGATTTTGCTCATCCACATTTGTGCAATGCACACTTTCTTCCCTCATGGGCTGGGATGTGCTCCACCACAGCCCTGCACAGGGTAAGGAATTGGGCATCACATCCCAGAATAAATTCAGGAATAAACTGTCACCATGGCTCTTTTCTGCATTTTCCTACAGGTGAGGACTTCTTTCTTCTGGAATGAAAGATTTTGAGGAAAAATCTTCCAGTTTGGTCAGAATTATCTGACCATGTGTGCAAGGGATTTGAGCAGGTAAGCCACAACCCTTTCTCCCTTTCCCAGAGTCTTGCTGGACCGATAGCAAATAACTCCATTTGGGAAAACAAATCTCTCATTACAAACACAGTAATTACAGTGAAATAACATTTAAGGAATGTTAAAAGGACTGGGGACTTCAAAGATTGAAACATTAGAAAGCTGAAATTAAGACTGCACAAGTTCTGTGTATGCATTATGCTACGTTTACTCGACTGTGTGGGTTTTTATTCACATGTAAGATAGATGGGACAGAAAAACTTCTGTTTTTCCTCACAGTTCAATGTGTGGTCCCAGGCCTTGTTTACTACCCTGAGTTATTAATTTCCTCTTCAGCTTTTTATAGCATTTTTTACAGTCGCATTTAGGTATGTTACAAACAAAATTTAATTTATTTTTGTTATATCACCAGAAGGTGAAGGGAAATGATATACAGAAAGCAGGAAAAAAAACCCCTAATTTAATAATTATTTTAGAATACTTATGACTACATCCTCACATTAATACATTAATTCAGGGTTAACTACAGAAAACATGTTTTATGACTATTATTTTCTAAAAATGCAGCAAAGTAAAAATCTGCAGCAGTTGGATCACCTAAGTGACATTAGTAAGCTGTTAAATTCAATACTTTTTTTTCCTGAATTCAAAGTAATAATGTATAAAAGAGAATTTTCAATTCAGGCTGCTTTCTATTTTCAGCATATCTAAAAAAATCCATCTTTTCAATGTATTCATAGTGGATACTTCTTTATTACTGATACTTGAGTTTACTATAAATGTTTATGGGAATACCAAGTTAAACTTTATATGTTCCTGGCATGGCCCTTTATGTCCTCACCTTCAGCTGGTTCAGCACTTCAGTGTTTCTAACTCGGAGTATCAGTTTGGGCTCTCTGAAAATGAGATACATATAAGTGACCATACATCACTGACTATGTGATTTGCCTATCACCACATAATGATTTTAATAATAGTACTTAGAGAGTCCAGACTTCAGTCATAAGTGGATTTAACTTTCCTATAACTCCCAAGAATCCCTACCTCATTTAGTAGCTCTAGTTTCTCAATATGTGGAGATCCAGATCAGTCTACTTGACTATTTAACTCTGGTTCATTCTGGCATAGGCCAGAACTATGCAAGGAATAAGGCAAGACACATGTAGAAAAAATAGCTCACAATTATGTTCTTAAAGAAATAATGCATATGAACAGAGAAAATTCAATTTCAACTGAAGGAATAACACCGATTCTGTAATCTCTTTTCTCATAAGTCCTCAGCATTAAAAGACATATAATTTCAGTATGGTCCCTGCCTGTCATCTTTCTAAAAGCATCATAAATAAAATGGAAAATAGATCTTCCATCACACTGGCATCCCTGTGGGTCACTCCCGAGTCTGGGGACCTTTTGGACCTCTCTGCCTGAGCTAACAGAACAGTTAACAGCAGCTTCTACACATGCTCTCCCCATTGGCTTCCAGTTGAAGGTTTCTCCACTTACACCCTTTCCATAGCCAGCTCCAGTCCTTTTTTCCCTTGCTGACTTGTCAGACCTGCTTTTTTTATAACCCATGAGTGTCTCTGGGACAGAATTTATTCAGTGAAAGCCTACAAAAAAGACCTATGAAAGGCTGCTGAACCCTTCTCTCTACCACACTACAGGAAGTCAGGCTTTTCCTCTCAGGTATGTCTTGAAAAATTAATCAGGATGAACTTTGATAATGAATTAGTGTAAATGTAGTGTTGGAGAGTAGAGGCATATAACCAAAATATTCCAGTGTAGATTTGAGGATGAAATTGGTGGGCATGTGCTGCTCTGCAGTAACTGCATGTGTGCTTGTTACTCCACTGTAAATTAAATATAACATAGCCCTCTGTGAAATAAACTCTTTCATGTTTACCTCTACAGGCTTGCTTGTATACTGGCAGTAATTATGGTTTATATACTGCAAATTCACATTCAAGCTCAGGTCACTGTCATTTATTTTTAGACCTGTGTGAGAATTAAATGGCCCTGCTTCGTGTGAGTTGCACTTTGCAGCCAGGTCACTGTCATTCTGCAACCACAATGTGTTTTGTGAAGGGCAACAGATCCACTATGAATTCACCTTTCCTATTTAACTCAGATTTTTACACATATCACCAAATCAATAAATCCTTTTCCACGTCTTTCAGAGTCATCATCCTGGGAGGAAATTGTCATATTGTGATTCAGCTCTGTGAGTGGACCTGACTTTGTGGTAAGTCCAAGGCAAAACTATCAGGTTTTTTTCACTCCAAGTCATATAAAGCATAACAGTAAAACATGCAAGTGGAGGTTGTACATGATATATCACAAAATGTGGTTTGGCACCCAGCACAGTAACAGTTTAGAGAACAGGCTGTTCTTTAAATAATATGCTTTTGTTTTCATGTTTTAATTCTTCATGCTGCTGATTTAGAGCAAAGGCTTTTTTCTAAAAAAGAAAAAAAAGTAGATCCTTATCTAATGCATCAAAACAGTGAAGTATGTGATTTCTTTGTCAAGCATTTCAATAAAGAATTCAACTTTCTCAAGGGGCCCTTGTAGAAATCACATTGGAAAAGGATTCTGGGTGGGTGTTTTTCATTTTAACCAGGGGCTAGGTTTCAATTGTTGATGCATGCATATGAACATGCATAAATTCACATGTTTGACTTTGAAAATCTGATCTTAAACACACAGCAGGTGAGTTAATGGTTTGAGAGACTGAAGAAAACTTCATTGTTCACCTAAAGATATCAAAAGAACCATGACCTGAGAGGTGCCTGTCAGAAGGCTTTAGCAGAGGTCAAGGGGGTGATGTAATTGGCACCTTTTGAATTTGATGGTGTTATGTCACTAAACACAGACCCAGCAGTTAATCCTTAAAAATTATTAAGGGTTCAAAGCTGTACTTCATTTTGTCTGTTTTTGTTTCTCTTCCCCCTTTCAGAAGCAAGTTTATTTTCTGTCTTGCTGGGTGTTTATACTGAAGACACCGTAGAGCAATTTCTGACTCAAATTTTAAGTCTGTAGTAGTTTTACAGGCAACAGAGGAGTTAAATGTGTGGTGAGGGGAGTTGTTTGATAATGCCACTACCTTCAGCTTTCTGGTTTCCTGTATGTGCAATATGCAGCAAAAAAATAGCTCAGTTATCAATTTTTCAATTCCATTGCAAAATAAATATTAAAAAAAATGTGGCCTGCATCATCTCTGAATTTAACATTAAAATGAAAATTAATTAACTTTTCCCTATTTGTATCAATCAAAATTTCTCAGAAGTCTTCTTTCAGGTTTAGGTAGAATTTTTAATGATAGGCAGTTGGTTCTGAGGGGAAATTCTAAAGTATTCATAACCAAAATAAGACAGATTTCCTGAAACAAGACATTTTTCTTTTGAAAAGGATCAGAAAAAAAATGATTTGCCATTTATATTTTCTGCATATTTTTTTCCAAATTATTGACCAAATCTGTCCTAAAAGAAGAAAAATAATATTTTCTTCAAAACTGCCCAAAAAAGCCCATCTGGTTCTATTTTGCACATTCTGCTTATGATGAAAAATAATAAAGAACAAATTTTGATCTTTTTAATTTAATAACAGAAAATTAAAAGAGGAAAGGCAAAAGTAAAATGCAAAATATAACAAAGGCAAAAGTAAGACGGAGTATTGGAAACTAATTTCTCATCTGTCTTTGTGGAAATAACTTATTTTTCACTAAAGTGTGGTGATAGATGACCAAGGTATCTGGTCTTCAGCAGTACCTGGCATGTTATTGGGCAAACCTACAAACATGGGGCTTGCAGCAAAAAACCTACAAATGTAGGGCTTGCAGCAAAGACTAAAGGGGAAACAATTGGGAAAATTCCTTTTCTGGTGAATAAAAGCAGTGAACAACCACCCAGATTGTTAAGCCAAATGTAGACTGAACATGAATAGAGGAAAAACACTAAAATGCTAAAAACCACGTGGGCTAAACTGTGTCAGTCTCAATGTGAGTTCTCTCTTTCTGAAGCCCCTCATGTTGATAAGTCCTGCTTATAAACCTCCATCAGGATAATGCTGATCATTGTAAGTATCGAGGCCCAGGGTGAAATCTTGGCTCTGCTGATATCATTAACAGTTCTGTCTTTGGTCTGAACCAGGTTGGGTTCAGCCCAAGTGAAAGCAGTGGCCTTGCTGACAAATGACCAGTGGTCAAAGGGAGGCCCAGTCACTGAGTTCATCAGTCCCATGCATTATATTCAACAAAGGCCAATAAGATGGAAGGTCTTGGATTTAGATCTCTTGTAAGATAAGCATGCCAGGCTGAAACAAGACTCCAGAGAAATCAAGGGACAGCATTATTTGGATATTTGCTGTATGTCTTGTTGGCAAATTTTAAAAATGTACTTTATCCATATTCAAGTCCAGTATAAATCAAAGTAGAAGAATATGATCTCTGTGGGAAGAAGTCACAGAAACAATATCTGCGCACCTGCCTACAGATCTATGAAAGCATTTTTGAAACAGACATTTTGGAAAGAGGCAGCTACTGCTAATCTATTATTGTTTCCATGCAGATATTTATATAAATCCTTTTCTTGTAAAATGCCACATTCCCTGCTTAGCTTTGCATTTAGGCAGAAGAAGTACAACTTCAGCCTATGTAAATAAAATTTAAAACTGAGGTGGCTTGGGAATCTGGACTTAATAGATGCAACTATGTAAGAATTATCTATTAATTATAAAATTATTAGATTAAAAGGATAGTAATTTTTTTTATAGACTTTTAAATATTTTCTGCTTGATTGCATTTCCTTCAGGAAAATCTAAAAATGCCACAACCCTATCCTATCCATCAGCTGTACCTGTTAATTTAAGACACAATCACTTGAACAAGGTTGGATAACACACACTGTAATGCACATATGTGTTTATCCCTACATGCCTTCTTTAATTTTCTTCCTGAGACCAGCATGCTTTGGAATGATATTTTAATTTATTATTATGAGAGGAATGGCAACTGGTTTTTAATGGTTACAGAATGGTGACTCACAACACTGTCCCAGATGCTGTCACCGTCGCTATGAGAGCAGATTTGCAACATCTTGTCATGGGCACACATCAGTGCTCATGCCTGCTGCCTTCATCCCAGAGGACAGCCTAACACCTGCTGCTGGCAGCGTGCCGGCCCTTCGGGGAACAAATGTTCCATTGCTGCTGGGTGATAGGACAGGACAGACTCGAGATTCCAAGTGAACTGGCTAAAGGCACCCTAGGGCTCGGTGCACCCACCCCAGCACCCAGATGGTTGTTGTTTCTGTAGGAATATTAGAGAGTGAGTGGTGTGCCTGTAGATGTGCCCTATAAATAAAGGAAAAGAGAAAAAAAACAACAGCACGCTGGATTATAATACTTCTAGCATTTGGTGTTGTTATGAAAAACCCCACAACAATATTTTTCCAGTCAGTATTATACTGATGGAGTATATTGTGCCTACTCTGTATTTATTCATATAAATAACTTAGAACAGTCTTTAAAATATAATGTTTTAATAGGAAAATACAAGTGCAAATCCACTTCTGGAAGGATAATGTGCTTTTTTCCTGCAGAATATTCTTAACCTTACACAATTTACAAATCCTGGATAAAATAGAAATTATTTCTATATTTCTATAATGTTCAGCTGCCACACCTTTATGTTGCCAGATTTACTACAATTAGATGTAAGTACAAAACAAACAAAAAAGTGTAAATACATTTTGTGTCTTTTAAATGTATTTTTCTGTGCTACAATCCTAGAGTTGTAAGAATAAAGAATACTGTGCACTAGCTCTAGGGAGCCCAGATTTCTCACTGAGGTCAAGGAGAGCTAAAAGGACTCCTGTCTTGGAATAAGAAGCCCAGTGCAATTCAGGATCAGGTCTCTTGGACAGTGCGTAATGTGTTTCTTTCCATTTATTCCCACTCCACTTCCAGTGGGGTGATAATAGCAGCGTTACAATGTCTTCACTTCATGTGGATTGAATAGAAGGCTAATAAAGATGAGGGTGGTGCTTTTTTCAGCTGTTATACTCAAATTTCAAATAAGACCATTTTTATTCTCTGTTTTTGAAAAGGCTTTTTGTCCACATTATTCCCCAAAGCTTAGATCAAAACCATGTCATGTGTCTGAGGGAGGTACAGTCCAGGACAAAGTGCGTTAGTATTTCAGCTACTATTATTTCAGCAATATAGTTTTGATACTCCTTTGCATTTCAGTGTTTGCACAGGAATTTACTCCCATGAAAATGAAATACTTTTAAAAATAAAAAGATTGATCATATGTTTATAGAAGGGCAGCTTCATCAGAAGCCACTAGATTGTTGCAGTTTAACTCTGTGTGGTTTAAATCAACGTGCAGTGGAGGTGATATTTCACATTCTCTGCAGTGTGCTGCACTTCTCTGCAAAAAATCAATCAAATCTACATCACAATACACTGAGCAGCACTGAACTGCCAACAAGAGAATTCTGGATGCCTTTCACTGGTTAAAATTTCCGCCCTTTTCTCTTGTTAGGTTAATGACTAGGATATATCCATAATTCTTAGGAAAGAGCACATCATACACACTGTCCACATTCCATGTAGTTCTTTGAACACATATTCCTATGTCATTCTTTCTGATGATCTCTACATGAAGTTCCCAGGTAATGCCAATTTACAATAATCTCTCTGCTTGTGATCCCACAACTTGCCTGGGGCAAATCTCATTGTTTTTCTTTGTCCCCTGACTGCTTCGGTAAAATTATGCTAATAATAGCCACACCAGAGAGATGCTGGGTGAATTTGGGTGCCTGCAGAAGACTTTGAAGATGAAAAGGCTTATTTAAATGTTACATATTGCCACAAGTATTATTATTATTATTAAAGCTTAAGAGTGCATTCTGCCCTTGGATGGACAGACGCAGCTGCTGCTGTCCCAACTGTCCCTTTTTACATAGAGAGCCATGCAATGGTACAGAGCTGTACGGATCTAGAGACTGTAAGTTCAGCAAGTCAGCTTTGCTGGAGCAAAGACAGGGTTTCTGTGCAGATGGCAGGCATGCAAATTTGGTATGATCACAATTTAGAGGTGCTTGTAAAGCATTTGCGTCGGATGAACTCTTTGCTGCTTCTATTTTTCAATGCTATTAACTACAGGGAGAAAGAATGGAGTGGAGGAGCAGGAAAAGTATTTATCATAAACTTCTGGATAAATCTCCTAATCAAAACTGAGCACAGCTAGGGCACTCCTGGTGACAGAGTCCAGAGACAGAGGCTGTGATTCTGAGGTCAGGCTGAGCTCTCATGTCACTTTTGGGTCATGCTGTATGAATTGTCTGCAAGGCTTCCTTGTAACCTGTCAAATGTCCTGGGTCATAATGCAGGAAATTATCTCCAAAGATCTGATGAATCTGAAAGTACCTTTGTAATCCAGAATTTCTGTTCAAACTGCAAAAATTATGAAGATCCTGTTATTGCTCAACCATTGCACTCACTTTTGCCACTGTTAAAACTATTGTGTTCACTGTCCTGCAGTTAGTCTTTACAGAGGATTTACAGACTAATCTTTCTGACTGTGCCATGTCACTCTTGTGGAATTCAACTGCAGTTCTGCAGTCACACTGCCTTTGATTAACTTGCCAGGTGTAATGACAGTAAAATTAATTAATGAAAAGTAACTTAGCCTTGTTCTCAAATGAAAATCAAAGGAGAGTCTCTCTAAATAGATTGTTATATTCCACTCTTCACTGTAGGCTTCATTGTTTTAATTCCTTTTTTTTCTGGTTGAATCAGAATGCTTGCAAAATACAGACAATCTGAATTCAGAAACAACGTAAAGAACACTGCTGCTGCTGTTGTTTTGAAGACCGTGTCGGCAAAGTGCAGAGATGCTTCTTTTACCAGCAAAAGCTGGTAAAAGCATTTATTGCTTTGTGTTCAAAACATTCTGGGAAGTGAGCAGAAATGAGGCTGATCCATGCAAGATGCAGGGTTTCAGAAGTCAAATAAACAAGTTCCTGCAGTAAATGGTACCTTCCAATACACTTTTTAAGGTCAGGAACAAGTAAATCACAAACAGGAGATATATGCATCTTCAAAATCCAACTCCCAGACCTGTTGTGTTTTTTTTTAATAAAAAGATCAGAAATGGCTTAGGGTTTTGAGTACTCAACATTACTATTAGAGAGTTTGGAATTAAGATAAGGGAAGTCAGAGAGTGTGGGCCGAGCTGACTGACAGAGCAAACTAATGTCTGGGCAGCTGCCTAAATGCTAGAAGGGCTCTCCTTCCCTTTGAAACTTTAAGACAAAAACTGGAAAAAAAGAAAATCTTTTATTAAAGCGCTGTTGCCCTGGATAACCAAGGACAGATTCTGGGTGGTCCCCATAAAGTTTCTTTTTAACTTGATAGCCAAACTCATGGGTATTTTCCAACAGTTGTAGGGGATGAAATAACACTGAATTAATTCCTTTTTTAAAAATAAAAGGAATGAAAGGAACAGCTAGATGTCTGTACAACTGCCTTTGAAATCACCACTACTGGGCTTGTCTGAATGTTCTATGCAATTCTATGTATTCACATGGTCTGGCCCTCCTTCAGGCTAAACAACTGATCTTGGTAACTTCACTGGAACACAGCAGGTGAGCTGGGCTTGTGAGTGTTCAGGAAAGTTATTAAGGTTTTTTAGTGGTAAAATTCATGCCCTGCTCACCTGGCTTCTTAAAAAAGTGTAGTCATCTGCCACCTCCAAGTCATGTTCTCCTGTACTGTAAGAACCCCATGCACAAGATACAAAATTTTTAAGATGACAGTTTCTAAAACCACTGACGTAATTGGCTATCTTATATGAGGTTCCCAAATACGTTTAATATTTGTCAAAATGGTAAACAAGAAATCTGCAAAACCAAGAGGAGATTTTACCTGCTTTTCTTGCTCCATGTGATTCTGTAGCAAAAGACTGCAAAGAACAGTGAGCCTTGATCTGCTGAAAGACACCTGAGGTTATGTCCCAGTCATCCTTACAGAATTAGAGTCAACACTTGGAAATGGGGAGAGCCAAATTGTGAGATCACCATTTCAGTTTTACCGTCACACATAAAATAAAATCATATTACACAGCCATAAAATCATAAAAACATAGTCATATCAGGAAGCACAGCCTCAGATAAATGGAAAGGTTCGATGAACACAAGGCAAATTAACATAACCAAGAGGAAAAAAGGATATCTCTGTTGCAACATCTTAATCTGAAATTTGAGTTAAGAGATAGTTCCATTTTTAAGAATTAGAAAGAAAGTGCTTTTGATAAGGGACATGGACATCTTCAGAAAATAGTCTTAATTTATAAATTCTATTTAAGGGAAGAATTTATATTCTCTTGCAATCAAATTTCCAACGGCTTGCATTATGGCATGGTTTTCCCAGATGTTCCTTCTCAGGTTGTCAAAGAAGTGAAGTAAATTTCCGTAGTTTGTAGGTGTTAAGTTGCAGGTACATAATTTCATTTTCAAAGATAAAATTCAATAAGGAGAAACAAGATTCTTGGAAGATAAATGTAGTCTTGTGTCTATTTTTTTGCATTCCTATCACCTCTTTCTTACTTATATTAATAGCAATAAAAATCAAGGAAGAGGTGTGAGGTAGATTGATGGTTTCCCAAAATATAATTTCTAAATAGAATCACACATGTATCCAAGAATACAAATGCTAATTGGACAGAAATTTGATTCTGCATTCACCTGCACAGACATTAAAAGCCTTCATCTGGTCAACAGTGAGTGATGGCTTAAGATAGTTTAAGGACACTTCCCAGCCCACTTAATCTTCAGCCAGGAGATGTCTGGGAGAAATCATGATCTCATCATGGAAAGATTACAGTCAGTAAAGTGAAATCAAAGAAAGCCAAGCTATCATGAAATATTTTTTTAGTTCTAGATGGCCGTCCAAGCCAGAAAAACAAAGTATTTAAACAGGCATGAAACCAGCTCATGATTATTTATCCTCTGAGAAGTGCTGGAGGCACATCAGTGGCCTCCTGGCTTCCCCACTGTGCCTGCTGCAAGAACAGCTAAAGGACTTACGTTTTTGAGCCAAGGCCATTTCACTCTTCTGTTTCTTTGATTGGTTGGTTATTTTATAATTTACAGGAGCAATATTTTTTATTAAGACTCCCAGCATTTAGAGTAAGGAGAAATTAGGAGACAAATTTACCACAGTAGTGCTTTTCCTTGAGAGACCATTGCTTACTCAAAGATTTAGTTCCTATCTCCAGCTTTCCCCTTGCCTCGAATGTCACATGTTTATGGCTCCCACCTTCAGTTTTGTACTATGCTCATTATTTCAGATCCTGGATATTTTCCAACTGTGGCCACTCTGGATGCAAGGACAGATTACATATTGTTTGTTCCCTTATTCACAGGACAGGCAAATTATTTTGGTAAAGGACCCATTTGACAGTAATTGGGTAGGGCTTAAGTAAACATCTAGAAAAATTATTTTCATTGCAAAGGCTTATGGAATATTTCTTGTCTTTTTTTTTTTTTTTTTTTTTTTTTTTTCTAGCAGAAAAGACTGCTTAGGAAATTCTGGTTATCACTGTTCATAAGAACATAAGTAAGCCTTCCTGCATGTTTGATCCATTTTAACTAACTACTCCCTACTAAAGGAGTCAGAAGGGAATTCCAGGACTACTTCCCTTTTAAAATCGTTCTGGCTTTCAACAATCAGTAGTATAAGGACTCAAGACTGCAGCTAGATCATCCTATCTAATGGATATCAGTCATTATATTCTCCATAAATTTGTTTAACTCCTTTTTTTGTACCATCAGATTTATTATTCTCCTGCTCAGTGCCAGGGCTTTGGATTGGATCATTGCAAGAAGATACTATTTATATTCAAAATATTTAATGTCTGCTTGCCTCAACAATATAGCTTTACTTGTTCTAAGATTATATATGAGGCTGATATTTCTGCTTGAATGAACATACACTGACAAGTTAATAAAAATAACATTTTAACTGCTTGAGTGCAATGTTCCAGTGACCCGTAAGATAAGTTCTAGGCTCTCTGCAGTCTTAAGCTCAGCTTGGGTTTAACATTCATCCATGGGTCTGCAGTAGCCATTGAACAACTGATGAACTCCTCTAAAACAAGAGAGAAAAAATGCAAACACCAATTTAAATGACTGCATGGAAAAAGCAAAAATTTGCTGTTAAAACTACAGCAGGCTGAAATGAGAGCTGAGAATGACAGAGAGGGCAGGTACTGACCCCCATACTAAAAGATGTACAACAAAGGCATTTGCTCTAAGTTCTCATGGAAAGCCTTTTAGACAAATTAATTAAGCAATAAGACATGACAGGGTGTGAATGGCTTGGTAATGATTTACGCCTATTGTGTTGTTAGGCAGAAGGCCAAAGGCCGAGTGCTGTCAAATCACCTAGGTGTAAATTATCATTTGATAATTTGAGCCCTGGAGTGCGTTATTGTAATTAGAAGGTGTTCTATCATAAGTTTTCTACTTCAATTTTTTTTCCATTCTCAGCTTCATTTTGATACTTAGAATGCTATCATTAAAAACTAAACCTTTTCTTGCAAGATTATTTCAGACAACTAATAGCCTGAGAGACTTTACACAACAAACCTTGTCATATACCACAATGCATAGCAGTGAAGTCAATGCAGGCATGTCATGACTGTAATTTAATCACCATGCTTTCATTCATAAAGCCAGTAACAGACAAAGGGAGGTATTAGGGTTATAGGGGAACGTGCAATCAAAGTTAGTTGGAAGTTAGGTGCAGTTAATGAAGAGGAATGAGGCAGCTGCACTTCTTCTTTTCAAATTAAAAAGCACAAAAAAGATGGAGAGATAATGACATGAATTCTTCCAAGTTGCAGCATCCAGACAGCTGCAGAAACCACAAGAAGGCCACTCCAAAGCTTGAGTATTCAAACTGACAGAATCAAAATGCATCAAGGGCTGTTCAGTGCAAAGATGTGAACACCATCTCTAGCTCTGGAAATTCATACAATGCAGCTTATCAGAATCTGGGAGAAGGTTATCACTGCCTACTCTTCTACTTGTTCTGTTTTTCTATGTTTCTGGAGATGGGATTTTTAAGTAGCAGGATCTCCAGTTTGATCCAGTTTGCCATTCGTAGGTACCTGCAGTCATTAATCACATGTACTGAACAGAAGAAATGTCTTTTCAAGTCTGGCATAGAAATGGATGTCATGGCAGTCTCTTTTAGCATCATGCCTCACCTTGTGGCTACAACATAGGGAAAAATATTTTATCAAATCCAGCTATTGTGTCCTTAACATTAGCCAAGATCACAGTAATATGCAATAGAACGTCCTTAATGCTCTCGCATGACTAGATGACAACAGCCTTCACTACAAAATTCCTAATGCTGAAATGATTCCCACTGATAAGAAGCAGTCCCACTTTGGCAGTGCCAGGGTGAAATGTTAAGGTCAATCAAGAGAACATCTTTCTCAGAATTAGACACACCCAGAAAAAGAGAATTTTCTGGTCAGCCATTATTTCAAAACCTGCAAAAAAACATTTTGTAAGTGATATAACTGTAAAACAGAACGGGTCAAATTTGTTCTGATAAATGACAGGTCTTTAAATTATTTTTCTGGAGTTTACTTCTGATGTTTGCTTATCAGTGGCATATGTTCCTTTTTTTTGTCATGATTCTTTTTGCATCTATTTTTTTCCATACATTTTTGTGTTGTCACAAAAGCTGTCACACATCCACATTGCATTTATTTAATCAGGAGGATCCAGATAGCGTGATAGTTAGTTTTAACATCCGTCTAGCATATTATTAGTAGGTTGGGGTTTGGAAAACTGACAGAGAAACAGATGTTGGGATTATTTTATGTAGCTTGAATACCATAATGATATACAGTTGTCAGAAGCATCTATTTTCTTATTTTAGGAAGATGATTATTTTATGGAGGAAATGGCTTGACTTTTTATAACCCAGAGGGAAGAGGAAAATAAAACGAAGGACCCAAGGAAAATATCTAAGGAAGGAGTGATGGATGTTTAGTCTGTGCCTAAAAGTCTGTTCAAAACAATTTATGAAATTGTTCTAGGGGAATAATCCTGGCTGTGCCTGTTTCCCTCACAGATACATATTTAATGAAATAAGGTAAAATAAATCTATAGTCTCATGATTTGCATGTCCTTGGTCTGCTATAAAGTGTGACAGGAAGGAGACACTATTTTTGTTAGTTGCAGCTTAATAATGTAATATGCAGAGGTTAGTCCCTTTCTCAGAAGGAAACAGAAGGCTTGGAAATAAAGAATTTGGACATGCTTGGCGTGGCTACATTCCCTTTCCGCTATGCTTATCAGTCACAGTGGGGAAAAAAGATCTAGCTGGTGTCCAAAGGACAAAGGTCAAAAAAACTTTATTTCCATTTTTTCCCTACATTTAGTGCCTTAAATATAAAATAATGAGGCCAAGTTTTCTTTTAGTTGCTCATGGGTTTGCTTGCTTTTCTTTTCTGCTCAACTGAGATTTTAGGAAGAAACTGAGGGACAGTGGAAATACTGTGAAAATTACATAGCACTCAGAGCTTTTAGGAGTGAATATCCATTTCTACCTTTCTTTACCTCTAATTCCTCTTTTCCTGCCTATTTCATCACTTCATGTTAATGCCAGATGTGGAAAGATTTCAATATCTGGTAAGACAATTACATTTAGTTCCCATCACTATAATTTAAGTCTAAATAGTACAGGCACTCAGCTAATTCTGGAGGTGAAATAAGTCTCAAAAATTAGTTCCTTGAGCAGTGAGGAAGCCAATATCTGTATCTTTTTTCATCCAGCATTCATGAGTAGGGCTTGATACCTCTACCAAACACTCTGGGAAAAAATTGAGAAAACAGAGTGATGGGTGGATTGGTGTGGCTCTGAGTCCAAAATGGGGAGAAGCTTCCCTGCATGTACATGCACATTCCCATGCAGACAAACATGCACAGAGAGAGATATTCTGTGACTTCTGAAATGTCTTATTTAACAAAATAGAGAAGATAAATTATCTGTCTTCAAAAAGCACATGAAATTGGGTATGAATAGAGTAACTGCACAGGATGATATAGTCAAGTAACTACCTAGAAAATCTGTGAAGATCTTTATTATTAATATCAAATATTCTCTTTTCTTGTTAAAGACATAAATCTCTGTAATGAAAAAGAGTTCATCACCTCCAGATTTATATTCTTTGCAGGGGTTCAGATATTTATGAATGCCTCCCAAAAAATCTAAAAAGTAATAAGGAAGTGCTAATCTAATAAAGGCAACAGGTAGTTGATGCAGTATTTGAATTTGGGCTTCACTTTTTAATTATAAGGTTGCAACATGTAATATACAGAACTGCCTCTGGACATTCATCAGAAGTGCCTCCTTTTGATTTACTTACCTAGCCATTGATTTCTATCTAATATTACTCAATTCATAGGCAACTGGAAAAGGATGTGTCTGTTAGTAAAACTATTATAATTAAGATATTTAAGAAGCAGAACATGCATTTTTTCAATGCAGTTTTAATCAGAAAGTGCTGTTCATTGTGCTTTAAAACAACAATAGTTATTGCCAGTATTTGTCCTGGGGAACTCTCATTTAAATTCTTTACTTTTTTGTCACAGCCTAGTCCCAGGCTCTGAATTCATATTAATCCAGGATATTGATGTAACTGTGATCTGAGTCTTAACTTTGTAATTATGGTCCATCTTAGTAACATGCTTAGTAACATCCAAGTGCTACCATAAGTGACCAACTTGGAAATGCAAATAGAGTCTTTCAAGGTCTGCCAGGAAAGCTGCTAGGATTTGAAAACCATTATTACATGAAACAAACCAAAAAAGGTGTGTATTTGAAATATTTGAGAAGTGTTTGCAATAGTTTTATGTGATTAAACTGCACACCAAAAGAATGGGAAGACATTATCTGTCAAAGATAGCAGAGAGGTGCTAAAGCTACAGAGGAATGGATTGGGATGACTTCAAACTGGTTATTTTATCCTTAAGGTAGATATATAGGAGAACTCTATTTCAAGATTATTCTATTCCTTGGAGAACCAACCAGAATAATGTGATAGGCTTTACAGCCTCCAGTTTAGCATAACCAGGATCAGTAATTTAGCATTTTTATATATTGAACAGATCTGCACTGGGAAATGCTAACGACAGCAACCAGCACGATACAGATTGTTCTGTAGCTTTGACCTACAAGTACATTTTATAGCTGAGCTGGTGTCAGGATTCTGTCTGGCTGCTGCACCAGCCTCAAAACACAGCCCAACTCCCTCATACTACTTGCAAGCAATTCAGACACAGAATATTTTGGGGATCGTAAATGAGCAACATCTATTCCCAGGGTAAGGCAAGTCTATTTCACAAGTTACTTTATGGACCATATGGTTATACTTGGTTACGTTCATCACATAAAGCAACTTAATCCAGTATATTCAGATCCATGCAATGCAAATGGAGGATCATTTCCAAGCTTTAAAGGAGCCTTGTCTCTTTCCCTAGGGAACATGGTGTAGACTATAGTTTTAAATCAAACTTCTCATAAACTTTTAACACTCAAGTATTTCCAAAAATCATGTCATCTTCCAGTTTGGTGTGATGCAACTTATTATCTGTATGTCTGAGCATAAAAAAGGCACTCTGGTGTTCTACTAAAATTATGCTGAAAATAGAAAATGAGATTGCAACCAGTAAAGAGGAGAAGTTAGAATTGCTCCTGAATTTTAGTACAGTCCTTGCCAAAACCAGCAAAGCATCCCTGAGGCCTCCTTATCCAGTGTGCTGAGCTGAAGCCTCCTGGAAATAGCAGGCTGAAAGGTTGCTAAGCCAGACACTTTCTTAGATAATTTTCAGGCTTATAACCAGGACATTTTAATATTATACAGGGAAATAGTTCTCAGTCTCAAATATGTCAGATATTGGATGTAATTATGGGGTGAGCAAGACAGAAAGCATTGTTCAAGAGGCAAGGAAGGAGTTAAGAATTATGCATTTAAAGGTAGGATTCCATCCCAGGCCAACAGCCGTCCAACACAACTTCCCATTGTTCACAGGTCTGGTGAATTCCTGGGGTAAAGTACTTTTTTGGCTGTTGATGTCAGGAATGCTATCACTTTTGTGAAATAATTTGGTTTTCTGTGTAATTACACCCTGGCAAAAGCATATTTCTAATAGCACAGCTAGGATTTTCTGTTTAAAATGCCCTGTTTAAATTGTTGACTTTCTGCTGGAATGCTGTATTTAGTTACATTCCACCCTCATTCTAGAGCTCCCTGTACATCCCAGAGCACAATAGCGTCATTATGCACTACCTTGGCCTCCAGGTCATGAACTACAATTATCTCTTTTCATGGCAACAATCTTTATAACCTAGAAACTACTCCCAGGGACAACATTATAAAGAAGGATTGGCATATGCATAAATAAAGATGAATAGTTATTGGCACTCCTCAGGGTTTTTGCCATTGATTATGGAATGTTGATTAATGCCATAATCACTACCTCCCCTCGAAAGCGATAGCAGCATTTTGTGCTGGCTTCACTTTTCTGTCTTCACATCTGCTGCTTTCTCTCCAGTCCCTGGCTCTTGTCACCCATCTGATTCATCCTCGTAGCACGATGACAAAAGTCACAATGTTTGGTTGCCAGCGAGAAAATTTCAGAGGAACAATTTTGAATCTGATTGTTCTCGACTAACATGCTGCTCCAACGGATTATAGCACTTTTATATGCAGTTGCTTTTTGCTAGGTCCATCTGTCTGCGCTCCAAGCTGTGCTCCTAAGATTTGACATTTCAGGCAGCTCTGATTCTGTTTTCTCTCATTCAGTTTCAGTTTTTAAGAACAGAAATCCAGTCAGGAAGGTTATTTGGGGAGCAGTAAGCAAAAAGCATGATTATTATTAGCACTCTTAAAGCTATTAACCACAATGCTTTGTATTTACTTCACATTATGTAAAAAAAATAAATCTACAACTCATCTACAAGGCAGATGAGTAAATAGCACCTGCACTGCATCTAACTCAAATCCAGAAATCAGACATTCTGTAATCCACAGATGGAGCTTATCCACCCTAACTGCTACTCCCAGTATTGCCCATCCTCATTAGATCAATTATTTCAAAGTTCATCTTTGCTTCATATAGGATGCTCACCAGCATTTACAGGTAATGAATGACTAGTGAGATGCAGCTGCACTTTAACAGACTGGCCTCACAGACTTCACAGAACATGATGAGAATCACGAGCGATAGAGATTGCTCTGCAGGAAGAGGCTAAGCTAGAAATGTATGTCAGAGTCAAATAATTAATTTACATGCATTGTCATTTTATGCAACATATGTTCATTTTTTAAATACTTGCCTTGCCAGAAGCTAAGGAACCAGCCATAAAGATAAACTAAAGCAGACAATGTCTGGTAAAGTTTAGAGTAAAAATTGCTCCAAGTCGTACAGCACTGGTCTAGTTGTCCTCCTGTAGACTTTAAAATAAATGGTCACATCATGTTGATTAGGTTAGTCCAAACATACTAGATGGAAATTGCTTGGTTGTGGTATCAGGAAAGTCTTCTGGCTGCATGAGAAAAAAGGCTGGAGGGGAGTTTTTTAGCCAACACCAGCAGAGGTTTTGTCTATAGGAATGTTTAGAGAGGCTTATGTATGTCTATATATTTTGTATATCTGATTTATGTGGGACAAGTAGAAAAAAAGAATTTAGTCCCTTTGGTCCCTCTACTGTGGGGCAGGTATCCAAGAAAAATTGCATTACCCCTAAATGTCACAGGTTCACTCTTGCAATACAGAAGCTAGGAGCAAGAAGGGAATACAATACATAGGTAAGTGGGATAAAATTATATCAAAGCCAGGAAAAATTGAACTGAACGCTTGTTCAGTTGTACAGGACGGAGTAGAGAAAGCTGGGAAAGAAACCATGAGTTTCCAAATAAGAATATTTAAAGACTAGAATTTCGTTTTTTACATCAGAAGATTGAACGTTTTTGTTGTTTTGTTTAAAAAAAAAATCATGCTATTTAATAGCAGCTTAATGAAAGAACTAATGAAATCTTTCAGAGACAGGGAATTTCCCGAAAGAAGTAGAGGTTGTGCAGATATTGTTTCCTTTTATTCAGTTGCTATCTGAAGAAAGAAAGGATGTTGCAAGCCAGCAGTTCTCTGAAGATACATTGGGGAGCAGTTGCTACTCTGCTGGTCTTAGCATAATAATGTGGCATGTGGATAACGAATCCAACTTTCAAATTTTCTTTTTCCAAAAAGCTTTTATACCTGTGTCAATGTATTGGCTGTATGCAGGGGCTCATTGCTGTCAGCCACCAGAATGTTCAAACCAGTTTCTTTCTGAGATGGGAATTCAACCTCCATAAAATTTGCTCAAAGATTTGGCTGCATGTACATTCAGGGGAAAAAAAAACCCAACCAAAAAGCCAAGCAAAAATCCTCAAGGTGTGTTTTATTACGTGTTAGCGCAGGGAATTAGTCACACTGAGTGGGACTCCAATAGGGTGGATGTAGAGCAAATCCCTTTAACATTTGTTCCTGCAATCCAGAGGGTAAACAACAAATGTGTTGTCTCCATGGTAAATGAGAGCAGCAGAATGAAAAGATAAGTAATATCCAACTTTCTGTACAAAGCGCAGAAACAGAGGAACTGCTTTGAAGAATTCCTCAAAAACTGTAAAATAATGAACAGTTTGTTTGGATATATGAAAGGGGTGAAATGCAGAAAAGGATCTGCACAGCAGGAAAAACAAGTTTGTCCAGTACACCGTGATAGCTCCCAACATTTGACAAATGAGCCAGGAGCTGCTCTGTCCTCATGCCTTTCCATTTTTATAACTGCAAATCCACAGTGAATACAGTTTTATGTAGAAGAAACTGCCTCTGACAGATGCAAAATTACTTAAACACCAACATAGTTTATTATTCACTCCCTGTTGATTTACATCCCAAGCCAAACTCCAGTTCCCAGCAATGTCTGCTGTCCCTTTAAAGAATACAGGTGTAATGCCTGAAGTTCATGGACTCTTTATCTTCACTGAAAAAATAACATCTGAACCGAGCAGACTTGAATACATTTATGCCTGTGGAAAATCAGGAATTCCTCCCCTATTCCTGGATAAAAGCAGAAAATAATTACACCCCTGCTTTTCAGGCTGTCTCATATGGACAAATATCATCTAAAAGGAGCCCAGAGTATTCCCATTCAGCCTGGTGACAGACTACGTAGGTAGGCTAGAGCTAAACTGAGCCCTGTCTGTCTGTGTGGCAGCAGAGGTGACAGGAGAACACCATTTGCAGTGAGGCAGCCAAAGAGCAACGACAGCAGGGATGATGGTAGTTGCAAAGTGCCAGCAGACTCAGCTTTGGAACAGATTTGCCAAGACTGCTGCACCATGTGATGACACAGATTCCATGCTGAATGCACAGTGACATGGAAAATGTCTCCTAGTGGTGTCCAGGCGTCACCAGTTAACTCCTCTAATAGCTGCTCTCCCCTGACTTTGTCCTGTTTCACCAGCTGTTGTGCATCTCCCGTTCAGGAGGAGACACTGGCACAGTGGAAGAATCATTAGGGAAATGCAATAACATATGGATGTGAGAGGGAGGTTCAATAATGAGTTTCTGTGTGTCTGTGTTCAATACATGCACAGAGAGCACCATCTCATTTACTTGAGCTTGGCTGTTTGTATCGTTCTGTACCAAGGAGCTCCTGGAAGCACAGAGCATTCTGCAGGTTACAAGAGCAAATCACCAAGCACAGAGTCAGTTCAACCTGGCAATGCAAAGAAAGTCTAGAGTGGAGAAAATTCCTGTTTGGTGAAAAGTCAGTTCAGCAATCCAGCTGAATATCCTTCACTCTTGGTTGTCTTCAGGGCTGAAGACATTTACCTGGTGCCACTATGATCTATGACTGCTGAACAGCCCCTTGAAGTCTGTGGGATCCAGCAAGAACTGCCTTGGGAAGCCTCAAGAGCAGAGATTTGAAACAACTTATTCCATGAGAATTAGAGCTAATGAAGCCTGGGCTTCTCTGTGAATTTATGTCTTAGTGTAAGTCTTTGGATGCAGGGTCAAACTGAGGTTTTTGGATTGCTAGATAGGAGCAATTCTCTGAGGATTCTCTGAGATCTAATACTGGCAGCTTTGTGATAAATGCTTCCTTAGAGTATGCACAGGTTCATTCAGTGGGTCAGCTCTTCTAAATACTGATTTTTACACAGCCTGGAGAAGCTTAGCTGTCCTTAGGATATGTTAACAAAATATTAAAGGCCACAATGCAGCGAGGTAGCATGTGCCCGCCTAAATCCCATGCCTTCAGGAGCCTCATTCTGCAAGTCGTGCTTCTGTATAAAAGGTAGTTAAAATAAATTAAGCAATTTTTTCACATTTTCCTGTCTGATTTTGCCTGGTTGGTCAACAGCCTGGCTGTAGCATGTGAATCCTGTCACTCTGTTTTGCGGGTCATGAAACCCTCAGGAAGATATTGGGACAATCAATACTGACAAAGTGGTTGCACTGTCTTTTGCCTTTCCTAGAACCTGTGGCATGTTCAGTGTCTCCAGGTACCCTCGGGCAAAATTCCTAAGAGTTTTTGAGGTTTTTTGATCTCTTAAGTTCACATATCCAAGGAGCACACAATTTATTAGGGCCACGCTTAACTAAAGGCTTTTAACAGTTTATTAGCATTTCTTCCAAGCTTTCCTTTATGACTGAGATAAGGATGTGCTCCTACATTCTACCTCACACCTGCCTATTATATGTTTCATTATTAAAAGCTTTTATTCGTTAAATCTCCCATGTGATGCATACCTTGGAGAGTAACTCAAATCAGGCAGTCACAACCTGTCTAATTTAATGTTTCATATGAAGAAAGCTTTAGAATTCCATCTGGCATAGTAAAAAAACCACCAGATACACTACCACAACAATGCATTGGAAAAACAACCATTAAAATGATTTTTCTGTCTGCTGGGGGCCCCTCACTCAACCTCTCCTGAAGCTGTGACTGCCCTATGCCTGAAAGTATCCAAGGCTGGGAAGGACAGTGCTTGGAGCAACCAGATCTAGTGCCTAGCATCCCTGCACATGGTAGGGGGATTGGAACTGGGTGATCTTTAAGGTCCCTTCCACCTCAAACCATTCTGTGATTCAAAGCACCAATATCTAGAAACAAGGTCCAGTGTGGCAGAGCTCAAACTGACATCTCCATTGATGTGACCAGAAATGGTGGAAGGGAGGATAAAAAAAGACAGAAGGAAGCAAAGTGGGTTATTCTGAGACAGGAGATTATGATATGGTGAATGTAATAGATTCCCCAGCCTGCACATTTTTTGACAACCCATTTGTTTTAGGCTTATCTGCATTCAGATCACATTAATTCAAAGGGCAGTGGGTCCAATTTTCTGTTGCCTGGCACTTTGTATAACATTTGCCTCTTCTCCAAATGAAGGGAAAAATGAATGCAAAATGCTGCTCAGAATCTGGGTTTTGTTTTCATCTCCCACTAGTTTAGCAGAAATGCCTCTGTATTGTTTTTTTCCTCAGTTACCCTTGCGTGACAGCAGTGGAATAATTTAACCTTCTTTTGTCCTTGCTCTACTTACATGTAGCTTATGTTCTTATCAAACTGACCCCAAGCCTGTTCTTTGCCTGTAACTGCAGGTCAAAACATCAATTTTGGCAATTCGGCTGCCCCCCCTGCCATTTGGAAGGAGCAAGGTGGAGACAGCTGGCAGTTAGGGGAGCACTAGGAAGCATATGGTAGCTCTGTGCAGTGTTGTCCAAGGGCTCATAGGACAATCACTCACTTGCTTCACTGATTTCCAAAATGTACATCTCTTTTTTGGGTCTTTTCTCGTAAGCCCCCAGGATAGCCATTGTTTCAGCAAAGGTCATTTTAGGAGAAACTCCATATTTTGATATTATTTGGTTCTTTCCGTGAAAGAAAATCTGTTTAAAAATTATCTTGCTTCCAAAAATGACCGCAGAGAAAATAGAGTGACAGATAAATAAAGGCAACTGGGTAGAGACTGGGGCAATAAAATGTTAGAAGAGACTATCCTGAATTTAAGGAATTATGTAGCCAGGCATTTGGAACTTGTGTTTTTAGCATGGCATCTGGTCGGAGGGTTAAGAAAATATGTGGCCATGCAATGTTGGCTGAGATTCTGCCTGATCTTGGGAGTTAAACACAGCCAAGCCCTGTAGTGTTGGATGGGAAACCGCCAAAGAAAATCCAGTGATTCAGTAAGTGGCAACCTTCCTGCACGATTACAGCCACCCAAGTGCCAGCATGGTGCTCGGGGGTAGTTTTGTTGGTGGCAGTGATATTTTAATATGAGACATAAACTTGTTGAAGGATCTAGTAATGATTTGCACAGAGATAAGGAAGTTTTAATAATTACTGCCTTGTAATTCCACTCTCTGCTTTCTGTTTCATGGAGCTTTCCCCCTGTTTTATTCTGTTGGTTGATCATGATCATCACAACAAAAATGGATTCTTCCAGGAAGGTGGCTGCACTTTTATAAATTCTGTGTATGTATACTGCCTCCAGAACATGTACAGCATTTGATGACGTGTAGGACCAGAAGTTTGTGCCTATATAGAGATGTTTTAATACTCTCCAGCAGTAGAAAATACTTTGGGAAGCTTGTTATGAACAATTTCTCTACTGCTGTTGTTGCTTTCAGCCCCTGAGCTGCAATACTTTTGTTGATGCAACTGTGCTTTCTAAATCAGATTGGTGAGCTGGTTTGGACAAAAAATCCCAAAACTCTAAAAGCAGACATTCTTCAACTTCTATGAATTCTGATCAAGTTTGAAGTGCAGCCATATAATCAATTCCTAAAGCACAACTGTGGAGGCAGTAAATCCCAATGCAGACCTACATGTGGGGGAGCAAGGAGGCAGGAAACACCTTCATGTGATTTTTACACCAGAAGAAACAGTCTGACACATTTTTACCATTGCCAGAAGAGTAATGTCTATTTTAAGTTTTGAAGTTTACTAGATATCAATATCCAGTCTCTGTGCTTGAATTTGCATTATATAATTAAAAGTTTGGAGTTTAAAAAGGATATTAAAAGTGCTTTTGGATCCTTGGGTTATAATTGTGTCCTGCAATACTACATATAATGCACAAATGAGAGTGGCTAGATGAACATTTTTGCAGAGGTCAAGCTGTAATTTTTGTTATTTCACTTCACGATTTCCATTTGAAATAAGATTCCATGACACATCTAAATGATTATACGCAAGAGTCTATTCTAATAGTAGTAGGCTCAAAAAAAATAACAAGACCAAATGATAACTGTCTCCTGACCCATACATGTATTTACAATAGAAGTACTTTAATAAAGGTAGCTACATCCTCTAGATCCCCAGACCTTTATTTGAACTCTTCTGTAGTATAATTGACAGACAGAATTAGAGTGTATATTAGACCTGAAACTGAACTTTTTCTGTAGGCTCAGCTTCACTTACATCACTCATAATATTAGAAAGAGTCTGTGACAATCATATTAAAATGATGCCACCCTTACACAGATTAACAGAGTATGCAATTATATTTAAACACTGTAATTGGAACTTGCTGTTAAGTGCCTACTGTCACTTCTCAATTCCCCTCAAGGCAAGTAAACCACTTCTTCCTTTGCTCTATAAATTTAATACCATATTCTGCATACACTAAGAGCTGGTATTTCATCAAGAGCATTTTGTTTGCCTCAAATGCTGTGAAAACACAGGCCTTGTGAACACTGCAGGATATAAATCCATCTTAGAAAATGACTCTGTTAAAAAATAAAAAAGGCATTTTGCCACTTCATGCTTATGGGGATAACCTGGGTCTTTGCATTTGATTAGTTTCTTCACCTGAAAGCCATTTCCAGCTCAGTCTTTTCTAGACAGCATTATTAGGTGTAAAGATCCTGAAGGCAGGGACAAGTGATCTTGATCATACCCAGGTAAATATTTTTAAACCCTGGGGATGTACCCAGGTGTTTCTGAGGGCCTTATCTTGGTGGCAGAGCAGCTTTTGGTTCTGGTGGCACATGACAAGGAAGAGCTCTGTGGGATCTTCTTGGTAGAGGAGGAACTGAAGATGGGATAAGTGGGAAAAGATGACTATTGTTTATGCTTTTAAAGTAAGGTTTTTACAGGAAATGTTTAGAAAAATAATGATGGGAATGTCTTGCATGGCTCTTGGGAAATATCCTTCTCTGAGTGCCTTCTCAGTTCTCTATGAATGTGACAGTGCTGGCTGTTGGTCGTCAGTCAGTTTTTATGTTTTTTCCTAAATTTAGTCAGAATTGTGTGGATCCCAGATTTTGGTATGATTCCTTATTTGAATTGTTCTAGTTAACATTTAACATGTCTGGCTGTGTAAAGAGCAAAGTGTTAAAGTTTAGATGAGAGTCTTGCCCTTCATGTGGTCCCAAACTGACTGAGGCTGGACTTTTATTTTTCCAGCACAGCCAGGAACAGCACTGCTTTTCCTTTGTGTCCATTGTCAAGATGACCTAGACTTGAACTCTCCCAAGAATGGGAATGTGCTTCTGTGTAGTCCCCATACTGGAGCAGTCCTGGGGATCTCAGTTAATAGGTGTGATAGCCCAGTGAATGTTACATTTGTAATGATAAATCTGCAGTGTTGACTCTTGCTCACTGGAAACTTAATCTAAGACAACTAAGTCCTTTCTCAAACCTAGCAGTAAAGTAGTGTTCATTTGGAGGTGCTTTGAGAAAGGCTGACTAGAAAGGGTAGGAAGGAAAAGGTAGGATTTTTTTAATTGTTATGACTGACTATAACATTACTGTGGAAATTGGTATTACCCAGACTGGGGTGCAATTAGATATGAATTCTTAGTGGTGTTGCTTTTCTACATGCTATACTTGTAGTAATAAAGCTGTACATTGATGGCTTTGATAAACGCATAGGGGACTCAAATCTGAGACCAGGCATTGATCTGCATTGTACAAAAATCCCACTATTAATCCCCTTCCATTTTCTGTCTTGAAATCATGTATTTTTCTCTGAGCAATGAACTAGAAACCAGCACACCCAGATGCTACAGAGGGCCTTTGGCTCCTTCACAAAATTTGGTCTTAAATAATGTTTTTGCAGTGTGGCAAGTGCTAGAACCCCACATGGTGACCTACATGGCATTGGCTAGAGCTTTTCTTGTGAATCTAATCCAACAAAAGCAGCTGTCTCTAAACCAGTAGAGCTGCAAAAGCCCTCATGTTTTAGCACTGTGGCTATTTTTCAGGGTACCTGGTATTAAATGTGAACATTTCAAATGGAATACAACACTCTCAGTAAAACTCTAGCATGTACATTTTCCCATAAAATTTTTTGTTTGTTTGGAGATTTTTTGTTCTTGATTTTTTTTATCTTCACACCATATACACACACCCGTGCTGCTCTCTGCCTAAACTGGTGGAAGGTAAAAATGCAACTGAAAACTCTTTTAAATAGAGTTCATGCTGCATCTGATTGTCATTATTGTATGTTTATGGCCTCTTTGGAGAATAATAAACACAATGGAAACAGTAATATGAAAATATACAGTTCCTGCAGTTTCCAAATCTGTATGTTCTCACCATGCCTTTGTGTCAAGGCGAGCTTTCAATTTACAGGTAGTCCCAAGAATCCTTCAATCAACCCTTGTAAAAGCTTCCCTTTATTTTGTTGGAGTCCAACAGCATTGTTAATTCAAGACTTTCTTCCAAGTACTTTAAGCATTATCCTACAATAATTCACTATTAGTTGATCAGAGTTTGCGGCATTGGCTGCTGCTTTCTCAGCCACTGTAGCAGATTCTGTAAATCAGGTCCTGTCCTATATTATCTGAGTCACAATCTCCATTATTAAAGCAAATGAGGATATTTCAAGGCTGTGTTTGTTCCACTGCATTTGATAATCTATTTTGTTAATTAAATTCTTTCTCTCAGGATTCCCTGTAAAATATGTAGAGTAAAATTCTGGCCCCAGTAAAGCCAGTGGCAAAACTCCCATTGATTTCAATGATCTGAGACTTCATCCTTAAATCCAGACTAGAAGAGATACAGGCCAACAGGCTGCAAAAATACTAATAGAGTCATTTTCAATCCAGTACTGTAACTGAGGTTTATATTTTGGAAGTGAGAAGCTTAATCCCAATAGTAGGTGACAATACATCTCTCCAAGGAACCAGTGGAAGTGCTGGTGAGGCTTAGACGTTGTGACAGGCCTGCTGTCCTAATTAATAACTTGTCAATCTCAGGATGGAGTTAGGCTATTTCATCAGCCCAGGACTCCAACCTGGGGATACCTAAAGGCAGGGTTAATTGAAGCTCTTCTCTAGCTTAAAATATCACAAAGTTTGGGGGGATTGAAGGATCTGGATTAAACTTCTGATGTGCAGTGATACTTTATTAACTTCAGGATATATTTCTAGGAAACAGCATCATAATATAAAATAAACTGGCCTTTCAGAATTTCCTTTCATGCTACCAAATATACTCCCAAATGAATGGTTATATCTCCAAGTATTTTGCATTTAGTAAAAGTAAAAAAAAAAATCTTCCAGTGTTTTAGTGGTTGGGAAGATAAAGGTGCAGATTTCCTAAAAGCTCTGTAGTGTTGGGAAAAGTATCAGGGGTAATAAATAGAATAGGAAAGACAGCATAAAGTAATTGCATGACTTTTGAGAAAATGAAACCAGTATTTGAATACAGTGACCTGAAAAAGAAGCAATAGCAACTGGCCAGATTTTGCATCAGTTCAAACATTTTCATTGTCAGACCGGGACAGCTTCAGAGGGTTATTTTTTTCATGCCTTTACAAGGAGATGGAAGCAATTGGAAATGAAAGCACAACTAAAAATGTGCCAGAGACTGTAGGACCTACTAAGAATTTTGAGCCCACAATCCCTGTATCCTATGCCAGCCTTCTAAAAAACTAAATGCAACTGTTCTATGCAGCCAGTAATTTCAGCTCTGGGAGTCAGAGGAAAAAGTAGGTTGTATTTTCTGGTAAAAGGTCTTTTACAACTTATTATATCACACCACACACACTATTTTGGTGCTGAAACTCTTGTTTTGATATTATGCAGCTCTTTTTTTCACCAAAATGCATTCAAGATGCATACCAGGCTGGTCCTTTCATCCACAAGTTGAAAACATGGATGAACTTAGTGTCTGAAGTGTCTATTGATGAGTTAGAGTCCTGATGTTTTCAGTTGTTGAGATGTGCAATTCACCACTGCCAGAGGTACTTTTGCAGCCCTTGGGAGGTTTAGATCTCAGCACCTTTTAACTCGGGTTAATTTCCAATGTTTGCTTCAAGTAGTCATGTAGATAAATGCAGAATATTACATGCTTTTCGTCCTTGCTTGAAGATGGTCCTCAAAAGGACAAAGAAGGAGAATAAAAGCAGAATGCATGAGGTTATTGACTGCCAAATGGTGCAGAATCATCTACTGCACTTAGCTATCCCAAATCCACCATCCCTGGTAGTCACCAGATTCCTTTGGGGAAGGAAACTTGGATTTATTGTCTCATTCTAGCAGGCAGCCAGAAGGGGGGGATGATAGCAAGGTTGTTTAAGACTTAGAGGGCCAAATTATTCTTAACTCCACTAACCACCTCTAGCACAAATAGTAAGGTCTTGCTATCCTTTCTCTTAATCCTTAAAAGCAAACTTACAACTAGCAGAAGTGAGGTATGAATGGAAATACAGGAAGAGAATGCTTGAAAACCTTGGGAGGCTGCAAGGATATTGATTTTGGGAGAGTGTAAGTTCTATCTGCCCCCAAGGGGAGCAGGAAAGGTGCCTGTGTGGAGGAGTTTGCATTGAAGTACTGTGTGTTGTGTAGAGATTCACTTTGGTGTACTAGGTTCACTTTGTTGTCAGCAGCTGTCAGGGCTGGTGGTTATAATATCATCTGTACTCCTATGAAATGAAATTATTTTTCCATCCAGATTACTACATTTCATTTCTGTATTCAGCAGCAAGGTGTAAGGGGAGTAAAAAGTCAAATGCATTTAGTCCATTAGAGCTAGGTGTAAGAACCTATGAAATTCAGGGAAAATATTGTATATACATGAGGTATCTTGTGACTGGCAAATGCTTCTTCCTCTTCCTGCTGACATTTTGGATTGCTGGCTGTTTTACAGCTCATTGTTTTTCAGCTGAGATTTTCTGTTACCCTGATAAAATCATAGTGTTTGATAATAAAGTTGGGAAGGAACAGTAGCCTAACATGGGACTTATCTAATGATGAAAGTGGTTATTTGTAAACAGATGCTGCTACTAAGTGCTTAAATTAGATAATAAATGGTACCTATCTCATGAATTCCTTCCCTCCATTTACTGTGGTGTGCAGTCTGGGATTTTTTTTTCTGCTTTTAAGATGTTTAGGGATGCAATTTGATTGTGAATCTTGCCCAACTGTCACTGGTTCAATACAAGTTTAAAGGGATTAATTCTCTTCTAGAGGGTCCCAAGTGGATTTTTTATTAACCTTTTGTGTAATAAACATTTATCTCATTTTTACAGCAGCATTTAACACTATCTATTTATGGCCAAATATCTCTAAATCCATTACATGAGCTGGAAATGCACCTGCTTTGGAAAAAAAGCTCTCTGGAGAACCTGCAGCAGGCACTGATAATTGTAAACAAAACAAAACAAGAGCCCATAAAATAAAAATAAAAGTATTACCTTGAGTATCATGTCTTATAGAATGGCTGCTTTGAACAAAAACCTAATTATTATCATAATATGTCTATTAAAAAAAAAAAAAAAAAAAGAGTGAAGAGGATTGATGGAGTTGCTGTGAAACTGAGGTGGATTTTTGTGTGCTCAACCCACAGCAGCAGCATCTGGGATGTTGTGTGTATATTGATTGAGAGCATGACACTGTGATTTGTGAGCCCACCCTCTGCCTTGTTGCTTATAAATTCATAGTCTCCAAAACTGCTTTGAAAGCTCTGTATGAAGAAATAATAGTATAGGCTAGTGATGGAAACATCCCAGGTAAATCCCACATCTGCAGTTGTCTCTGCTCCTCAAAACCCTGGAGAATCAACATAGGCTTTTAAGGAGTAAGTATGAAAAAGGAATGGAGGAGGATGAGCCAAAGTACTACCTGCCATCCAAAGAACATCTCATGCTGTGTGCTGTGAGCACAGGTAACCTAGAACAGAGAGGTTCTGCAACAGCGTTCTCAAGGGGGACAGATTTTAAGCACATATTGATTTAATTGTCATCTTACTTGCCTGAAGTTAGGCATGTACTCGAGAGCTTTGAATTGGAATTGTAGTAACAGCTACATTCCATGTAGTTCCATTAAAAAAAAAAATCAAAACATTTTCTAAGAACTGTGATGGAGTTACAGGGTACAATATCATTCTTCTTGCAGGTCTATTGGACTTTTCATCATCTCAAAATCTTTAAGATTAAATTAGCTTCAAGTTTGGAAAAGAGTTGGGATTTAAACAGAGCAGCATTTCTCCTTACTAGTCACTAATGAACTGCTAATATTGTACATATACAATATAACCCTTTTTTCTAAAGGGTTATAATTTTCTTATTATGAAGCATACAGTCTTTCATAGTTCCCATGTTTTCCAACATAATTCAGTTTCCTGAAGAGATATTTATCTGAAGCAACATGACAGGAGGTGTAAATGTTCATGGCATTGAGGCAACCTGAAAAGTTGCCATTTTAGAAATATGTATTTTCATTTACTGAAGTAATAATTCTGTAAATAAAACTGCTCATAATGCAGTAGTCACTATTTTAAAATACGTGAACCTCTTTCATCTAAAAGGTAGAAATAGGGGTCAAAGAAATTGCATCATTGCAGCATGAAAGAGAGAAGCTCTCTTTTCCCTGTGCTGATCAAATTAATTATGCTAAATAGCTGAAAATAGAGGGAAATGAAACAGAATTAGCCCTTCAAAGGATGCTTAAGGCAAAGCCAGAAATGAGCCCACTTCAGAGTGGTCCAGTGATATTTACAACCAGGGATCTTATGCTGTGCCCTCTGGCTCTGGCTGACACCAGTTCAAGTTTTTGGTGCAGGTTCCTGTGGCAGAGGACAAAAACTGTGGAGTTCTGGGATGCCACTATCACTAAACATGCAGACTTTTAGAGACTTTTCAGCGATTAGTAACTGCTGAATTTTGATTTGCCATTTACATAATGTGATTTTTTCTTTTTCTGTAAGTGGAAGCTACGAGCTTCCCAAGAAACTGTGTGTTTGGGGGGAATAGGTAAATGTGCATCAAGCCAAATTTCTGTAGCATGTACACCTGTGCAGCCCAGAAGGAGCAATGGAATCAAACAAATTTAACAGAAGAACAGGGAGTGGGGGGAAAACTGTTATGAGTTTTCATTTATATATCAAAATAAATTATAACAGAGTTTATTCCCAACACTGAATCTGTTCACAAGGTGATTTTGATTTAAGTTAATTTAATGAGTAGTCTTCCTGCTGCTGCAGTGCTCTGAAAATTATTGATTGTGTTAAATTCCCAACATAAAAGCAGTTTGCTAATACTGTTAATTTAATCATAGCTTTATTTTGGTCAAAATGCTTGTCCTATCAATATCAGTATTTATCTCTTTCCTTACCTGAGTTGACAATGTAATCAAAGTACCAGATGTACCCATGCTTTGTAGAGATCATCTTAATGTTCACTACTGTGCATGCAATCTCGAGCAAAACTAGAAGACAAGATATTGCATAGTCAAGGAACAGATCAAGAGCATTTGCTTTGGCTTTGGGGTTTTGTTTTGCTCTGGTTTTGATTAATACAAGGCAAAACTTTCTTCTGTCGAAGTCATGGTGTACCCTTCCCACACCAGCAGTGGACTTAAGTCATCCCCTCCTGTCTCTATCAGTCAGGAAATGTGTGAGTAAGCAGTAGAAACTGTTCCCCATAGTTCTCATGGTTCAGTGAAGGTCACTGGTTTTCTAGCTCAACCAGAAAAGACTTAACACAATAAATTAAACAATAGCTTTACTGAAGGTTAAAAGTCCTTTGTACTAGGAAATATTCCACTGTATAGGGAATAACAAATGGAACAAGGTTTGTAAGACCACTTTTTAAAATCTCAAATCGCAGATATATATCTTTACATTTACATATGGGTTATTACTTCCACTTTCTAAATAAAGAGCCTTAGGCTCAGGAACACTTCATACAGCTGGGTCATGTCATGTATCCACAGAAGAATGAGGAATACTGAATTGTCCTTCTCCTGTCTGAATCTGACTGTACATTAACCACTATGCAACACTGGGTAAATAAAAGGCTGATGAGAGATTTGCAGAGGCCTTAAAATCTCTTTTTATTGTGAGAAATTAACCCTTTGATAAAGAACTGTTTCTTGTTGAACTGGACAGTAAGAAATTCACTGCAGTAAAGTTATTAGGAAATATTCTTGAGACAAGATGAAATGCTTCCCTGGGTGGAACTACTTAGCCAACAAGGTTATTAGATTTATATATAATGGTAGGGGTTCCTCCATAAATAATATATCTGTAAATCCCTTGAGAGCTATGTATTACATAATAGAATAGTCTGCATACTGAAAATGATAAGTGCAGAAAAGACTAAATCTACAGAGCACTATCACCATTGCTAGGACTTAAATTATGTGTCTTCACACCAAAAAAACCCTCCAACCTTTATGAGAAGATGTTACTTTCTGATGGTCTGAAGCATTTAATTTAAATTTGAATGGTTTCAAAACTTGAATTAGAAACTTGAGTGACTCATCCAATTCAACATAAAGAAATATGAAGTAATGAGATTGGAGGGGAAGGTAATGAAGAGAAAATTTTTCTGTTCTTTCTTATATGTTATGGGCATATGAACAAAAGAAAGATGTGGTACTGATTTGAATAAGCTCTCTGAAGTAATGAAATAATTTTCAATAGCAATAACAAAACCTTAGGAGCAAGGAAAAGTTTTAATGTTAGTGACCTCATTTATTAAACCAAGAAATTCCATAGCAAACAAACTGACAGGGCAAAAGGTTATTCCTCTGGGGATGTTCTGTGACACATTAACACTACAAATCCAAGCCTGAGAAAAACAAAAGAAGCTCCTGAGCTCTGTTACAGAATACATGTGATTTCAGAAGTGATTTGTGTACATATTAGGAAAAAGAAAACATGGAAATAAAGCTTGTTACCAGACTTCAGTGGCCCACAATTTATGAACACAAGAGGTTTGTGCTTTCATAGTCTCAGTTTCCTAATGATTTAGATATATTGGAAACAGAGCTGTGGCTTTGGCTTCTCTGTTGTAGTCACCAATACTGAGATTAGACAGGTACCTAAAATCCTGCACCTGTGCTCCCTGAACCAGGACTCCAGTACCTGCTTTCCTTGAAGAGGTGGTTGGAGAGGAAACAGAGAAATGTTAGTGGAGCTTCTTATTTGCAAAGATAAGAATTCCTTGAGCTTGAGCCTAAAACTGAACTAATACCCATTTTGAATTGCTACAATGGTTAATGACATTCAAATTGAAGAAAAATGATTGGACTCTCCAATTCTTCCATTACACACAGAGTCCTCTAAGAACACATTGAGAAATTACTTTTTCTGTTAAGAAATCTTTCAGATAAATTGCATTTAGGGATTGTCAGTTGTATTCTCTGGCATTTCAACAAAATGTGTTGGAGAAGGACACATCACAGAGAATAGGGCTGCTGGGACATCAGGTGAAGAACCACAGAGTCAAATGAGCATTGCTGAGAATTGAGGGCAAAGCATTTCTGTGCTCAGTGCAGGCCCCAGTCTGAGTGCACTGAGCTGTTCTCTGATCCAAACACCTGAGGACAGGGCTGATGTAAGATGAGATACAATTTTTAAGTGATTGTTTAATGTGATGTCACTGGACAGCAGGCAGAGCTGTTGAGAACAGGTAAACTGCAAAAATACAAACAACTGAAGTACCTGAAAAAAATAGTTTGGATCAAACAAGAAAGTGGGAAAAAAATAACTTCATTCCTTGTGAAGGCTGCAGATCATTGGTTAACCTCTTGTGCCACCGAAGTTGTAATTTGCCATAGTATTTTCCAGAACTAGTACTAAACGGGCGCACCAAAAATAAATAAATAAACAGCTCTGAGAGATTTTTTCTATTGTGATTTTGATCTACCTAGAAGCCACTCAAGAAAAGCCATTTCTTGCTGTGTTTCTGGCTTATTTTATGTATTTCATGTTGGTTCAACCAAACACTCAAGCTTTTGAATTGATTCAGCCTTTGCCCACATTTAGAGGTGTCAAATCACAACTGAAAACTGGAGGGGCACTCATTTTTCTCTTTCCCATTCACAGCTGCCAAGCTCCTGTGTTTTAGCACCTGCCCAAATTAGCACGTTCTGCTCCAGCCGAGGACTGACTCCCAGCCATCTCTTATGGGCTAAACCAGAGATTACTATTGGCTTCAGAAATGCCAGCTCTTCTTGTGGTCTCTGGCTTTCCTTTGTGCCTCATCCAACTACAGCTAGGATGTATTCCTAGCTGGTGAAAATTGATCTGAACACACAAAAGCCAGGGATGTTTTGCTGGTTTACATTTAGCAGGGACCTGACCTATCTTTGAACTCTGCATAGGCTGATGCTGTTTTTTTCCCAAATATTGTTTTAGGAGTGTGGTGAGCCTGGTCCAAGCTTTAATTTATGGAGTATCACTTCTGTGAGTGAGCATGGAATTGTGTTTACCTTTGCCAGTTCGCCTTTGCTATTTCATCAAATAGTTAAAATCTACTCAGGCAAACCAAATCTTATCCAAAACATCCTTCACAGCCTAGTCCCTGTACAAGCAGCACAAATTTCAGAACTGTGCTGTCACCATAGCTTCAAGTGATAAATACCACCCTGTGTAGCTGCTGGGCACTGCCATGTGGGAAGTGAGTGCCCAGGGATAAATCCTGACTGTGAGTGAGTGAATTTAAACTAATGAGAGCAGACAGACCAAGCCTCTTATAATTTGGCTGGAAAAAAAAAAAAAAAAAAAAAAAAAAAAAAAAAAACTGGGAAAACTTTTGTTTAATTTGAAAATTTGAAGAGAGCTTAGATAAATGCTTTTCAGAGAAACCTTCCTAATGGTTTTGTACAGTGCTTGGAGTCCCTTTGTTATAAACTTGGGGTAGCAAAGTTACAGCATGAGCTGATTGTATTTCTCCTGTGAGCACCATGCTGGATGTGGCTCCTGTGTGAGTTCAGTGCCAACAAACTGCTTCTGCCATCACTAATGTACCAAAGCATCAGTGGGACCATTGACCTCTCCTTTTCCATGCTGGGCCCTGGAGTGTTATTATTTATCAAGCAATTCTTGCTGCAAATATGCTCAGCAGGTTTTCTCGTTCTCATTTCCTTCCTTCACTGATGAGCTAGGGCCCACTATCCTCCCCTTATAGAACACAGTAATTAACAGCACACACTTCACCAAAAAAGCACCCTGAAAACCCAAAAGCAAGTATGTTTAAATATGGGGAAATATTAGAAAATGCTAATATCATAATTCTAACTTCAATGATCCTTGACAGACCTTTCCAACTCAGGATATTCTATGATTCTAACTGAATTTCAGTCTCTAATTTCTCTGAAAATAGCTAGAAAAATTGTGCACCTGGCAGAGGAGAAAGTTATCTTTCACAAATTTTTGGAAAACAGCAATTTTATTAAATTGTAATTTTTATATGTGTTTTCATAATTTTTGAGAAAAATCCTTTTCACTGGGAACCCTCAATTCTGTTTCAAAATACTTTTTCTTTGTAAAAATGTTATCCTTCTATCCTTTCAAATTGATGCAAAAATGTAAGTTTGCATTATTTTATATTTTATCAAATTTTGAAATATTGCTCTGATTTCTCACAGTTTACTATGAAGGCCATGCCATATTTTTTCTGTGTTGCTATATTCAACTGTACAATAGCTATATTCAATTGTACAATACCTTAACAAATACATGCACAGAGGTTATCCCAGGCATTATTTGAAGGATTTCTGATTAGAGTGGGCAAAGGAAGCAGCAGCAGTGAAATATGAAGAGGGGCAGAGCTAAGGCTGCCTTTTCTGCGTGATGAGACAAGGTGGCAAATCCAACAGAGGAAAAACTGCAGGGAGTCAAAGCCAACTTCTCCCAGCTGTGGGGCATGAGGCTCTTCCCGTTGGAAGCAGTTCTGCTTTTTTCAAGGCCACAGGAGCCTGGGGGAATGGTTCTTGGGCTTTTGCTTGCCCACATCTCCCCTTTTCCTGCCAGCAGCCCTGGCCCTGCTCCCATTTCAGCGATGGCCCTGTGAACAAGTCTGTAACCTTGGTGGAGAAGCAGGAAAGTGGTGTTAATAATAAAAGGGCTAATTGTACACCCCATCTGCCTAGGAAATTATTGAGTTCAAATGAACTGTCCTTACATAAAGCAAACAGTCCTCCTCCAGAAAACATGGAGCAGTGTCTTTCAAATTGCTTATGCAGAGGAATATCTGTGTAGTATATCAGTGTGCATATTGGATGCTCATACAGTTGTGACTCTAAAAAATCTGGTTTAGTAGGTATCTAATATTTCTGATTTTTTTTCTTTGAGGCATTTTATATGGCAGTCATAGGAGGTGACAGAGCTGAAGGGCTTTGCAGTGGAGAGAGAAAAAATGCTTTAAACATGGTTCAAATGACAGGATCTTGTGAGGCAGCGGGTTTCCTTTGTCCAAATTCCTTTCTGTGTTAAATAGCTTATATTATAAACACTATTCCCCTTGTACTTTATAATGTCCACGATGTCAGGACTGAAAGGAAATGGGATGTAAATCTGCTGGAGTTACCCCCTGTGCCCTCACACACACCATTTTTAATCTTCCAATGTCAGACAAAACACATGTGATTGTGATCTCATTTATAGTACTACAAAATGGAGATTAATTCTGTCTAAATCACACACCAAGTCAAGTTTTGGAAGTGTACCTTTAAGAAGCATATGGCAGAACACAAATGTATTAAAGTCATCAATATTTATGGAGCAGGTAAAATGCATATTAGACAGGCTAGATGCCATCTGTCAAAATAATCTTGATTCCGACTTGCTATCCAAAAAGATGAAGACTATTTCTAGGGCCAGCTCCTTAAGTCAGGTTAAAAGACAACATATTCCTGTGCCAATAAAAGTGAGGTTATCACATAAATGAATATGAAAGGATATCCTTATGTATTGAGTCACTGTCAATTCCAGACATGTACCAAAAATGTCGGACCCTGAACACATCATGGAGCAGCCCCTAGGCACGACTTTGTCAGAGTAATTTTGTCCTTCAGACCAGAGTGCTAATTGTTCAGAAGTATTCCGGGCAAATTTAGCCAAAAGTAAATTATCTGGTGACTCTGTATCCCATTTCCTAAATTACTTATTAGAAGAGTGGACCATAGAAGCACATCGGTAGAATGGATTATTTTAGGTAAGGAACAGGCTGAAATTTTCCCCTTTCTAGATTAATTTCAGGAAGTGTTGTGATTTAAATATTTAACAGTCTAATCCTGCATCAGCTTATGTTAATAAAACTGTCATTAAACCCAGAGGAAGAAATTTCAGACACTGGAAGTTAAATTTATTTTAATCCCGTTACACAGTGTTGTTTAATGTTCTCCACAGAAATCGCCAAAATGAGGCAAAAGTGACTTGGTTTTCAGATTTTGGGGGGATTTTTGTTTCACACACACCAACCTGAAGCTCTGATCATGTTTGCCAATTTGGCTAGAATTTTGACTAAGCTTAGGAAAAAAAACAAACCCAAGTTATAGCAGGGGTTTCGTGTGGTTTACAGTTTCAACCCAAATATATTTTAGATTTTTTTGGGTTTCATTCAGAATAAAACAAAGCAGACAGTAAGTTGAAGAAAAGGGGACATATATGGTGGTGCAGCCCAAGCAGATTGGTTGTCTAAGAGGAGGGCCTTTCACTGGTCTTATCAGGGCTAAGTGCAAAATCACCTTTTCCAGTGTTAAAATAAGTATTTGAAATTCTTTTGGCTCACACAGTGTCAGCTGCTGCTTTTTTTCCCTCATTCTTAAGAAACTCCAAGAGTAGACAATTTCTGTATATTTAGAAGAGTTTTTTAAAATGCCAGGAAATATGTCATGCGCAGTAACCAACAGACACTTCATTAGCAAAGCTGTTATTAAGCAACACACAGCCAAAGTCTCCTGAAATCAAAGGGGAACTTTCCATTTGCACCTTGAAACTGACTTTTAAATACAAGCCAGATAGTAAAAAATGAGGCCTAATTATTACATTTATTTTTTATGAAATGCTATATTCTCTGCTATGTTATTAAATGCAGACTGCCTGATTAAGGGTATTTCTTTCCTTGAAATGGACTCCCCAAGTCTATTTTATGTCATAGCAAATATCTACAAACTGTTTCATTTGCTCATTAATGCCTTCATTAAATACAAGCTAAATTTATAAGATGAGGGCAACATTATAGTGAAGGATTTTTTTCCCTCCTACTGGCTCCATGTTTCATCAGTGATGTGAATCGCAGGATCCTAGAATGGCCTGGGTTGGAAAGAACCTTAAAGATCATCTAATTCCAAATCCCCTGCTGTGGAAAAGGACAACTTTCCCTAGACCAGATTGCTTGGAGCTCCATCCAACCTGGCCTTGAACTCTTCCAGGGATGAATGGTTTGTTGTTGCTGACACAAAAGAACTTACAATCTTTGCTTTTTTTTTTCTCAAAACCTCTTATTATATTAAGGTATTAAGTGCGGTGGAGTTTATTTGTTTTCCCCACCTTCAAAAGGTGTTTATGGAATAGTAGAAAATGACACAATTTAATATTCCAGCTCAGAGGTAACAAGGAAAAAAAAAAAAAGAGTAAGGTTACTATAAGCAGAGCATATTTTTCCTGCCCAAGTAGAGGTTCTTCTCTCTTTTAAGTTGATTCTTCAACTTAAGCCCATCCTACAAAATGTCTTCAAGTGTGCTCTTCACTGTGATTTGATGCTGCTGGGCTCTATCTCTAACCCAGACCTCATATAAAACATTCAAGGAAGACTAAGTCTAATTTAATCCATTACATGATTGTGCAAAATTGCTTAACCGCATCAAAGAAGCGAAGGCATCTACCCTGGGACAGACCTTGTCAAAGAGCTTTCAAATGCAAAATGCAATCTTACAGGTGATTTAGTCATGGGAATGCAGCACTGAGTGTGTGCTTCACTTCTGCCTCTCCAATCGAAACAATGGAACCATTATCAGAGAAAGAAATATTAGAACCATTTTCCTTATTAACTTTTCTTATTACAGGATATTTAGCTGTCTATTCATCTTTTCTTTTTCTTCATTTAATCAAAGCAGTTTTGAAAAGGATCCTTATTAGTAATAAAACTTCTTCCAGGGGTGAGGAGACATTTTAATTCTTTTTCTTAAGTAATAAATTTAAATATTGGTTTGATAAAGAAGGAGGAAGGAGAATTCTGAATGAAGTGAATAAAATTCAATTCTGAATGAAGTTTCTTTTCACAAAATCCAGTAATTCTTGCAAAAGTAATATTTCTTCCACATCTAGTTCTTGCTTGTTAGTGACTGAATGTTTTTTACTGGTTAAAAAAAAAAATTGTGTTTTGTTATTTGGTTTCCCCATCACGCAGTTTGAATGCATACTTACATCTCATTCTGTGGTTAAGTTGGTAAAGTGCCCTGACAAAACCCTCAAGATTTGGAAGTTTTTGAGTGATTTGGTCATTCCTACTTCAGGCAAACACTACCATTAAAGTGACCTTACTTCAGTGAAACTCTATCCCATTTTTCATTATTTTAGTCTGACATTGCACCTTTAGCACAGGAGTGGAATAGCTGACACAAACCTGAGAAGTTTGGCTCCAGGGTACTTCACCTCTGTTGTCCTTTGCAGGCCTTTGATTTTGGGGCCATTTACATTCACTGTCAGAGCACAAAGGGGATGTTATGGATAATAACAAGACCCGGAAGAAGCCTGGCCATGACCCTTCCCTTGGCACATCCTGCAGGGTGATGGCACAGACCTATTCCTCTCACCTGCCTCTGATCACCCCCTGGAACAGACTCATGTTGTCACATAACCAGGCTCATTTTGGATACCAAGAATCCTTATGAACCATTCATTACTGAGGGTCCAGCTCGCTGACATCCATCCCACACCATCAGAATCGCCTGGATCCTCCTCCATAGCTTCATTTGGAGGCGAGCTGAAGCATATCCAACCCCCCAAGGCTGGCAGTGATTGAAGGGGGCAGAGTGCCCAGGAGCAGGGAATTATCCTTTGCAGCAGTGTGGGAGTGCCTCTGCACCCTGCACCTCCTGCCTTGCTCACAACCACAGAGCATCCAAACATAAACTGGGGCTGACAGGGAGAGCCAGGATTGATGCTACCTGAGGAGTCCTGTGCCCTCAGCCCAGTTCCTGTGTGCTGTAGCGGCAGGAAGGAGGCAGGCAGAGCAGCCCAGATGTATTTTTCTAAAGCACTAAATCTTTGCTCAGGACATGGAAAAGTCTAGAAGTACCCCCTCTGAAATAAAGGTGAAACTGGACAAAGCTAGAGTGTCTCAATGAAGCAGTTTGTGCGATTTCAGCACTCTTGCTCTATGAGGAACATTTGGAGACAGAAACATGCTGGCTTCAAGGTCCTGTTAATGCTGATACAGACCACCAAAATGTTGTTTGACTGCAACAGGCAGTTGGCACTAAGTAGTGGCAGAGCAATTGTCAGATATATGGGACTTAACTGCCTGCTTATTCCTTGACTGGATCCAGAATGTGTAAATCCAGTTTATTTATTTTAAAATAATAATGCCTGTAAAAGGCTATAATAGCCTCTTACTGGTGATTAGCAGGTGTCATGTAGTGCGTAGTTTTTTAAGGATTGCGTTTAGTAGTGCTGCTATGTGCTCTCATGTATAGTTACATGCTCAGGTGTGAAGGTGTTTCTGTTGTGCACAGACAAACTGCGCAACTCCAATTGCCAGCACTCCCTGGAGATGGAATTTCTTCATCCGAGACAATGTGGTGGCCTGGAAACAAGAGCTGGCACAGCAGTGCAGGTGCAGTGGGAGCTGTGGCTGCACAACACCTGCACTGCTGCAGCACAGGTTCAGTTGTGCTTCTGCCAGGAACACTTGGAAAATCTCACCTGCCTGTTGTGATCAGGTTTCAGCTGCAGTATGAATCAACACCAGGGCTTTAGCAAATGAGTGACAATTACAGCGCAATGTTTCTGTAGCAGAATCAGGCTGGGTGCAAGCAAGTTCTGAATTTCTCAGTGGATGAAACTGATGTAACATTGTCCTTATTGAATTGCATTGAAAAATAGAAATCCTTCCCCGTTCTTTGTTAATTGGAGGAAGCAGACTATAGCTGCCAAAACCACAAGTCAAATGCCAATAATTTAAAGCACAAAATAACTGAAGTAACAGACACACTAACCTAGATATTAGAAAAATTGAGTAGGAGGTGTTTTCCAATTCTATTTTAAGCCATATAAAATTAACACTTCATTAAAATCCCAAAAACATCAACTTCAGGGCTAAATTTAGCTTGCATAAATCCAAATCACCTCTCATAAGGCAATAATTTTATATAGATATAACCAAAGTCTAATTTTGTCACTTTTGAAAGTGCAACCTTGTAGTCATAGAGATGGCAGCAAATTGTGAATTTGGCCTTTTAATAGCAAGCTATTTCTTTCGTGACTAAGTATGCAAGATGCCCATCTACCTTAATGTAGAGAAGCAATGCAGAGAGAATGAGAATTAGATTTAGGGGAGCCTGATTCTGAAGAGCAAGTTTTAGCAAATATTAGTAAATACTGTACTTGGTAACTTTCTGAACTAATCAGCTTCTGGAGCACAGTCCCAGTGTTTGTTTCCCCAAGCAGTTTCATTTGCTGTCAAGTTCTCTTTACTTCTACTTCATGAGCTAACTGCTGATGAAACACCCTGCCATGGTATATTCAACACTGAGATGTTTCCTCTTTCCAGAAACTACTTAGTCTGGACATTTGGTCTTGGGTACATTGGAAATCCTGCTGGAGGATGCACATGCAAATACAGACTGTGAAGTCTCTCTCCTCTTCAAAGAGCAGACTGTTGTTCCCCCTATCACCCACAAAAGTACATGGAAGTATTGTATCCTCCTTATGTTCTTCCTGGTGATCCTCCAAGGATTTTGATGTTTTACATAGACCCTTGTTCAGAGCTGGGATCTAAAAGCCTCAGTTAACTGGTGTGTTTGACAGCAAGCAAAAATATTTGTATGCATTTTGAACTGTCCTGTGGGGCCTTAAGCATTAACTTGCTGCTAGGTTGTCTGGAAAATCCATGAGAGAATGTTGGCTTCTCTTTCCTTAGGCAGTTCTGATATAGTTTTGTGCTCTCCCTTGTAATCTAGGGGTTTTTTGGTGGTGGTGGTGGTTTTTTGGTGGAGGTGGGGGGAGTGGTTTTTTTTTGTTATTACAGATTTTCCATTTATTGCTGAATAAAGAATTCTAATGGTACAAGGTGCACACTTCTTAGGTGAACAGCTTTGGCTATTCAGTGCACTTGGGTAGTCTGAGGAACAGGAGGAGTATATAAGATGGTGCAGAAGCCCCAGCACTTGCTTCCTGGAGCATATGGTGCTTCTGGTCTGCAGGACACATATCTGTGTCTGTAAGAACTGAGCTACAAAATGTAGCCAGTCACTCTGCATATGCTGCTGCTTATGAGTCCTTGCAGTGGTTGGAGATAGTATAATTTGCTACAGGAAATATAACCCTCTGTCTCATACAGAAAGAAAAAATCCTTTATGCTTAGCACGCTTTAAATCTTTTATTTCCAGTTGTAGCTGCTACATTATCTGAGTGCATGCAGCCACTGAAACCATAGAGAACACACTGAGTAAGGTATCCAGTGTGGGGAAAATGTAGGGAGATGTGGATATAGTCTTCAAGCTCAAATTTGCCAAAATGTATTGCCCATAACCTGTAAGTTACAGTGTACTAACTGACAAACAAAAAAAGCTTTTATCAGTATTTGTGTGGTGTGGAGACCAAACAAACAAATTTTGCAATTTGTGACTGCTTAATTATGTGACTGGAGGCCAGGCCTGTTGCAGATAGCAAAACAATTTTAATTATGTCCCACAGTGAAAGGTTTAAAAAGTTTTTAAAAGGTTTACAGCATTAAAAATGCACTTAATATTTTGTTTATTGCTGGACACAATAAATGATGCACATTCTGCTTTGCATATCTTCTCAAAGAACAGAGTTTTGGACAGTTTGGTGGATACTTAGGAAGATTAAAACATCCATGCCCAGTTGCCCAGAGTGCACTTCATAGCAGCTCCCTGCCCCAGACCACATGTCTTCTCATGACTGTATTTTCTGTATGTAGTGGGAGTCATTTCTTTCACCTGCTGGCCAGGCTGCTCCTAAACTATTTGCACATCCACAGCAGTTTGGCTGCCTGGGGAATTCAGAAGGGGACGAGGGAAGCAGGAGGTGGTGGCTTTGCTTCGGCCACTGCACTGATCAGAGGTGGAGTCAGGAGTACCATTTTGGGGCAGATCCTCCATGTAGTTTCCCTCCGGAGGCAGCTGCCTTCTTCCCAGAGGTAGAAAGATGTGACTTTATGTAACAGTTTTCCCAAGGTGATGTACCACTTCTACTTGAATAGCAGTTGTCTGTTTCCGTGGCAAAAGAGTAACTTCAGCTGCAAGCTGGGGTTTGTCTGTTGTAATGGACTTGTGACTATGCTGTGAATCATTCTCTTATTCTTTCTGGATTCATTTTGAATGTATCAGAGTTTGGGCTGGAGAAATCGGCTTGTTTGGTGTACTGGGGAGCTGAGCTGCTTTCCTGTGGATCCCTAAAGAAAAGGATAAAAGAGTAAGTTTGGTGAAGTTTGCAGCAAGGACAGATAAGATGCAGGCAAGGCTTTTTTGTCACTGCCACTATGGCATCTGCTGACCAAAATGTCCACTGTCACTCACACGAGGGAGAAACTATTATTGGAGAGTAATCACTGTAGTGATGTCATGCAATTAACTGTTGAATCAATTGTGCTGGCTGAAAAGTGGGAAGGGAGGTGGGGAGGTGACACCTTTCTTCCTCGTGCTGCTGTTTTACAGACTTGCAATACATGAGGAGAGAAAGTGATTAACTCAAATTTAGCACATGCAAGTGATATGCTCTATACAGAAACGTCCACGACTGTGAATGCCATGTTCCAACTCTATACTAAATCATAAGGAGTGCTCCTATATGTGTTAGACAGCACCAAGGGTCAAGTGTTTAAATAACAGTCTACAGAAATATGATTTTTAAGTTATAGAAAAAATAATAAATAATCTTATCAGTCCCGAAACTGAAGGCATATTTCTATCAATAACCACCCAGAGACAGTTTCTCAACTGCAATTAGGGGAAAAAAAAAAAAGCCTGAAGGCTGCCAACCTATAAATTCAAGGGCTCTGGATATTTTCTCCTTCACGGGGACGACTTCCAGCTCTGGAGTGCCCAGCCAGAGTAAACACACAGCCTCCAGCCCACCTTCCCAGGTGATCCCATCTGCCCCATGAGGCTCCCAGTCTCTGAGCCAGCACAAACAGCCTTTGCTTCCAGTCCCAGCCCAACTCCGGATCAGGCAGCCACCAAGGGGAATTCTTGGGATATGCATCACTGAGCTGCCATAGTGATACTGCTCAGATCCAGGGAGCTCCCCCAGACCACTCTTACCTTGATCTCCTCACGTTTCAAAACCTCTACTCCAAAAATGCCAAAGAAATATTTTGAGAAAAGATCTTATTGCCCTCCTTAAAGAACAGAATCTTCAAGGCTATGCTTAGTGTTAGCTATGGTTTGCTATAAAATGCTTCACTATTTTCCCAGAGCTGGGCACAGTGGAAATGAACAATAATTAGAGGCAGGGCAGATGACCTTCGTTTGAACTTAGTGTTTCCTTTAAATTTTGATGAAAACTTATCTTTAACCTTTATCTCTTCTTTTGGAGAGGGGATGAAGTTTCAAGCTTTTTGCTTTCTCTTTTATCCGTTGTCTTTCTTTGCTGAGGGAGAGAGTACAAAATTGACTGAGAAAGGAATTTTATTCTGCAGCTTTTAAAGAGGGCAAGGGCATTGCAAGCAATGGAGATTAGAAAAAAAAAAGAAAATGAAACTATAAAGAAGTACTTGACAGTGTCTCTTCTGCACTTATTGGAATATGCTGCTCAAGCTAAAAGAGAGGGCAAGAGGTAATCTACTCTGCTATTTGCTTTTAATATGATCATGTTTTTGGCTCCCACTACATCTAATGCTGCTTGTATCGTTCAAAAACACACCTCATTATCTCCTGGTAAATGTTGAGCTGCTGCAAAACCAATTGTAGTGGGTAGAATGCCTCTGAGGTCAGGGTGTACATGAAATATGTAAGCTCAAAATATGTTTGCAATCAGTGACAATACTGCCTGCTAATGTGTTATTGCACTATTTGTCTTGCTCTTGGTCATAAATATTTTGTTTCTTAAGCTTTAAGGTAGCTCTATATCAGAGACTAAGTTTCATGTAACTGGTTTAGTCATTGTTGCTCTGACATTTATCTTGGATGCACCAACTTGTGTGTAGTCTGCTAAAATCAATACATAAAACATGTAAACTTAGTTGGAGAGGAGTGGGTGTCTTTTAAGCTTTTTTGATATGGTAAGCAGAGGGCTGATATGAAAATTGTGAAGCTAATTTAAACAAGGGTGAGGGAGAAATTAGATTTTGTTCTCTGAGCCTCATTTTCAAGGAATGAAAAGCTCAGTCCAGGTTCAATGCAGCATTCTCAGAGCACTGAACAAAATCACTCTTTGTTCTTCAGTGAAACTTATCTGTGGAGGAGCTGCATAACTTCCTGTGAAACCCAGCCCTGCAGATGTGCTGTGCTCGTTGTCCCTCTGCTTTTGCTTCCTTTGGTCAAGGAGTCAAGAATGGACACTTTGTGCTGGAGTGAAAATGATGCTGCCTGCTTTGCCCTCTGCTGAGCTGGAGCCCTGCTCACCAAAGGGACATGACTTCCTGCCAGTTACTCTGCTGTTTGTTTATTTGTCAAGTGGAATGGGATAGCCCTCAGTGAAACCAAAGCCTCCTTCCTCCAAACCTCAGAAAAAAAGGCAGCAGGTTCTCAAGCAAGTGCAAACAACCTGAATTGATGCTGTAAATGCATAAATGTAGGCAATAAGCAAGTGGAGAGAGTGGATGTGGTAGACAATAATTAAATAATTTAGCTCTAACAAGAATACGACCAGAGTTCAGGAGGTAGCTGATCCACTTTAACGAGTCAGAATATCAGAAAGTGAATTGTAGCAAATTAAGATTTTAAGTGGTTGGGCTATAAACCAGAATAGAAATTGATTTTCTAATAGTCTTGCATCTCCAAATATCCTTAAGTGCTTTATGTTTTAAATAGAGTAAATGCATAGCAAAATGAATTGCCTATTATGCACCAAATAGTACATTTGTTATTAAATCCTAGAACAAGACAGATTTTACCAATATCTTTTCTGTAGGGATTTATTTAGAATAAAATTTATTTTCCAGAATGAAATAGTCCAGAAACCGAATCCCCATTCATAGCCCCTATGTGTTAGGTGCAATATAAATAGAGTTAATAAGATCCCTGCTCCAAATAATTTGGGGTGTTAAAAGGCAAAAAGCACAGAGGTTAGTGAACACATCTGGCTTTCTCTGTTTCTCTCTATATATCTTTGTGTTATATTGTCCCAGCTAAGAGGGATGAATCAAGCATTTTCTGACTTGTAGATTGCCACAGAGGTGGGTGTGGGAATGATCAGAGAACTCCAGTGGGGCAGGGCAAGGGTGTTACAGAATGAAGTGGGAGGAAAAAGAAACCAGAAATGCATTGAGAATGAAAAGAGGCCAGTTGTGGAGCAAGAGAGGTCTGAGCAGAAGTGTGGCTATGTGGAAAGATGGGAATACCTATGGGATAAGTTTGTGTTGCTGCTGAGTGCAGCTAAGACTGCTGAGCAAGGTGATCTAGACTGGGGAAACTGATGACTGCAGGTCTGAGAAATAATGAAGTGCAGAAAGAGTAGGACAAGGGGATGTGCGGAGGTGAGAGGATGGGACTTGCAATGTGTCCCATCCCCAGGGAGGATGGAAACATGTGACTGCTGTCAGGTTGGTACTGGCAGAGGTATGAGTGGAGAATATGGGTTTCTGTGGAGCTATCAGAATAATGCAATCTGATGAGACACTGAATGAAGATGGGGTTTAGTTTTCTTAATTTTTTTACTTGGTTTAAATTAATATAAAAGCAGTTACAGTGCTGTATGTTCATAGTCTGTGCAAGTGCTTTGCATTGTTTGATACATAATACTTGCCCATTTTCTCTAATTTTACATTGGTCCAGGCAGTTTTCCCAGTAGTGTATTCCTGACTCATATTTGTGGTGTGACATTTTTGATAAGTATTGTCTGGGTTAATCCACTGTGGAATAATGGTTTGGATGATGCACCAGAGCCCTGGTTTCCCAACACAAATAAGCTGTAGTCAACAATGTTTCCCTTTAGGAAGGTGATTACTATATTCTTAGGTGAAGCAATTACAAGGAAGAACCTAATTTTGTGTTTATTTTAAAGACAAAATGAGATTTTTTAGGCAAAGTACCATCCTTTTCTGACTGGAGGGGTTAGGGCTGTGCATAAAGGTGCTGAGCTCTCTTGTCCCTCTCTCTTTCTGCCTCATTTGGAACATACTCAGATACTGTAGGTTCAGAAGCCCAAGTCAAAACTGCTCAATAAAAATGGGATTACATGCCATCCAAGAATATGCCAGCCATATTCGTATTCCTGTATTCCCTTGTGAGCAAACAGTTTTTTAGTCTTGCTGAAATACAAGTTACTCTCAATAAGCTGAGCCTGTGTGCAAAGGTTAGGGCCTGAAATATGCTCTTACCCACTACATGGTGCTGTCTGTCTGAATTATCTCATGCAAACAAGAACTTGTTTCTCCTGCTTCTTATTGATCCCAGTAGGTGAAGGAAGAAACACCTGATTTATTAGTCATTGGTCTCTTTTCCTGAGGACTCAGCATCTGAAATAAATTGAATGGGGTTAGGAATGTACTTAGACCCAGACACAATTGTTTGTGTGCCTTGTCTTTACAATAAGAAAAAAACTCAGAAGCAAATTCAAGGTGTCATTAGTGTCATGCTATAAATAAACAATATGCTGCACAGATAAGAGAATAGCACATTTTCCATCTTGGAAATAGCTTACAAGCCATTAGGTGCAGGATAAGATATAGAACCACAGATTTAGAAAGGAAAAGTAAAGACAGATAACTTCTGAGAAGCAGAACAAAAAAGCAATCTGTGACTGCGATGTTTGGATTTTCCATCCTGACATGAAACTATTTGCTCTAGAAACATAAGGAGACATCAATATTACTTGGTAGAATGTTGTGCCTTGTTCTGTCTGCCTCTGAAAAGTATTCTCAAGGAATGGAAAGCTGGCCTCAGCTGATCTGATGGCATTTCTCCCATGATGGGAGAGCCTCAGGGGCAATTCTGGGTCCTCTGTTTCTCTCCAGGACCAGCAAGAGTGAAGTGTCAGGAGGCTGGATGGGAAGCATTAGAGCACCCTATATTTGGTGTATGCCATGGCCTGATGCATATCTATGGAGTCAGATATTACAGAGAGCTGCTTCTTCTTCACCTCAGACATCTCAGGAATCAGGAAGGTGTAACACATTATTTCTGTGCTTTTCCTCTTTCTTCTTTTTTTTTTTTTTTTCCTATTTTGCAGCACACAGCAGTCAAAGCAACTCACTTTGGCAGGGCTGTCTGCAGCCCAGTAGATAAGAGAGCAAACACCTCCCATAGTGACAGGGACTCGTTCCAACCATTTGTTTTGAGTTGAATGGTAGATCTTGGAAAACATGTTTTCCATTCATAAAAAGGAAAAAAACCCTACTTTTGATACTTTCTAATGCCATCCTCTGGAGGCTTGAGGGCCATGTGTCTCACACCCTTACTTTGTAGGTCTTGCTTTTATAGACTTTGTTTTTCACTCCCAGAGATTTATTATCCCAGTGCAGAAGCAGTCTGGCTATGCCTCAGCGGTGGAAATGTAGCCATCTATTTGCTAAGAACAAGCTTGTGGTTTACCAGAATATTTCTGTTTCCTTCTGAGGTTTCCAGCTAATGAAGGGGAATTTATCCAGTACATTTATTGACATTAAAATAAGAGTTGCAGTCCATAAATAATCCCATTGTTGTTTTAGTTTGCAGTTTAAAACATTTTGTCAGCAGCATTGTCGTCCACTGTGACTCAGCTTGTGTTTGTGCTCGTAGTATTAGAGCTGGTAACACAGACACATTCCAGCTGCTCCCACCAGGAAGGCTTCAAAGTACATTTTGAAATCATTCCTGAGCTTTTTAACACTGAGCACCTTTGATCCCAAACATGGAGACAAGTTCACAGCTATTCCTCAAGTGAATCTATGAAGATAAAAGCAGCCACCAGACTCATTTCTGGTTTTGTGCAAACTCCTGCCAGCACAGAGAAGCAAGAAGTCCTGTAAAGAACAGGTGAAGTGGCAGGAAAAGAGCCACCTCCACTCCCAGGAATGCTCCTGGCCCTGAACCCCCTTTGAAGGAGCCTTTCTAGACAGAAGTGTTGTCTTCTTAGTGATGGATCCTTGCATTAGGAAAAGATGGAGGTGCATCAAGGAACACTCTGCAATTCCTGCATCCTTTTATTTCTGTTTCCTAGAATGTCAACCAGTTTTTTCATATCTGTCAGCCAGCTTTGCAAAAGAAAATCCTTTAGCACAAGAAAAAAGTCGGGTCTTCAGAATTAAGGCCATAAAGAATTATGTTTGTTATATTGTCTTGTTTTGATGGGGATGTCAAGTGGATACAAGAAAAAGTACCAAATAATTTCTACATAACATCCTCTTTGCTGGCAGTACACAGTATATTGAATAAGACTTGATTTTCAAATACATGAAGTAATCAAGTTTTATAAATTCTAAGCTTATGGCAAATAGTCAACTTTATTAGTTGAAAAATTTCTGCATTTCTTGATTTTTATTATCGGCTAAGATTCCTGCAGATTTTTATAACCTGTTCTGAAAATATAAGGAGCCACACCAGAAGACACACGTGCTACAGACTTCATCTCTGAAGTTCCTTTGTCTCTATGATCAGCTAACTGGAGGAAAAAAAAAGCTGTTTGGAGTGAAGTGTTTTTAATGAATTTCATTCAGAGTTTTCTCTTCCATGATGTAATGTCCAGTGCCATAGATTACACAGGAGTGTAAATACGTCTTTACAGTCACAGAAGTGTTATCTTACTGTTAAATATTCAGTAATCCAGAGCCACTTCAACAGATTATGCCTGACTTGCTTGTAAAATTTGCTTACACAGAGTTCAGCCCTGCCAAAGCACTTCTCTAGGTATTCACCTGCAGTGCTCAGCCTGCTGGCTGCCAGTCAGCTGGGATTAGCAGGAGGACAAGTGACACTCAAGAGGTGAAGCAAAGAAATAGGCAGGTATTTAAATAGATGCATGAGCCAGCAAACAGGAGTGGTTTTAATATTAGTAGCATTTTAATCTTGTTCTCTGAACAAAAGAGGATTTACTTATTCATGGCTCAAGAATTATAAATTAATGTGTGGAATGAGAGTTAGAACTGAGGGCACTGGAAATTCCTATGATTCAGTGTATCTATTGTTTTAATTGTTCATATTTCCTTTGCTTTGGGGGATTTGGTCTTCGAGAGTAATATGATGGTCACTGCCACATCTGTCTTGGATTCCTTATTCCTTAAGAATAGCCCTAAGCAGAGAGTGTTACAGAAGTCTCTCATTAGGAAGGAGTAGTCTCAGTCTTTTATGTAGCTATAGATGATAAAAGGCAGTGATTTAGCACTGCTGTCTGAAAATCCACCAGTACTGCTGAACTCAGTAGGTCTTGTGCAAGAAAGAGATTTCCAGAGACATTTGAGGACTTGTCTGTCCCTCCTGGTTAACAATAAAATCTTTTTTTCCACTATGAGCCACTTGTAGCAACCCTTATTAAAAAAAAAAAAAAAAAAAAAAAAAAAAAAGAGTAACAAAAAGCAAAAGGATAAGTAGTCCTGTGGCATTATCTACAAACTGGACAGTGACCCTTGCCTCTGCGTGCACAAATAGCCACTGGCTCAGTAAGCACTGGCACTCAGCATCCTGTGTCTGACAAAGTTAATGACAAAAATATGCAGAGTTTATGCATTTTCACTTGCTGGCTTCACTCTCTTCCAGCCCCTGTAGCTCTCAAATACTAAATCTGGCTGCAGCAATCCCCCCCGCTCCCACTTGTGTTCTGTGGGTCCTTCTGCACCCCTCTCTTCCTGACCTATATGGAAGCAAGCTTGCATGGAGAGATTCTGAAGGGCTATTTCTCACAGCTATCAGGCACAGCCTGAAATATATTTTCCTCATGGCAAAACAAGGCATCCTAAAGCTGGGCAACATGTGCAGCTATAGCAGATGTTTCTGGATACACAGAAAATTTGGAATGAGGTTATGATTTGTGTTAATATCAGCTTAGCCATAGCTCAAATAATGTCCTGGAATAGAGATTATCAATGTCCAGTTGAATCTCTGAAGATACAGAGAAAAAAGTAAAACCCAAAGACAGGGCTCATCTCATTATCAGGTTTCAGGTGACTCAAGAGTTGCATTTCATGTATTATATCATCCACTCATGAAAATAGTTTCAGACTTGTAAAAACAGATTGAAGAGGACTAAGAAAATGAATGGAACAAGCTATTCTGGATTTTCATTTAGGATGGGATTACTTTAGAATGAATGAATAAATCCTTTAGGGATGGGATAGTGAATCATTATGGCCATGTTCAGCAATTATGCCCTCCCTAAGCGAAGTCTTAAATATTGACCCACCTTAGTGTATCAGGGATCTTTTTCTTGCTGATAACTTATTTCCTTAAGTAGCCACAACTGATTTGCATAAGAGTCATATTGAGATCATCATATGACATGAAAATTATCAAGCATTGTTAATTGAAAAAAAAATTTTATCAGCCAATCTTAACCCAACTGGATATCATATAGAATTCAATAGGAAAGTGAGAATTCTGTCCTCCTGAATAAGATTTTTTCCAATTGGCTGGCACACAGAAGGAGTTCATCATATAGATGCCAATTTACAAATATGTCCAATAATAGTAGGGGGAGCAACTGTTCCACAGCTCTGCCAGTGTTCATCAGACACAGTGACAGTAGCCCCATCATTAATCTCATGGTATATTAGAAATAAAGTCACCGGAATGGAATGGTGTCAAAGGATAAATGTTTCCCCCTTTGAAAATAAACTTCTCAGTTTCACCTCATTGTGTAGCCTTTTTTTTTCCCTTTCCCCCTCCCCCTTTCCACCCGCCCTCGTATAAATCCTTTGGTTTCACCTGGCATTTAGGTAACAGTAGGAGACCAATATCCTGTGTCAGAGCTCATTCTACAGTTATCAGTTTAGCATACCCTTAAATCCCCACGATTGCTGTGCCAAGACCAATCCTTCCTCTGCGAGGTTAAACATATGCATTACATATTGAAACAATGTAAGTAGCATGTAATTAGCGCTGTTTATGCATTCGCACTTTAAATTATACTTCTAAACCTATGATGTTTTTCAAGGCACTTCATGTTAAAGAGACTTAAATGAGCATTCATCTTGTCATTTTTAACTTTATTCATAAATAACCCTCTAAATATATTTGAATGGTTTATTACATTAGAGCCCCATGAACTGACGTACACATTCTTCCCTTAGAGAATATAGTTCTTAATAAAACATCCTTTAAAATTATAAAACCCGTGAACATGGCAATTAAATTTACAAACAGTGTCATCGACAACTTTGACAAAAGATGTTTGAAGAGGGGGGAGTGTTGGGGGGCCTTTTTTCTGTCCTTTTTTTTTTTTTTTTTTTTTTTTTTTTAATTTCCCCTCCTCTTTTTTTTCCCTTTTTAAAAAGCCTTGTTCCATAAGGATTATAGCTCCCCCGCTGTTTGGAAAAGATAATTTCACTTGTAACACTAATAACTTGAGCAGGGAGAAGGCTGGCTGGGTGAATGGAATGCACTTCACTGCACATCTTGGCTTCGCTAGAAATCGGAAACAGATGGTCCTTGCGGCTGGCTTCCCACTCGGGCCCGCTCAGTGCCAGCCTGTGGTCGTTGGCTGGTTGCTGCTGGCACTGTGTGACTTGAACATAGTAGGACAGTGGCAAAAGAAATCAAATCTTTTTCATTGAGCACCAAACTGTAATGAAATTTGACAGATCTGACATTCTATACCCAACATCTAGTTAGAATATATTAACCTTTTAGTTTTCTTGAGCTCCTCTCCTACTAGTTATGAATCTCCTTATTAAGGGGTTGCAGTGGCTCCGAAGATGGCAGGAAAGCAATATCTTCTGAATGCCCTCTAATGCTGGAACTCAAACACATAATTCAAATAGTAAAGGAAATGTGGGGCTTTTAACTCATCCTAAATTCTTCTACAAAATAAATCCCTGTGCTAGTAACAGAAACAGTGGTTAGGCCCTTTTGTTAATATTTTATTCTAGAAAGAAAAAAGAAAATCATAGTAATGTATTACTGTGCACTCAGTAATTTCTGTGTATGTTTTTTATCCCCACCCCACTGAGTCAATGCTACCTTTGATCCAGCTGCATCCAAACTGACTTGTGATTTCAAAGAATAATTTTATTTCAAATCCTATGAATTTGCATTTACTTAGATGGTACAGATTAGTCCAGGGTTCCTCCTTTCCCTCTAAAAGTTTCTCCCAATATATGCTTGATATTGGCCTTTTTTAATGAACCCTACTCAGTCCTTCTCGAGGCTGTGACACAGTCCTTGAGCAAGCCAAGTATTTGTTCATGGGGGACAGGGACCTCTCATGGATGAAGAGCATGTTGAAATGTACCAAGTTATAGTCACAGATTAAGAAATAGTTGGTTATATTTAGACTTAAAAATAAATCTGGTTTATGTTCCTTTGCATTTTGGGTTGATAGAAAAGGATTTTTACTTATTTTTTTAAAATGTTTGTATGTGTCATGCCTTCGCCTTCAGTCCTTTCATCTGTTCCTCCTGTTTTTTTCAGACATGAAGTCACAGCACTGTCTGTGATGTCAGTGTGTTTCCATATTGACAGACCGTTCTGTCAGAAACAAGATCTTGAGGCTTGTTTCAGATGAGGGAAAAGGGGAATACAGATGGTAGGAAGAAAATCAGAGGAGTGAGAGGGGAGCAGGGAGAAACAGATACAACAGAGCTACAGGGGAGAATGCAGAGTCCAAACCCAACTTTTCCTGCAGAGGGCAAAGGACTACTTTCCCCGGATTCAGGAAGATCATCCAAAATGCGTGTGTAACAGTAAGCAACCAGTAGAAACTTTACCACTGCACTCGTTTTGGCTCAGGAGTCCTTGAAGGTGCAGCAGCAGTGGTCACATGCTGCTTCCTTCCTTGTTTACGCCTTCAGCAACAGCAGATCCTCTTGATTGAAGCCAGGATTATAGGATTTCCAAAAGCTAGAACACACTCATTTTCAGCAACTTTGCATCAGTTCAGAGGCTGCCCAAAAATCAACTGCCTGCTCTCACGTGGCACTTGAACTTATTGTCACTGTTCAAGATAAGGAAATCCTCCTTGTAACTCATCGAAATTGAGGCTTCCCAAGGAAAGCGCCTCCAAAATTTGGAACAGATTTAAATCATACTGTTGCAATGAGCTGATAAGGTTCTGAGCAATTGCAACTGGAGAAATAAGGGGAGGCAAGGGGAATGAAGAGAGGGTTAATAAGAAATGGGTACTGTGCAAGTAATACATAATCTAATAAGGAGGTCTAAGATCCTAAAGATGCCTGCAGTTCTACCGTGTTTCTTTTACTGACGTGAACAGTAGAAGCCAACATTTGGAGAAACCACCCACTATGCCAACATTTCTAATGCTTTCATGCATTCGGTTTCCAGTAGACTGTAAAATGCCAGCTTGATACAGTCATCTGAATCAATATACTTTATTAGCCTTTTTTTAGCATTCTTTCCTCGTCCCGTGCACTTGATAGGAACAACAATATCCTCATCCAAACTTGCGGCTAGGGGAAGATAGAGGGGCCTGCTCATGCTGTGTGAGCTGTGGCAGGTAGCAGGTAACTCTGCTCAACAATTAAGCAAATTATTTGTGGGTAGTTGGCCACTTCTTCAGTAGGAAGTCAGAAAGAAACTGGCAAGTGTTTCAATCCATTGCTTGAGGCCTAAAGCTGTAGGAAAACAAATCTCTTGTTGCCCACAACACACACACACCTAACTTATTTCCAACTCAAAATACCACTATACTGCAAGCATTTTTATTGTGCAGCTGTGTATGCACAAATGTCAATGCCACACGAAAGCTTTTCCTTTCTTCGAAACAGATCTGATTTAGCAGCAAATATCTTTGTTGTTTATTAGTCTTTGGAAGGCATCGTTTTGTCCCAGTACTATTCACAGAGAGTGTTGTGCAGAATGCTGATTGACAAGAGTTAAATTCAAAACATGTAGCCATTTTCTGGTGTGTGGTTTTTTTCCTGATTGAAGGAAAACTACTTAGATGTTTGTTTCCAAAACGGCATCTGTCAGCAATCAAAGGGGAAAAATTGCATAAAACAAATGCAATTGTTTGGAGTAGCATTTCCTGGATCATGTTAAATGCTTGATTTGCTCCCCATTATGCTCACCAAATAATTTTATTTTCCACAATAATTGCAATATTTAACATGTTGTATTTAATCTTGTTTTAATGCTATTAACAACAGCTTATGAAAGGAGTAATTGCTCTATGGGTAAGAACTCACTATCCCCAGCATCAGAAAGAACAATGACAAAGTTAACTGCACCTAATTGTTCTGAATTTAAAACGCTGTTAACCAACAGCACTCCTCATTTCTTTGCACATAACCACTCCACTGTCAGGAAGGAAATGGTTTCATGCTTCTGTCATTCATAATCTGAAAAGTGTACGTTCTAAAAAAATATTTAGTTGGTGTGTTTACAATTAATATTGAGAGGTAAAATCATATGTTGCTACAGGAAGAAGTGATTAATACAGAAAACCAGAGAAAGTTTGTCAGTAGATCTCTAGCTACATCAGGTGCTAAAACCCCATATAGAATACAGATTTATCAGAACTTGCCTGGAATGACATGCAGCACAACTGGGTATGAAATACTAAATAAATAATAAGCAGGGTGGGTAAGATGATGGGTTTGAGAGATAGGAGCAGAGAGAGCATCATGAAATTGAATCTGACACCAATTCAAGGGCTGATTGTTACTAAGAGTTTTGCTTTATATTTTGTGTGATTATTTGGAGAGGGAGTTTTTTTCAATAAGCAGTGAGACTGAAAGGACAGGTAGTGTTAGCAAACCTGCAGTAACAGTAGACAATAAATACTTCGGCTAGCCAGAGCAAGGACAGTTCCTGGCACAGTGTCCATTTTTTTTTTTCTGGACTCAGAATAAAACTTAACACTTCCCGTGCTAGTCAGACCCTTCCCTGTAAACAGCAGTGGGATTGTACCTGCTATCTGGAGCTAAAAGTGCAAACTGGGATGTTGTAGTAGCATAGATCATTCACTGATGTGTAGTCCAAGAAGATTGTAAGACTGGGGCAAAAAACACCTCAAACTCCTGAATGTTACATTAGCAGCTCGTGCTTGCATTTAATCATTTTCTTATAATCTCACACATCACAGAAATGCAAGGGTATTATTGAAGCTCAGTAAAAGTTAGTTCTGTCCTGTACTGAATGGCAGTTTTGTAATCTGTGCAGCCCAGAATTATGATTTTGCTGTAGCCAACTAGTTAAACAATAGTTAATACACAAAACAATCCAAACAATAATTGTGCACCCACGAGCTCCCCTTTCTGATACAAACAGAAATGGATATTGTTTAAAATTGAGTGGAGGTTTTTAATACATTTTCCTCTTGTGTTCAAATCACTAAAAGATTTGCAGAGTGTAGCTGCTTCTGAGTGAGTGAGTTGTATCAGCCATAGCTCCGCAGCCCTAAGAAATATTCCTGGTGAGAGTGTGTTTGCCAGTTCAGAAGTTCATTTTCTCGAGCACTTGAGGAAAGGCTCTACTGTATAGGCTGGAGTGCCCTGTCAGGGACTGTGGTGGTCACAGCCGAGCAACCGTCGCTCCGTGTGACACAGCAGGGTGATTTAAATGGAAAGCATTCACTGCCTGCTTAATAGTCAGCTGTCATAAAAGTAATACTTCAGTTGGGTTTACAGTGCACCAGGAGAAGTGGGAAAATGAGATGAGAAATCTATGATTATCTCTAGGCAGGAAAAGATTTTAATATCAGACAATAACAGGATTTCATAACTTTTCAAAGTAGTTTCTTTTGGGGCTGTTTTTTCCCAAGTTATCTGTCAATTCCTCACAAATTTTGAGCGTGGCAAAGAAGTTTTGCAAGAGGGAGAAACAAACCACTGTGAGTTTGGCAGTTGTCACCTGATAGAATTAAGAAATGTAACATTAAAAAGTATGTTTAAAAAAATATTGCAGCAAAATTATATTTTACAAATACATAAAAAGGAAATTGTTCAATTCTTAGAGAGCACTTTGAACCTTCATATGAAAAGTCATTCATTTAAACAATATGATCTGATATCTAAAATCAAGAAGCAATCAAGAGCCAAAACTTTAGCGTCTCAAAAAAAAAAGGAAGATCATTTGATTCCTTCAGAAAGCGCCTGTCACTGGATGGAGAAATTAACTTGAACAGTTTATACTTTTGTTTTGCCTTTCACTGCCTAAATTATTATATGCACAATTATGAAAGAAAGAAAGAAAGGCGCAATCCTTTTTCTTTTTTTGCTCAGACTTTTCCCCCCCAGTCACGTATATGAGAAAAGTAGCTGCGATAAACAGATACTGAATCAGACTGAAAGTCTTTAAAAAAAAAAACACACACACAAAAAAAACCCAAAACATTGCATGATAGTCTCTAAGCAGTTCCATCTGTCAAGCAGAAATTTTAGGCTAATAGCCTGTGGCGATCTGCCTCCACAGTCCACTACCTGCCTTTGTCCTATTAAATCTCTTTATTCTTCTTTAAAAAGAAAAAAGAGGAAAGGAAAGAAAAACCTTACAGACCAAAATCATCTGAGTGATGAAGCCCTAATTTTGACCGCCTCTCTTTGATGTTGAGCAGTGGGTTCTTATTTAAAAAAAAAAAAAAAAGAGTGAGTGAGAGAGGGGGAGAGAGAGGGAGAGAGAGAGAGAGGAGAAGACAGTGCTAGGAGCAGATGACTTTTCATCTCCACTTCACCTTGCCACTGGGTCTGTGAGAGATTGGTTCATTGTCAAGGAGATTTTTTTTTTTTACCCATGATTCCATATGGTATGGACCGGGCTACATGTTGCCCAACATGCCAGTGCAAATGTTTTCTCAATTAGGTGTCTTATCTCCCGTGAGTTAGCATCAGATGAAGCTTGCTGACAGCATAATGGCAGGGAAAACCTCCGACGGCTCCATCAAATGGCAGCTCTGCTACGACATCTCGGCCAGAACTTGGTGGATGGTGAGTTGGCAGCAGGGCTGCTTTTTTTTTTCTCCCTTTTCTACTTTCCCTCCCTCTTTGACAAAATGTCCCAGACCTCACATTTATCAAATTAACATTTGATTTTTTCACACTCTTCAGTAGAGCAGCCTCACACTTGTCCCACTTGTGTGCTTTCCCCTGTGTAACAGGAGACTGTTAATGTGCACTACAGTTTCCAGAGGGAAGCTTTTTCAATTCTCCTTAAGGGAAAAAAAAAAAAAAAAAAAAAAAAAGTATGCAAAGAAGTAGTTTGAAAAAGCCTTGTTGTGCAGAGTAACTTGTCTCAGTCGGCTGCCTAACGCTCAGTTTGTTTTATTTTATCTGCTGCTTTCCAGCGTCCGTGTGCGCGTGCATTTTTTACCATGCAGTATTTTGTAAAAAGGGAAGGTGGAAAGTTCAGTCCGTTACAAAGCGAGTCGTTCCCTGTAAAAGCCTGGAACGGTGCGGTCGTGGCGTGGTGTAAAATCATCACGTGTGAGACGAGCGCGGTTTGCGAGGTGCTGCCTTTCATCCAAGACCCCAATCTAACTTTTCCCTTCGCTTGTTTGTGTTAGAACAGGTTCCCGGGCTGTGCTGACCTGGAGCCATGTGTTACAGATCCCACATAGCCTGGCTCTAGCTGCTTTTGGGCACAATTAAAGTTTCAATAAAGTCCCAACGTGCTCCATAGAACGAGTTAACTAGCATGTCATGGTCAGCCGGGCCAGACAACCTTTGACATCTTGAATCTATAAGAGGTATAGTGAGTTAGGAGGATGCACAATAGCCCATTGTAGCAGAAGATGCAAGTCCTGTTGCGAGGAAGAGAGTCCTCAAATCATTACTGCCCTCGTTAGCGTGTTGTCCGTTAGGGATTAATTCGTTAGCAGCGCATTTTTAGTTTTCTGTAATTATTATTCTTGTGGCAAGCGTGAATTCTTCCAGTGAGAGGAAAAGTTTGCTGCCAGGACAATGAATGTATTATCCGCTCCTAACTGGACCGTGAACCTCAGCTCATTTCACATAGATATCAGTTAAAAAAGGACTGGCGAGTGGAATTACAAAACAAGGCATGATCACTTTCATTGTATGATACGCTGAAACAAGTCGGGGGCTTTCCCTCCCCCTCGCCGCCCCGGACCAATTTTGGTATCATTTGGAAAGTTTAAGACCTCAGAGGACTTGAAAGACTTTAAAAAGTGAGATCCGGAAGGTTTTTATTCTGCAGCTTGGTGGTGGCCATTGTGTATATCATGTGGCTTGTATTTAAAGGTGTTTGGGCTCGGGGTTTTCCGTTTTGTTTTGTCTAAACTCTTAATTTTTTAAGCGTCTATTAGAGGTTTGCCAGCGGTTGCCAGTGAAATGTAACATGCAGCGTTTGGTTAATGGGAATAGGAAAGGCTAACCACTTTACTTATAGTACTGATTTTCCAATTAGACTTTCTGCCAGGAGAAGTTGGAGGGGGAAGGGGTATTTGCATGCACATAAACTGTTGATTATTCATGTGACTTTTTTTTTTTTTAGCTTGTTAAACCCCTGTAAATAAGGCTATTGATTTTTACTAATCGTTTTCAAAGCAAAGTTTTTCAAGTACCTGTTTTAGCCACAAGATTTATATCATGTTGTGATTTTGCCTTATTCCAAGCCATTTGTATATTTTATTACCACTCCTCTTTTATTGTCTATCGGCTGCTTTTATGATGAGGTATGTCCGTGTTTATTATTTAATAAGTATCCTCAAATATTACTAGGCAGTTATTAGCACTCTAGAGAAAGTGTCCAAGGAAGTTTCATTTCAGTCACATCTATTTCACAGATGTTTTAGTGCTGTGAATATAATATGTAAAAATCCTGGAAACATTTAGTAATGCACTTGCCTAAAAATAAACAGTTTTATAACCACACATGCTGTTGTTTAGATTAAACATTGCAGAAAGTTCTCCTTAAACTTGAACGTCACACCATTTATTTTCTAGCAGAAAAAAAAAATCACTTAAATAGCCTTTTTTTGTAGAAGTTCTGGTAGATAAGAGGCGTTATTTTTAGCTGAAGTGAATAATTCAAGATCTTTACAATAGATGTGTTAATTGCAAATAATTTTCATACAAAGTTTCAATTATTGATGGAGTAATAAGCAGTTTTTCATGCATTATGAATCTAAAACACACAACAAAAATAGAATTTTTTTTTACCCCCCCCAACCCTCATCCCGTTTGCCACATTCATTTCATCAAAAGTAAGCTAGAGAGCAGATTTTAATGTTTTAAAGACAAATAAAGCTTTGAAAATTACCTCATGCATCGTCTGGCTGCACAAAATCTCAGCTGCACAGTGCTAAACTTCGGTTTGGTACTGCCAGCATACAAAGAGATGAGTGAATACCCCTTGCACCCATATGGACTCAGCTGCCAGCACTGGGATATGCAATTTTGCTTTTTAATGAATCGTAAACAATTTGTGTGTCAAGCGAGGGAGTTTGTTTTCTTTCTGGAGCAGGTTCTAAATCCATTTGAAGCTATAGCTGTGTACTGTACTGGAGCATTATGCCCAAATTTAAAGGTTCTGTGTCACTGGGATGAAAAGACCTGTTATAATGAAAGAAACGGCTTTATAAAAGGCTGGGTGTAGTAATCTCTCTCTCTTTCTTTCTTTCTTTCCCTCTCTCTGTCTCTCAACCTCACACTCTCCCTCTTTCACCCCAGTCTATAGCATGTTTATAGCCAGCTCTGGAGATAATGGAGATTGGTTGATTGCATGATTAGTAAAATGAATGGATTTTAGCATTGGGTAAAGCAGCTTGCAATTTTGAAAGGTGGCTTTAAAATGCAGAGTTCTAATTTTGACCTTATTTTCTTTCATAGATAATCTTTATTAATGCTCCTTTAATTCATTTTTCCTCATCACAGCTAGTTTTTCTCCACAGCCATCTGATGGAATGGCTAATATATTTTATCTCACTTGCCAAAATAGCAAGAGGTCAAAGTAAATGAAAAAATGCTGTTTCTCTTTCTTGTATACTGTTGAAAATGTTTCAAACTATTTCAGCAGAAGCCACAGGATTTGCAACTTTTCAGTAATAATTGCATTTATCTCCAGTGTTTAAAGGCATTCTTACACCTAAACTACTTTTTTTACGCTTTAATCAAGTATATGCAGAAACAGTTATTATTCTGTTTATATTGTAATGTGACATTTTAGCATAAAATTTCCTCCAAATGCTGTAAATTTGTGTAAGGAGGTGTTATATTATATATATATATGTATGTAATAGCAAATAATTTAGCCCATATAGAATCCTGAAGATATGACGTGAATTTATTGGAAAAATGATCATTATTTAGTTTTCATTGGCACTTTCAATTTAAATTTGCTGCTGTCATAGAGACACTAAAGGGTTAGTCATAGAAAAGTTTCAGTACTCTGTCTTGCATTTGTAACAAATATGTGCAGCTGTGCTACTTTTATAAACATTTATTTCAAGCTGATTATTTTTTTAAATTTATTTGCTCTAGCGAGCCAGTATGATGTGACCATAATATGTTTAATAAGGGATTGTCTGCAAAATTCCTTTGCACGGGGTTATTGAAATAGATGTCCAGCAAAGGTATATACTGGAAGGAAAATCCTCCATGGCAAAACAAAGCAGAAGACCCCAAATTGGGCCAAATTCTGCTTAAGGTTTATGCTGCCACCAGCCTGGAGTTGCTGTGTTGGGAGGAGCAGAGCAACTCCAGGTTTGCTCACCTAAGTGACTGAGAGCCAACCTGGACCCATAATTTGAGTTATCTCCATCCAAACAGTTTCAAAGCCCCAAACTGCTCTTTGTGAAACATCTGAAGGGGAAAAAAAAGCCTCATTAATAAATAAGAAGCCATTTCAAATGACTCCATGTATGAGCAAACTGCTGTTATTGAATGCGACAGTTAAAGCAGATCTTCCAGTCATTTCCAAAATAATTATTGTCTAATTTTACTATCCCGCTGTCAATCCACAGTTCAGTGTGAATGCCTTTATTTTCTGTAGATGCCATGAGTGAAACCAGAATTTACTAAAAACAGTCAGATTAGACTTAAAATGGTCATTTAGCTACTTTAAAGCTTTTTAACTCAACATCATTTTTTCACTGAAGTTTTTGGTGACTACTTTTCTTCCACACCTCTGTGCTCTGTTTTTTCAGGGGAATAGCTGGAATTGCACAGGTAATTCATGCAATTAAAAAAATATATGAAAATGTCAAAATGTTGCTAGCATTTCCATCAATTAATAGAATACTCACTATAATTCTCATTGCAAATGAAAATAAAAATTATGACGCATCTAATAAATATTTAATTTCATCATATTGAAAGCTAATTCGCGCTGCCAAAATACTTAAAAAAGTATTTTTTGTTTAAATCACTGTGCGTATCTGTACACACTCTTAGTCCAAGTTTATCATAATAATCCCCACATGCTGTTGAACTGTCCGTGGCTTTGGTGATTTGTGCTTCTTACTTATGATTTGCGATATATCAAAAGACATTCATGTAGTAATAATTATCCTGCTCCTGCCCCTATAAAAATAACAAAGTGTGAACAGTGTAACATTGCAGCATGGATTTCCTTGGTTTTATACAGTAACTCCTGTATGTTCATACACTGCTGTATAAATATTTTTAATAAAATTATTCCTTCTCTGTCAGAGTTGCTAAATTCTCTGTAGAGCTTAAATACTTCACTGCATCATTATACACACTTTATATTGTCTTCATTTTCTATACATGACCTCCTCTTGCTTACAAGTATCTGTCCTAGTTGTTTTCTACTCTTTCCTTCACCTGTCCTGAATATCGTCATGAATGTTTCTAATTTAAAACCAGAGGAGTCAGTGGCTGATTAGAAGACAGGAAATTGGAGGATTAAACTGTCTGGTTGAACTTCCTTTACTTATCAGTACTGTGTAACTCACACTGGATTATAAACTCATTGGGACAATTTCTACAGTGTATCAGTACTTCTGTTTTCGTAGTCTTTATTTTCCTGGAGAAAGTACAGAAAATGGGGAAAATGGGCAATTTGCAGCTAGAACCCAATACTTTTAAATAACACTGAGGCACTGGAAGTTTAAGTTAAATTTGTGCAAATGTCTTTAGGTATGATAATTCATTCAATTTTAAGTCACACAGGTCTATAATATAGATTTTAAATTCAGTATGTAAACAACCAAGCAACAGACACTTTCGGGGAGGGGGAGGGAAATGACATCATTTTAGTAAGAGGAGAATGCGCCATGTTAACCCTTGTTCAACCCTCTTCCCTTCAGAAACTTTCACATCTGTTGTGACATGATGGTGTAGCTGTGGGACAGTCTGAGGAAAGGCTGGAGAGGAAAGCCTGTTTATCCAAAAAAACTTTTTCTGGGCTCCCAGTGCTGCCCACTGAGCCAGGAGCTGGACGTGATGTCCTCGCTCAGCGTTTGCTGGGAGGAGGACGTTGTGTACGTATCTGTGCCACCAGGAGTAAGGGCACAGCTTTGTCCCCTTAAGGGCCAGCTCATGATCCCCATGTCTGATTTCCAGAGCTCATCACGCACCTGGTTGTGAAATCATTGTGATAGTTGGGAAAGCCAGTAACAGCATGATCTGGAGGGTGTGTGCTGTGAAGGATGAACAGGAGAACTTCCAAGCTCAGTCTGTGCTGTACCTGAGGTGTTTCTGTGCTACCACTCACCATCATTTAATTTTATACACTGGACTGAGATTGGAAGGTGTCAAAACTGTGTTTAATATCAGAACAGACAGACACTACCTGAAAGGTCTAACATCTCAAATTGAACCTGGGGGCTGCCAGACTAATCCTGTACTCCAGTTGAGACACCAGGATTGAATCTTTAAATGTACTGGGATGCTTGTGATGGTTTCTGGAAGTCTGGCCTTTATACTTTTGGCAAGTCCCCCACTATACTAGCAGTATAGTGGAAATGGAGATGAAAATAAAAATATATTCTGAAACTTTTTGCTGCAAAGGTCCCTGTAGTTTCCATACAAACAATCTGAAACTTTTTATGAATAAGGAAATAGATATTTGCTTTCCATAACTTCATATGAGAGTAAAACAGTAATATTTTTGGTTCATTAAAAGGTTCCCATGCTTTAATCCCAGAGTGAAAAGACTCTCACTGTGCTGCTTGAAGCATTCCTGTCCCTCAGATGTGGTCACGCACACTGAATAATGCTTAAAGATTACTTTAGGATGAGTAGAGTTGTTCCTTCATCGACATTTCAAGACAAATATTGTAGTTTATAACAGCATGGTTTGGACTGATAATATCTTTGTTATTTCCATGAGTGTCACTAGGAACCTCTTTCACAAGTGCTGCAAGTAATAATTATAGAGCTCATTTCAGGTGCTCAAACTCTTTGTACGTGTTCAAACACGCACTTTGCACATGGAACACACTCATGCTCTGTCCACTCACAAAAACCCTTAAGAAATCCAACTGATTTTAGAGATCAGGAGAAGCCAGTCTGGGTGAGGATCAGGTGCTGCACAAACCCGCAGTAGCTCTTTTACACAGAGGTTTCAGCCCTTACATTCACCACAATGGAGATCTCTGAATCTATTTTCCATAGAGGAGATTAATGAAGAGTTTAATTCTCAGTAAGATAAAAATCATTAGAACAGATTAAATAGATGTGTTGACTAGTGGAGTGAGATTCAAAATATTTTGCCTGTATAAGTGTATCTGTTGTTCTTTGGTGGTTTGTTTTTTTTTCAGAGGCTGTGAAACACAAAGTTAGCAATACAAGTAGGGATGGGTGGAAGTGTTGGATAGTACAGATGGCACTATAAGCTTGTAGGCTCTTACTACCCATAATTGCAATGCCCTTGCTTTCAAAGGAGTGCAGGTTGCCCTTGATGTACACAAACAGCCATATTAATTTCACAACCCAATTGGAGTTGCACACATGGATTGAGGTTGTCAATAGGAGCAGTGTGGAAATTAAGAGCACACAAACAGTGCTCTCAAATAGGCCTTTTTGCTTTAAACACAACTAACTTAAAAGACACAGGGTGTACATGGTCACTGACAGGGTATTTCCATAACTGCGAGTCTGTAAGTAAATTAGAGGGGAGTTTTTCCATACTTTCCTTTTTAATCCAGAATTCAATTAGTTTGAATCTGATTCCACATGGAAATATACTGGTAAAGAAAATGGAAAGTAGAGCATGTCTCATTGGTTCATGTCAAGGGAATATAAAGAGTACTCCAAAGTGACCCAAGTTAACCTTTTCTGTTCAATAAGGAAAGAACCTTTTGATCATTCAGTCAATATTTATATTTACTTTCAGGAACAAATAGAGACAACATGCATGTGCACTTCTCTTTGCCAGGGATTTTTACTAGAAATTTTCTTTTGTGATTTAATTTGAAAGAATGTGTTAAGAAGAATGGGTTAAATGGATTATTTAGAGCAGTGACTGAAAGGTGAATCACCAGGGTTTTACAAGAGCACAAATGGGATGAGTTTTCAAGGATTATTAGCAAACACAAGTAAAACTCAACTTTACTCATGATCTGCTGCTAATGAGGACTTACCGTTTAGACAAATTAGAACTTGTTGCTTCCTTTCCTTTTACCTTGGTTTCTGAAGGAAATCAGCTCTCTGTCCACCATGAGCATGGAATGAAATAGACATAATGCACTATTTAATACAGGTAAAGGCTTCTCTCTTGCTCAAAAAACAATGAATAATGCTTAAACAATTTTAACAAAAATAGTAACTTCTTTTATAAAGTGTAACTGTCTCACCTGATTTTAGGATGCAACTTTTTCATTATGGAGATATGTAGAGTTGTTGAAATTTGTTGTTTTGGTTTGTTTTTTTTTTATGGGCACACATTCTTTTTGTTCTTAAAGAAGTTTTCAAGTATTCTGCAGAAAAATGGGAGAAATACCTTCCAGGGAAGTATGAGGGCATGTAGAAACAAGACAGAAGCTTATAATAGTGGGAAACCCTTGGTGAAGGCCTGGCTCCTGGTAAGGATAATTTTAACATAAGTTTGTGTCAAGAGCTGGAAGTGTAAAGAACAGGGGAAAAAGGATGGATCAAAGAGTGGATGCTCAGTACCATCGCTATAAAGGAGACTGAAGGGCTGTGATCTGACAATGTTCCCTGGCATTAGGAAGAGCAGGCCAAGAGATCACACCTGAGCAGAGGAAGTGAACTACAGGATGGGGTTTTTTTCTCTTCCAATCACTCCTTGAAGTAGTTGTTTCTTTTCCATTAGTAACATATGGGCTACCAACTGCTCAGGTCCTCCAGTAACTGGAGACCACTGCACAGACAACTTTGTGGTTTATTTTCTTATCTTTGGATGCAAAAGGCAGAGTTTGAATTATAGAGTAGTTCTTCAAACTCTTCTGCACTGAGGCAAATCTATAGCAGGAAGCCAAAGAGCCACAGGACCTCAGCAGTGGCTGAATAAAGCAAGGCTCTGTGCCAGCTCCACGAGATGTCCCCCATGACCAGCAGTGCAAGCACTTGTGATTGCATCTGCTCACTTCCAGAATTTCAGGGAATATTTCAGGGAACTTTGCTGTAAACTCTCTTTGGTGGTAATGGAGAAAAGTAAAATACGGGGGAAAATGTGAAGACCAGGCTGACACTGTGCCCCTGTGGCACAGGGATTCAGAAAAGCCTGATGCTCCACTGATCACTCCCCACAGCCCTGCATCTTTGTGTCTCCCACTTGCAGCTTGACAAAGTGTGGTTTCACAGCACCTTAAACTCTCCCTCCTGGAACCACCTTCATCTCTGAATGGTGCAGTACACCTTTCTCTTACCTGCTGCATTTTTTGAATCTGCTTCTTGTTCATGGAACTGATACTGCATAAACCCTAAGATCTTTGTAATAGCAAAATGCAGAGACACTGGGAAGAGCACAGAACCCTAATGAAAAAAAAAATGTTTTATTTAGGCAAAAACTGATCTGTTGTTCTGCTTAAGAACAGAGATATAGATGAGCTGGGGACTTTTATTTTCCCTTGCAACAGGATAAGGGACTGGAGCCAAAACACATGGAAGTTGTATCCTGAAAAGCAGTGTGAGACAAGGCCTTCTGGAATATGAGAAATACAGACTGATAAGGGTGGAACAGCAGAGCTGCCGAGTTTTGAGGATGGTGACAATTTCAATATGATGCAAACATCTGTTCATGTACTCTGGATTGAAATATTCAAACACCTGCACTCCCATGTACATGTTCATGGCTGCAGATTCCTTTGTTCTAAGGAGTTTTCTGGGTGCATACTCTGGGACAGGTGTGCATGAGCTTGGCATGGAATTGTTTTTATGCTGAAGGTGTTAGCACCTGCAAAATGCAGGTGTCTGCTTTAAATGTGTTCTCACAAGCAGATGTGCAATGTGTTTCCCTTGGTTTCTGTACAAGTCTGCCAAAACTATCACTTTAATTCCTTTATGTCTCTTCCTCGCTTTGTATGGAGTAGAATAAGAAAACTCACCTCAGAAAGGGCATTAGATGGTAATTAATGAGTTTTCAAAATTATCTGTAGATGCTATAATTGTAGTACTTGCTCTTTTTTTTTTTTTTTTTTTTTTTTAATAAAAGTTATTTCTGAATATAAGGGTTTGCAGAATTAGGGAACTAAAGACAGGAAAGCCTGTGAGTCTTTCCATCTCCCAGCAGTCTGTTTTTTACTGTTTATTTATTGCTGACTTTTATTTTGCCTTTAAGCCAAACACTATGGGTTACTCATATAGCATATGCTTCTTCACTCTGCACACAAGTAAAAGCAGTGATCTCCAAATCAAGATAATATTTTAATAAATCTTGACTGAGGATGCCTGAAGTGGTACGAATGCTCACACTGTGTAAGACTCAGGCATCTTTGTGCATGCCACTGTTTCATATTAAGTAGGAGTTTGGTAAATCGGGTGGATTACTGGGATTTCATTAAAAATTAAATGTACAATTATTTAGATGAATTTTTCACATATGCTTGTGGGCAAACAATTTTTGATTAGTTGTTGACATATAGTACACACAGTGCGTGTGTGTGTGCGTGTGCACATGTATATTTACATGCACGATATATAAATAAAATACAGACAGTAATGCAGTGTTAGGAAAGTCCACTGGTAGTCATTAATTTGACAAGACTTGTATAGGATGGGAAGAATGATCTTCCTCAGAGTGAAAAATTGTTTTCACTACATCACATTAAGACATTTATCCAACAAGCAGTGTAAGAGCTCAGGACCAAGCACAGCTCATCTCAGCTCATTTTACCTATCTCTTTGTATAAGTTCCTCTTCCAAATGATGCCGTGGATGAAAAACTGTGTAATGCCAGTTACTGGCCTGGGGTTGCAGGATTTGCATCAGAGGAAGGAACTCTCTCAGTTTAATTTTAATTAGAAATCAGGTGGTAAAGCTGGGGAAAAGATTTGTAAAGATTTGAAGTGTCTGAAGAGGAGCGGCTTGAATAACACTGTATTAGTCATGAGGCGAGGAAGGAAGAATGTTGTCGTGATTTGAAAGTAACATTGTTCAGTAAACGAAGATGTGTGAAGCACTTGCTAAACTAAATTAGTTCTGAGGTTTGGTGCACGTTTGTATAACTCTGAAGCTTTGAACAATTGTGAAGAAGAAAACAGGGATTCCTTTATTAAGTAAAAAAACCCAAAAAACTCTAATTCTCTTCTGATGGTGTTTATCTGCAGTGATTCAGCTGCGATCTTTCATATTTCAGACAGAATCATTAATTGGCAGAAAAAAATAGACAGAGATAATACAGTGTAAGTCTCTGAACTTTATTTTGAGGTGCCAATATAAAGAAGACTCTCTCGCAAGCAGAAGTTGTAAGAAGTTTAGGACCCTCTGCTTCTAATTTTTCTAACGAAACTGTTCCTCAACAGATGACCTTTTCCTAATGCATGGATTCGTTATGCAAGAAGGGTAAATCTTGTGATCTGAGTGTCCTCTGTAGAATATAATTGAATAATTGTAGTCATTTACTTCATATTGTATTATCTTGTGATTAATTTTTCTAAGAGTAGGTGCTGTGACCCCTTCGTGGGGAAGGCAGACAGTGTCTGCACTCTCAGGTCGTGTTCTCACCTCCTTTTATTGCACCTCTGATGCTCACCCATCTACCCAGGATCTTTACCTTTGTGCCACTACACTTGTTGCTGTCTTACTTAGTTAAGAAGTACAAATAGCCTCAGCATTGCCAGCTGCAGTCCCAGGCTGGATCATTACTCCAGATTTGAGGTTAATCAACTGCAAATTCCATTAGCTTCATACAGAGTGAAAATAAAGAACAGACGGTCTCGCATGTGAGCCAGAAGTCAGGTGCAGCACAATACGGCCAGCCTTCAGGTAGAGGGATTTTTTCCCTTTGGCCAACATCTCTGAGATCAGACCAAAGGAGCAGATCAAAAAAGATTCTCATGAAAGTTTTATAGACTTACTTTTTTTTTTTCCTCTTCCCTTTTCTCTCCATTTCCAATTGCAAACATTAGTTCTTCACTTGATTCTAGTGGTATTTTTACCCTTTTTTCTGCTAAACACTATGGAAAGTTGTTAATGGTTATATTCTCAGGCACCTTATTTTTTTTTGCCTACTTGTTGATTGTGTGATTTGTTTTATTGCTTGAGGAAGTGCTGGGTGAAATTTGGGAGGGATGGGGGCAGTTCACTTTTGAAGACCCATTTACTGAGATGTGCTGACAGGTACACACACCTTGTGAGCTCTGCCACGGATTTCAATAGGACTCACAGTATCAAAACTGGACATACAGGAGAGCAGAGGCAGGGACCAGGCCTAGATGCTTCCCTGCTGCTTTTATTCAGTGCACTGTCTCCCCCCACTCCCCTGAGATAGTGGGTTTGTTTGACACTGGTGGTTTTCTCATGAGTCTATTTAAAATGCTTAAGTACTTCTTTTTGCATGCACTACAAGGGTCAGTACTTAAGGAAAAAAATTTAAAAATTAATCTACAGTTGAATGCAAAAATAATGCCTTTGATAATGAGAATATTCTAAAGCAAAAGCTTTCCCATCAAGCAGAAAGAACTGCAGGAAAGTCAGGTCTGTGGGCAGAAGTTGTGATGCTGTTGCATTCAGAGTCCTCTGCACTTTCCTGAATTCTTAAAATGTACATTAGCACAGTGATTGCCAAACAAAGTGAATTTTGTTTGCTTTAGTTTTTCTGTCTATCTCTCTCTCTTCATCCAGTTTTGATGGGGAAAGGAGGTGCCTCTGTGTATGTGTGTCTGTATCTCCCTATATACATATGTTAGATTATCACTGGCACACCACTACAAAAGGTTAGGGAAAATATTGCTGCCAACAGAACTAAAGATTAAATAATCCAATCTCTGGGAACTGTAAACTAACAATCACTATCACAAACGGGCCCTTTCTAATCATAGTTTGTGGTGGAATGAAAGATGCAATTGTCTGGAATTGATGAATATGGGATCCATGCTGGCTTCAGGGTCAAAGGTGACTTCATGCAAAGGTCCCTTTCTCTCTGGCACTGCTGCCTTTGTATAGCATAGCTTGGCAGCTATCTCTTTGCACTTCGGCTACCTGCCAATGCAGCTGGTACTGTGCAACTGTCTGGTACAGACTACAAAGCATCACTCAGCAACCAGCAGCTCCGCATGGGGCCCCTTTTCTAGGATGACAAAGAAAGATGGGCTATACATTCTGCCATCTATGCCCATTAAAAAGACTCTTAAATTGCATTACTACAAGTTATTGTTAATTATGTAGTAGTCACTGGATCTGTATGATCCTTTGAGGGCTTGATAATCTCTCCTGTATGCTGGCAGTGCAAGTAATCAAGAGGGAAAAATCAGTATTTTGTTGTGTAAAAAGTAAGTACTTATGTGGTGAGTTGCTTGCGTGTAGCCATATGAATGAAACCTTCACTTGGACAGGTTTCTGGCATATGCAGAAACAAAACTGATTCAACTAAATAAATTACTTGTGAAGTTGTGTCCTTATAGTTTCAATATTCATGTTGCATTTAGGCTTGGGAAGTGCTTTTGTTGGTAAGCTTTTATCCTGAAAGCTTGCTGGTCGTTAAATGTGCCTTAAGCAGAAATGGGGGTGGAAGAAAACAAAGTTCCTGGATATATTAGAATAAACAATTTCAGTTTATAAATCATAAAACTAATCATTGTTTAGAGGAGGTGATTCTGATAATGGAAGTGGCATCACTGTCAGACTGACAGGACACTGAATATCCTGAATACTTTTTGCCTGAGTAGTGCATTTTCTTCCTGTTCTTAAGAAACTGTTTGTAGTGTAGCCAACAAAAGGAAAGTATTTTCTCCCCCTAAAGCTGAGGTCCTGGTTGTCTCCTGAGGAATGACTGAGCTACTTCTGTCCTTCAGTCCAGGCATGATGAATTGCATTGCAACTAAATCTGCAGGCCTGATTCCTGTGGGTATTTTCCAACTCCTGTAAGTCCATCAGTGTTAATATAAAACTGGAATCGCTAATCTGGGCAAGCAAGATTGGATTCACCTTCAGTAGGATGTATCGATGACTGGCTCCATAGATCCAAGTTATTTCAACTTAAATATCTTGAGCCAAGTGCCCCTGTCAGCTGGCAGAGCTCCCCTGAGGTTAATGGAGATGTACCAGTTTACCTCTCCTGAACTTTCTGGCACTCGTTTTTCCTAAGATTTCAAGGAAAAATATGTAAGGAAAATGGTGGGACTTTTTTACTCGTGACTGAGGTTTTTTTCCCCTTTTCTTTTTTCCTGCTTTCCCTGCACTATTTATGATCTTGCACTTGCCTCCTGTAGAGCTGGCAGTCAGCCTAAGATGTACACCAAATTCTGGGAAGGAAGCAACACCATTTCTGTATAGTACCACTGTGAGAGCTAGTCTGTTGGACCACTTTTATTTCCTCTTTTGTTCAAATTACACAAAAATCTGAGAGACACGAGATACGACAGGAGGAGATGAAAACCCTCAGTCTTCAGTTTCTCTCTTTCCTCCTTGCATCTAATATTCCTTTTCTAGCCTTGTTCTGGTATCGGCTATTTGAAATAGTTATATATAATTTAACATTATACAAAAGTATTGTCATATCAAACATAGTGAAACAGATTCCAAAAACACCATCTGGTATTTGGGAATGCACTGTGAGTTGGGAACGTGAGAAGAGATATTCTTTGCCACTTTGCTTGGGACCCAGCCATTAGCAGTGTAATTGCCAAGAAAAGGTGACAGGCTTCAGGCTTAATGCAAGTGGTTGGGTTTTTTCTCTCTCTCTCTCTCTCTCTCTCTCTCTCAGTCTGTTAACTCTATGAGTCCTAAACTAAAAGCAAAAGGCACTGTAAGGACAACACCAGGCAAAAAAAATAGGCTCCCTTAAATTTAAAGGCATGGCAGAAAATTAAAACAGTCTCTGGGCTCCTATAAGAAGACTGGAATAAGTGAAAGCAAAATAAGCTTGTTGAGAGGAGGAAAGAAAACAAGAGATGTATGCTTTAAATCTGCAGTGTGCTACATGGAATTGTTCTCTTAAGTAGTGGATTTGTAATGATTAGAGTTTCCCAAGCTTTATCCAAAAGCTTATTTCAAAGCCATCATTAGTTTCCTCTAATCCACCCAAAATTGCAAAACGCATATTGTGAAGGTCATCTGTGACTATTCGAAACCTGCTTTATTTGATGTTATCTCGCTTCTTCCTCTGTATCTCCATCTATCCCTTTAAGGTGGGGGGGGCGGCGGGGGGGGAAGAGAGAAGGTTTAATAAATTAAAATCTCTGATTGATTTCTGTGGGAATATTATTTTGCTGTGTAAGACTCCAAAGGGTATGCACAGTACACTTTATATAATTTCATGTTGCTACCATGTATGCTGCCATTGGCAGGTGTAATTTTAACAAGTTCTGCCAATAATTCTCACCTGAGAACCAGATCAAACATGAGGGATGTAAAAAATCAGAGATGTTTGAACAAGGATCAAAGTCGCTGTATTGCATGCAGGAAGGCAAATAAACTTTGCAGCAGAGGAGGAAAATAAGTGAAAAACACAGAAAGATTTTAATCTTTATTGATTTCCATCTAACATTTGAAATACAGCCTTGTATTAATTCTCAGCTTTAAAAAAAGGCCACATTGATTTGTTTCGGCATGTCAGAAACTGTGATGCTACAATAGATCTGCTATTAAATTACACAAAATAAAATGATTTCTGGTGGGTGTAGCTAATGCTTGCCAAATTAGATGAAATGAAAGCTAACCCTCTTAGTCTAGCTGTTGTTTTTAAATATTTATGTCTTTAACAGACATTTGTGTGTGCCATGAGGGGGACTAGAAACTCCTTTGCTATCAGTCAGTTGATGCAGACATGCAAAATTCTTACAATCTCAGTCCCAGACTCACATGAAACGTTTGTCACCGCAAGTTCGTTCAGTTTCTTTGAAATTCTTCCGCCGATTCACCACGCTGCCGGTTTGGCTCCCGCCACTTATTTATTTACTGCTATTGCATTTCCCTGCAAACGGGTTCTGTATGCAAAATTTAAGCTACAAGGTGTAGCGCAGATTTTTGGAGCTGAACCTTTCAGCACAGAAAAGGTGGTGGCAGCCCCATGGCTGCCAGATTGCTCGAGGGACTGCGAGAGAAGCTGCGAGCCCAGAGCTCGCCCTCTCTGCCGGCGACCAGCCGGCGCGAAACTTTGCCCTGAAACAAACACCGCCGAGCCTCGCCACACATCCGAGTGGGGAAACGAGTCAAACATCACAAAGGAATCTCTCTGTTCTTCCTGAGACTTTTATGGGGTGCAATTGTATCCCGGTTGTGCTCGGCCTGACCTCCGGTGCTGTTTGCTTTCTAAAAGGCAGTGATGGTCTCTGATACAGCGCTTATTTAGTACAAGGTTTCTGGTTTTGAATTGTGTCGTTACAAGGCAGCCCCCCAACCAGTGTCCCAAACCCTCCCAACTCAAAACCCAACCCAGGCAGCCCAGAAGAAAGATAATGTTCTGATTTCTATCTCACAAAAACAAACACTCTTTTCAGGTAATGCCATCCTCCTAATGTTGTATTCCTGGTCTTGTTCAGTAACCGCTGCTCCTACAGCTCTGCTTGGGATGGAGCAGTGAGGGACACATCTGGCTCCTTGAATCACAGACATTTCTTGCTTCAATCTGTTCTGTGACAGAGGGACAGATCATATGCAGGATTCCTGATTCCTGCTCAAGGAATCGAGAAACACAACCAAAACTGGTTTGCAGTTGAATTTCTGAAGGGGTGTCTTCACCTTTGAAACTTACACATACAAGAGGGAAAGCCCTTCAACACAAGTGAAATGTGATAATATTTTTTGCATTGCAGTTCCTCCAGTAACAGAAATTGCACAAAATCTCTCCTTTTGGCAGTAACTTTTTTTTTTTGTTTGTTTTACTTTTGCCTATGGAATAATCTATTTTTAAAATACTTGTTTTTTATTTAACAGTTTTAATCAACAACTACAAAAACAAAATTTGTATCTTCATTCACTGAGTTAATATTAAGTGTTTTCAGCCCCTGTTGAGCTCCTGCAGCCTCTGAGCCCCAAAACTTGCTGTTATAGTTAATAGCAGCAATACCTTGATTCAGTACAATTTACTCACCATTCATCCCCAGCACACAGCATGGGGCACCCCGGGGACACCCTGGGTGTGTGCAGGCTGCAGCATCCTGTCCCCAGCTCCATCTGGGTTGTGGGCACACTGGTGCTTTCCCAGGTGGTAAACTGCCAACTCCAGCAGTTTTAGCTTTTTATCACCTTAACAGGAATGTGCCACCCAGAGCAATGTGGAATTACTGGATCTTTCCCCTCATTTTTTCTTTCTGCATAAAGGGCTTTGCCTGTTTTTCCCTTCCAGCCTATGCCAGGCTGGGGTTTTGTTTTGCTTTCTGGTGACACGATGACAAACTGCAAATGAATAATCAGAAATACTTAGAATGAAAATGGCAAAAATATTATTAGTTGCTGCCCCCCACCCCTACTCCCGCTCTGCTCTCCCATTTTCCCCTCCCTCCTCTTTTGACGGCAGGCAGAAAATGCAGATGCCAAGGCAGCGGAAGATATTTTTAAGCAGGAGCATCTGGCTCCTTGGCAGACTTCACAGGCAGTTGGTTTGGTTGTTTTGGAGTTGCCTCTGGGTCTGTCACATGTTTTGGCATCTGACTGATTGTCTGGGCTGCCTCTTCTTATTGGACATTTTTTTTGTTTGACTCACCTTTGATTCTGAATTGTCTCTTTATTTTCATTTGCCAGTGAACAACAACTTCAGCTGATCCTGGGATTGTTTATGTAGAAATACATAAAGTCCCTGTCGTTCCCTGGCTGTGGCTCATGGGAGCCTCCTGCCTGCCCTCTCTGTGCTACCAAAGGTGCTTCCTGTTGCTTCCTCAGGATTCGGGTCAGGCTCTGAGGAAAGAAACTGGGAATTGTTTCCTTCCCTGGGAAGAAGGGTTTTCCTGCATTCAGATATGCAGCCAAAAGCTGGACAGACATTGTTCCCAATATATGCTGTATCTCTGTGTGTGGCTTGGGGTTTTTAAAATACATAATATAAAATTATTAGACTGGGGAGAAGCTTTATCTTAAAGCAGCATAATTTTTACTACTTTTTGCAGAGTGTAAAAAACTACTCAAAATTACTTCTGCTCTTATCTTTTAAAGTTAGATGCTTAGCAGCATTTCCTTTTCTGTTTTCCCAGCATGGAAAATCACAGCCAAAGCTATTTTTTAATTCAAAAGAACTTTTCCCCCTCAAACATCGTGTCGAGGCAGTCTGGAAGCCAATCCCTGCGACCTGCCCCAGCCTGCAGAGCCAGCCCCGGGATTTTCCGAGCGCCAGGGCAGCGAGGCTGGCAGAAACAGGTGGGCTCACAGCAGGGAGCAGCAGCCCAAACCCCGCCACAAGTTCTGCTGGGATTTTTTTAGGTGGTTAAATTAAATCTAATTAAACCAGAGCATGTTTAAATGAGCTTCATTTAAACGTGCACTTTGTATAGGTCCTCCACTAATAACAGCAGCTCTTGCCTTTATTATTAGTGCTATCACTTTTCTGTCTTTTCTGATGTTCCCAGGGATTGAATGGATTATTTCTCAGAAGGGTTGGGTTTATATTTCTAAAATGCTGGTTTGGATCTGTCCTCTGAACTACTACTTGCTGTGTTCAGGAGGCACCACAGAGACTCAGATACAAGATAGAAATCTATTCTGTTTTCAAGCTAAAAAGAGACCCTATTCCATAAAGTGTTTTTCATTTAAGAACCCTGCAAATAGAAGAGAGAAAAAAAATGCTAGTTTCTAAATGCATTTCCAGTGTTTTGAAGGCAACCTTGTCAAAGATTGTTTTTCACTGATCTGATGTAAAGAAGGCATCATGTAACTTATATGTTGCTTGGGATTTTTTCTTAATTGGACCAAATTGAATTAAACTTTTTCAGGGAAAAACATAATATGGCATTGTAAAATGAAAGCTCCCAGTATGTGATTTTCATTAGAGTTAAAGTATTGCCTTGTCTTTCACTGGCCTGTTATTGCCTCATTCAGGTGCATGTTTGGAAGGTCCATCCATATTATCACTGTAAATAGCAAGGATGTCAGAGGCCAGGGAACTGGCACATATGTAATAAAGCTATTTATTCCCAGGACAGGATGTTTTGAACTGCTAAGACCCATCCTTGTCTCTTCTCCTACCTGTACAGCAGGGAACTGCCAAGTAACTCTCCTGGTACTTGGAGGTCACAAACACAGAGAAAGATGACTAAAATTATTTTAAAATCTGAGAGAAACTGTTTCTGCAGTTAATTTTTTTTGTGTATGTGGAAAGGAAAATACTAGTTTCAAAGAATTTTAATTCCTAAACCAGTGACTGAAGGAAAAGGCAGAAAAAATCCCCACAGGTGTGAATGCAGACACACCTGCACGCACACACTCCTTACACAAAATTACTTTTACCATCTGATCACGAGTCTTGGCTTGACTGATTCCAGGCAAAAACCAGACCTCAGATCTGTACAGGATTATTAGCAAACATTTGCACTGAACACAGTATCATGTACAAATTACAGTGAGTTTCCAGACCTGTGTTTGCAGAAGGAAACCTGTGTGTACAGTGAAGGCCTGAGTTCTGAAATCTGAAAAAGAAAATTGCTATAAAACTTGCAAAGCCCCCAGTCTACACTGTGTTTTAAAAGTCATCTTGGTATTCTAGAGGACGTGCACAATAAATTTTGAATAGATGGGATTAGCAATATCATGAAGGAGAATCCCAAAGGAGCTATCTCCAAGAGGGAAAGAATCTTGTAAAAGACATTCACAATAAATCCTTTCACAGGCCTTGGCACTTAGATGCAACTCTGTGGATTCCCTGTTAGGTTTCCCTAGGAATCAAAAAACACAGGTCCTTTTGGTCTTTTGATTCTGTGTTGGTTTTGTGATCTGAAAGCACCATATGGGTGCTTTCACCTTTGTTCTTCGGCACCTGCAGCCCTTGGCAGACCCATGGCAAAGCACAAGAGCAGCACAAAACAGGATATTAATGGGAGAGGGAGATGCAATTCTGAATTCTCCATCCTCTTGGGGCAAGCAAATAGCAGAAAGCAGCTACAGCACTGTGCCAAAGTGGTCCTGGGGGATGATGTGGTTACAATAACTAATCTTGAGAATAGCCTCGTTCCTGCTACTCCAAGTCTATGCAGCCTCGTCCAACAGGAGACTCGATTTTCAAGGGCACAGTTCTAGGAGCACGAGATTGCAATCTCTGAATGAGAGTTACAGGCTTTGGACAGCAAAAAGCACAGGGGCTTTTCTGTCCTGCCTACAAACAGTTCACAGAACAAGAAGTCTTCAGGACCGCAGTAATATTCCTTAAAACCCCTTGGATCTGTAAAGACTGTGGGTAGTGCTGCAGCTGTACAGACACCCTTCTCAAGGGAACAGAGACATCTTTAGCACTTCTGGCTTAGTGTCCTGCTTCTGGCTAGTCAGGTCAACACATATTCCCCACCAAAGGTAACTGACTGTACTTCTCTTCTTGATGTAAAAAAAATCCTAAGTCAAAGTCCTGACAAATCCTTACCTACATAGCTGCATTTTCAGGCTTTCAGGAACCCTAGAAACAAGTCCATGTGTTTTACTGTGTTCTTTTCTGTCATCTCTTTTATGGCCACAATGGGCTTTGCACCTCTACAAGACTTAATGAAGGAAGATTTCAAAAATATTGGGAAAAAATAATGAAGTGAGACCATTCTACTTGGCAGAGAATGGTAGTCTTCAGTTTAGCAGTAAAGAAAAAGGGTTAATTGATTCTATGAATAATGAACAGTGTCCTCCTGTACAAGGCCAGAAGTCACTCCACCAGCACATCAACCCTGATGTAAACTGTGTAAACACATTGTAAAAAAGGAATGATGAGCTTCACTTCTCTTCCTGCTTTACCAAGATCCTCAGTGTTAAGAACTTCAGTGATTTGAGAGAGGTGGTTCTGTTGTCTTTGTAGCTGAACTAGGAAAGAAATTAATCTGGTTTCTCTCAACTGAAACGAGTAGCAAGGGAAAATATAAAACTGTTCAGAAATAATTTGTCATCAGGAAAAAAAGATCTGCTTAAGGTCAGAGCTAAGACTGAATATTATCCCTTAAATCCCCTAGAATCTGTGGGTTGTTACACTGGTGTCACCAAGAGGCTCTGAGCATCTTGCTACTGCAAGATCTGTAAACCTTTTTCCTGCTTCAAATTGAAAGGTGATGCTGTTCCCAATCAGACTTCCAAAAACAGGGACTTGGCCACTGTCGAGATGGATTTAGCCTCCCAGAAAAGTTGTTTTCTCTGTCACCATCTGACACAGGTGGAGCTTGTGCCAACGTAGCGAGCGCAAATTACAGCCAACGTGATGCAGAATATCTTGTGCACGGACCTGTGTAGCTGTGTAATTGCTTGGCATGTCTTTGGCCCTTCACTTGTCCCAAGTGATAGGTGTGTGAATGGGTTTATAAGAAGAAAAATTCCTGAACTTACAGCCAACTCTTTTCCTCTCTCCACTACTCTGCTGCAAAAGATTTCACAGCCATTTGTGTTGGTTGCAGAAGCCCACAGAAGATGTGAATTTAATCAGAACTTTGGCTGTCACTCTGCTCCTAGCAGAGATTTTTTTGGTGCTGTGTTTTCATGTTCAGAGCAATATAGTTTTCCTCATATTTAAAATAATCCAAGAGTCATGATCCATGCCAACAAGAAAACAATGGCTTAAGATCTAGATCATCTGGAACTTAAACTGACCCATAGGAACAAATCTATAGATTAAAAAAAAAAAAAAAATTAAAAATACATCTGAACCAGGAATAATATAATTGTACTCCTAGCTCTCCAGGTTCACACATAAATGTGTGAAACTAAAAGGGCAAACCATGGTGCAAATTTTGCTCACCTGTTATAGCACTGAGATCAGTAATACATGGAGGTTATGGAAATGAATCCCAGGATTCATTGCAGAGTAGAGCAAGGAATATCAGGTCTTCACACCTGAAGTTTAAGTGAGTATTTAAACATAACTTAGGAATACAAAAGATAGTTTAACTGTAAAATCTGAGAATGAGAATGCTCTCCTGATGTACCACATGCACATCACCAGAGCATCAATCACTTTTCCTCTGCCTTCTTCAGGGAATAGATAATATTTTCCTTTCCCACTCAGTGTTTTTACTGGGGATTTGTACCTCAGCATCCTCCTCAAGTACTGGGAGCCTCTCATAGCAAGAGGGGAGTGCTGTGCTCCCTTTGTGATTGCCCTGGGACAAAGCTCAACTCAAGAGAGATGCGAGCTCTGCAAGCCTAAACACTGCTCTGCGGTTTGGGTTTGTGGGTTTGTGTCTGATCTATGAACTTTACATCACTTAAGGCTAGATTCTCCCTGTGGTTTAGTACAAACAGCCAAGGGTTGAATTCATACTGTGTTCTCGCAGGTGAAACTTCGCTGACTTGTGCCAAGCAATATATTCTGCATGTTCCCAGTTTACACATTAAATCTATGGGGTAGAAGTGGGCAAAAAGTAGGAAATCTCCTATTACTTATGTAGGGTGAGAAATAACATTTGATGTGTGGATACAGTTTCTTGAGGAAATGAGCTGTCTCTGCTTTGAAGGAACATTTCAATAGGAGGGAATAGTTTGAAGCATGAAGTGAAGTGGAAAAATTCACTTCCTTTTTTTATTCCAAAAAATATCAGTGATATTCCCCAGATGGGACAAGAATATATTATCATTGAGTTGAAATCCTTTGCACACATAGATTTTGACTTCACTGGAGAGAAGAAGTTGCAGTGAATCATTTGTCCGCAAAGATGGGAGAAAATAATTGAGGGTTTATTTCTGGGTGGAGAAAGTGCTTTGTAAACAACTAAGATGTGTTTTGAAAGATGAAGGTGAGAATGAGCAGGGAATGTCACTATTGAGATACCATAGTGTAATTTGTAAGCAATGCTTTTATTCAGCTAGTTATGGTTTAGTATATGAAAATATACTAATTCTTGCATTTTGTGATGTTTCAGTGCACATAGCCCCTACTCAGCATCACTAAATGCAGGGAGTATTCATTATCTTGTATTTTTACAGCACTGATCCCAGTAGGCTTCTGGTTCATTCCTCAGGCTCCTAAATGCTATTGCAGTAAATAAAAGTAACATCCCTGAATTTCAACAAGAGTTGCAAAAGTATTTTCTCTTCCTGAGGAAAGAATTTGACTTGTTGAATTTAATGAGCCAAGTTTGTATTTCTAGAAAGCAAACCAAGTGGAAATGACAGTGTGTTTGTGGAGAACCTCATTGGTCCCTGTAAGATTTCAGTTAGTTAATTTTTGGCATAAAGGAAAATACATTGTTGGTGTGCTAATGTTCCATATAGAAAGCCAAAAAAAGAAAAAGGATGTGTGGGTGCTAGAGAGGTAGTTAGAAACCACTTCAATAAACACCTTCCTTGGGAATTTATGGTGAAAGTGAAAGGAGGGCAAACTGGGGAGACCATGATTTTTTTACCACTGCTCTGGTTCATGTGAGTTTGATTCTTGCCTTTCACAGCAACTCTGGGGTACTCATTTGGTTGTTTGCTCCTCCTTTTCCCCACATTTAAAACAGCAGAAGTAACCATTGCTCTGTAAGGATCCTGGGAAGGTAAAACAGGGCACAGCAGCAGATATATATAGTGGTGGGGCAGGTCACCTCTGGATAGTGTTCACTGATGTATGTCAGAACAAAAATGCAAGTGGGGCAGGTGGCAAGCTGCATATTTGTATAATTGAGTTAAACTGAGACTCTCAATAAATTATATAGATGCTGTGCAATGTCTTGGTGAAATCAGCTGAAATCTAGTTCAAGAGCTGGAATAGAAATTTGGGATTTCACATTTTCTTTGCATGAAGGCAGCTATGAAGGACCTAAAAACCAGTCAGGTTAAGACTGAAAAGGTTGTCCTTAGCAATGGACTGTCCTAAAATCATGTTATCCTGTAACAAGATTATCCACAGGAAGATAGAGAATTGATACCTTCATCCTATAAAATGATGGTCTTAAAATAATCTCCTCTTGTTAACCTGCTAGTCAGCTTTAGGGCAAAGAAATCATGACTCAGCTGCTTCACGAATTTCTGTAGGTTTATAGGAGGAAGCACAGGCAAGACCTGGTGGGATGAGCCAGGATGATGCCAGACCATTTTTTAGCTCCTGTAAAAATCTGTTCTCCTTTAAAGGCACGGGAGCCCAGGCAGCCCAGGCCTGCCAGCACTATGGAAGTGGCTGTGTCACTCCAGCTATGCCGTGCCTGCAGTCTGCGCTCCGGTGATTGATGGATCCTCAAGATCCATCGTGACCTTGCTATTTCTATCAATGGGCATCCTGTCGGGAACCCCAGGGCTTCTGTCACACTGACACCCTCACAACCCATCACAAGTTTCATGTTGCAAGTGCTTTCCTTTGAAGCTGCAGCTCCTTTATTTAGCCTGCCCCAGTGCAGCTGTTTTGTCCACCCTTGGTGTTGCATCAGCAAATGAGTAGCTCTGTGCTCTCAGTTGTTACCACACCACAAAGCAGTGGAACAACAGGGCTTTACCAATCAGCAAATCAGTATTTCTGATCTATTTTATCTAGTTGTTTTACTTCTGACCTTGGTTATTACAAGTTTACCTACAAAATACTCCCAGCCTCTCTTAGGCATCGTGGTTTTGGGAAGCAGGACATTCACTCACAGAGTTTCTTGTCTGAACTCTGGACACAGGACAGCATGACTTGATGCAGTAAGTGCAGAGCACTCCATGCCATAGAGAGTTCAGGACAGAGCAGCGCAAATGTGAGCTGGTGTTCTAAGCACAGGCTGAGAATTAGGGCTTTATGCCACCAACAGCCATGAAGAGAAAGCAAAACGCAGGTGGAACAAATACCAACACAGAAAGATAAGTTATTTCTAGCTGGAACTGGCGTCCTGGTCTCCTACACAGACACCAGGCTTCTAAGGACACCTTGCCAGTGACCCCAGAGAGTTTCCATCAAACACCCCTGCTGCTGTCCCAGCCTTGCTGCTCTCCTCCATTGGCGGCCATCCAGGTGAACTTGTTCATTCTTCCCTCTCACCACTGATAAATGCAGAGAAGCACTTTATTTCATTTTTGAATGGTTTCAGCACAGGGAATGGTATCAATAAAACAATAAAGCTCCTACCAGATATGACATAATGATTCTTGGAGGTCACATCATTCCCTTCCTAGATAGCAGAGCTGTTCTGGGGCTGTCAGCCCATTAGTCTGATAGGATTGTCATGATAACCAGAAAAATGCAGGCAGGCCGAGCTCAGAGAAAAATTCTTTTCTCTTGCAAAAGCAAAGCTTTCAATTTCTATGTGCCCTAACATGCAAGAAGAGGTGACTGAAGCCAACGAGGTTCCTACAAATAGAAATCTTTATCATTGTAAATCAACTCAGTGAGTAGCAATCGACTTCTTTGTCTCTAGAGATGTTTAATAAAGTACCCTGCAGCCTCTTTGTCATCCATTAGTCACCAGATATTGGACATTCTATTTTAAAAGCACCATTTCTTCTTTTAAATATATAGCCTGTGAAAGATCTATATTTTACCTCTTTTTGGATGGACATGTTAAAAGGATATTCTTACTTCCTACTCTGGATTGAAAGTGCTAAGAAAGTCCTGATTATATGAAGAATATGTAAGTGTACATTTAGCAGGGGTCTTGCTTACCTTTTTTATTGATAGTACCTTGTTCACCTCCAGCTTGCTCTGGAGGCCAGAGCATCCTCCAGAAGAGTTGCTGAAATCCAGCCTGGTCAAGGTTTTAGGGAGAAATAGAATTATGGAAAATAGAGAGAACTGTTGTTATCCTTTGTATAGTATTTAACAAAATCTATTAACTAAAATATAGGACAAATTCATCAGCTGCTCAAGTTTACTAGTGTGCACTTACTCTTTGAGGAGTAAGGACATTCTCTTCATAGAATCCCAGGATCACAGAATTATTTGGGTTGGGAGGCACCTAAAAGATCATCCCACTTAACCTCCTGCCATGGGCAAGGACACCTTCGACTAGAGCAGCTTGCTCCAAGCCCCGTCTAGCCTGACCTTGGACATTTCCAGCCACAGATTCTCTGGCAACCTGTGACAGGGCCTCACCACCCTCACAGCAAAAAATTTCTCCTTATTTTTTCCTGTATTTTTTCCTCCTGCTTTTAGCTGATTCACAATCAACCTCTGGTTCTGCCCATGCTGCAAGTCCTGATTGTAACAGACTTCAATCCTCAAGGGCAGGAACTGTTGGAGGTTGATCACGCCACTAATTGAACTTTCTCACAATATAAAACACAATCCAGATCTTCGTGGAGACAGAGAAAAGCTTGACAATCCAAACCCTAGAAGGTCCAAAAATGTCATATAACAAATATAAAGGGCATATCTTTAATTTCTTCTGTTTAGTCTCCTGATTTTCTAGTCAATGTCATGATGTTTGTGGGGTCTGGTGCATGATTTTGACATTGATGATGGCACAGTTCTCACCACAGGGTGCTGCTCAAATGGGCACTGTATTGTAGGACATCTTGTACCACTGTTGTAACTGGACCCCAGCTCCCTGGGAAATTTTCCATTTTTAGCTGTTCCCTCAGCAGGCTGATGACTGCAGCATTTTCCTTCTGGACCAACGTCTTTCCGAATCCTTACTCTGCATCCCAGAGTACGACTTCAAAGCTCTGCTTCCATGGTGAGGCAGGTGAAGACCTTGCTGACACTTTGCAATCAGTGAAATGTGGGTTTGGCTGCAGTTACTAATTTTGTAAAACAACGAACACAGACAGGACTCAAGTAAATGGCTGCGCAGTGAGGAATGCCGCAGTTGGTATCTGCACTTTTCAGTAAATCGTTTGGTATTCACCATGACAGAGTTCCATTTCTCTGGAGTGCTTTATTGCATATCTTTTATTGGCTTTTTGAGTTCAGATTCTGTGACTGGTATATTAATTTTATTTTTTTATTATATTTCCTTCTTTTATATTCTGCAATTACATTAACTCAGCCTTTCCCAATCAATAATTGCTGCAAACAATTTGCCTTTCACTGCCCATACAAAATCTGTAATAATAGTCTTCAAATCTTTATCGTTTCTTTACTGGTGTTAAATTTATTATACCTCATTAGCATAGGAAAAAGGATCAGTAAATGACCTGCTGCAGTGGCAGGTGAGTAACAGACCCAGCATCCCCTTCTTGCAAAAACAGTACTCTAGAACGAAAAAAAACCAACCCAAACTAATATTTTTTTTCTCAAGAAATTTGTAGCAGGGCTGTAATTACCAGCATAAATTCTCTGTGATAGCTTTTAAATCCAAGCAAACTCTGTCTAAATTCATGAGCATGTTGTTGGTTCCTCAGTCTCTTTCAGTGGTGGATGGGGTCAAATGGAGATTATCGTAATGGTCCTTTCTGGCCTTGAAAAACAAAGCCATTGCTAGAAGGGTTTGACTGTCTCCAGCCCTGACTGGAATATGCAGCGTAAGGCAACCTCTGTCCTGCTGCTTCCTCCCTTCTACTCCTCTGGTCTTTAGTTAAGTCCCAAAGGAGGAATAAGTGGAGGATCTGAGTGGTGTCTCCCTCATTCAGCAAAAACAACTGGGAAGAGACAGAGCCCTGGGCACAGGTGTCTGGGAATGGCCACAAGGCCTTGCAGCTCCAGCCTGATGCCAGGGATCCAGGAGCCCCATGAGAGCTGGGATAAAGGCACTCGACATCAGGGGCAGCCGGCACGGTGGATCCTGCCCCATGGGATGTGCAGGGACAGGGCAAGCCAAGGAATGCTTGGCTTCTACTCCCTGGGGGAAGAAAGATTGTTCATAATATTTTCTCTAGACTTCAGGCTAAATCTTACTCATTTTATTTACAGAAACTGTTTCAAGCCATTGACTGGAGCTACACTACTCATATGGGTAAAGGAAAGAAGAATTTGGCCTTGTGACAACTTTAAAGTCCTAGGATTTATGTTCCTTGCATCCCTCAGATATATTTGCAAATGTTGACGCATACTCCTAGATTTTCACTCATAAAAATGCTGCTTGTGTTGTGGAGTTTCTTAGAAAAATATTTTTAAATCACTTTCCACCCTTAAGGGCCATTTGAAATTCACACTCCCAAGGCTGTAAAACAACACTCCAGGTTTGGTTTTAACAGGGAAAAGGCAGGAAGCTGGGTTTTAGTACACTGCTCTCAAAACAGTAGGTGATTCTGAAGACAGCTTTGGTGTCAGCTCTGAATATCCTATCTTGCACTGGTGCAAGCAAGACCAATATATCTCATTTTTTGCTTTGGCTTTCCAACATTTAATTTTATTAGCTGGGGAAAAAAAAAATAGTGGACATAAACTTTTAATGGGAGTGTATGAGAACTGACATATCAGGAGCAATTACAAATACAAGCTGTGTAACGTAAATCTACAGGCACACTTTACAAAGTAGAGGCTTTGGCTCCATGCAGTTTAATGACCTCACATATTCTTCCCTGTCAGTAAAAAAACAAACATTCTTAAAAAAAACCCAAAAAACCCAAACATTTTGTCTTCAGTGTGATGTGTACCTAGGAAATATTTTTTGGTGTGACTCTGATAGGGATTGAACCCAGCACCTACCTCTCTGAAAGCATAATCTTCAGTTTGAATTTTTTAGCTGCTGCCTTGTCCCATGGAGATCCCCACTCCAAGGTGAACGCTCCAACCCCCAGGACTCCAGCAGGAGCACAGTTCTGCTGCTCCAGCATGGGTCACCCTGGGAAGGAGGAGATCAGTCCAAAGAATCAAACAACCATAGAATGGTTTGGGTGGGGAGTGACCTTAAATCTCATCTCATTCTAATCCCCTTCTACTATCCCAGGTTGCTTTAAGGCCTGTCCAAGGTGGCCTTGGACACTTCCAGGGATGGGGCAGCTACAGCATCACTGGGCAACCTGAGCTAAGGCTCCACCACTCTCACAGAGAAGCATTTTCTCCCAATATCTAATCGAAACATACTCTCTGTCAGTGGGAAGCCATTCCCCTTGTCCTCCAGGCCTTTGTAAATAGCCTCTCTCCGACTCTATTGTCAGCACCTCATGGTACTGGAAGGCCACAATTAGGTCACCCCAAAGCCTTCTCTTCCCTGGGCTGAACAATATAAAGCTTTAAGACCCCAGCAAGCCGAGTGCAGGTTTGTGAGTGAAGGCTGAGCGAGGCAACGCTGCTTTGGGTCAAAAGTGCAAAACCCCCCACCCTTCCCGAGGGGCACGCTAATACCCAGATGGATTTGGTTGCTTCCGTTTACTTTTCCTGGTACTTAGGCTGACTTCTGTTGTTATAAGTAGTACTAATTAAGATCACCATGATTGCAATGAAACTTGATTCTGTGTGAGTGCCATATGTTCCCAGGGGATTAGGTGTGGGTGCTGCCACAGCTCCTGGGACTGCAGCACCATGTCCTGCTCTCCACAAAGCTGCACTGGGATCTCTGCACCCCCTGACTCTGCTCCTCAGACCAGGAATGGGGGACCCTCATGGTTTTGCCACATGAGCACCAGGGAAGTGGATAAGCTGGATCAGGGTCAGGCTTCTCTTTCTCTTGTGACAGGTAGGGGCATTGCAAGGATGTACATAAGATATGATGGTCCCAGACCTGTAGGAGACCAGGGAAGGGCTTGGGTTAGGCTGGATGGGGTAGGAAGGAGAGGAGTGTCCATTGCCCCAGCCACCAGTCTACACTGCATCTTTCAGCATGGGCTGAAGGCTTGAATTCCCCCTGAAAGGACAACAGCTGGGAAATAAGGAATTAATGAACTCCTGCTCCACATGCTGCCATGCCCCACAGATCCCTCTGCCACCCTCGGACCCTGACACTTTCAGCATGAAGGACTCAACTGGCACCTGTTATAACACACATTGTTGCTGTTTTTCAAGGTGAAGATTCTCTGGCATTTTGCATACGCCTCCCAAGTGGTATCCCAGTCTTTCCAGCCAAGGAGAGTCTCTCCATTCATTGTACTTTGTCCTGTAAAACTGCAATTAAGGGAGACAAAATGGTGAACATCATATTGTGCAGCTTCTGTTTTAGCCACAGCTGACAACAGGACTGGGAGAAGGGAATTGGATCCTGGTTTCCTATAGGATGGAGCAGCATTGCTGTAGCCCTTCTGAGCTCAGGGATGTAATTACAAAATGGGTCTATAAACAAAAATTCACCATTATGGAACAAATAAAACCAAAGGGTAGTTAATCCAGGGATATATCACACATCAAATTAAATCTCACTTTGCCTGCAGTAATAACAGAAATAATTCATTAAGATAAACCTCTAGATTATGCACAGCATCTGGAGATAGAATTAAGACCTTAGCTGTGAGTGCCTGTGCACGCACACTCCCTTCCTCCCCCCTCCAAAAAAATGATGCCACCACAAAAGGCAGTTTAGAGTTCACTGTTGAGCTTTTCCCATCCATTTCTTTCCGGCACTTACAGAGAAAACAAATGTGATTTCAAAGGAGAGCTGTCTCTGGAAGGGTAAAAAATTCCCACATCCTTTACCCTGCAAAGGAATGTAACATGATGTAGGGGCCCCTGTGCAGAGTCAGGAGTGCTCAGAAAAATGTTGACGTGCAGCCTTGGAACTTGATCTAACTTCTTATGGAGGCAGTGTGAGTTTTTCCATGTATTTCAACAGAAGTTGAAAGAGGCCCTTCCATCCTTTCTGCTTCACCTGTTTGGTGGAAATAATGCTGCTGGTGAAACCGTTCATGGGCTGTGTGAAATGTTTGTTATCTCAATGTTGACCATGGGATGACAAGATCTGTCTAAAGAAGTTGGGTGTGCTTATAGAGCTAGAACTGAATCTGAACCATATCCAGTCTGAAGATATCCCAGAATCATACCAAAATGGCATTCCTGATCCTCTCAAGGACAAAAGAAGAGCAGTGCATTGCTCTGCAGCTCACATTTAGCAATTTTCAACAAAATCTTCCCTTTTAAAGCATTTTCCTCCTATAATCCTGAATAATATTAAAACTGGACAAACTGATTTGAGGTATACAATATCAGATAACGAAGCCTAAAAAAACCTCAAGCCAAAATTGAGACAAAACTCCTTTACCATTTCTGTGAGCTCCTTGGGACAAAAATTCTCTCTTCTACATCTGTTTTCATAACTCTGGTGCAAGCCCACTCCTAGTACTCTGCACCGGCTCTTACAGCTGCCAGGAATGTGCCCCTGGAAGTTCTCAAATACTTTGACTCTCCAATGGATGTTATTGCTGCTCCTGTTCTTTTTCCAGACCTTGCAGAAAAAAACTCCTTAGGACATACAGGCCACTGTAACAGAGCATGCTAAAGAATATGCTTGACAAATCTCTGCCAGGAGCAAGCCAGCTTTTGGACAGAGGCTCTCACAGGGGATTTCTCCAGGTCCAGACCAGCCCTGTTTTCATGAACCCATCAGCAAACCTTATGTTATAAATTCTTACTGGCAGGAATTAGAATGGTATAATTGGTAGAGCGGAGATAAATCAGCCCTCATCCATTCCTGAAGGCACTCTGTTACATTCAGACAGTTCATTTTCTTCTGGACCTTTCTAGAAATGCCCTGACACCTTGTTTCCCATCCGTGCCCTGCAACAGCTGTTACAGCAAATGGATTTTTCTGTGGCTCATAGTGAGTAATGGGGGGCTATCAATTAGTGCATGCTTGGGAGCTCCCAAGGAATAGCAGCCATCATCTAATTACAATTCTAATTAAGGTTACAGGAAGACTAAGACCAGTAAAGAATAAATGTGTGGACTTGCAGCAAAATATGTATTTGGAGAATACCATCAGGGCTGCCCAAAATGTGTTAGAGAGCACAAGACAAATTGAGGCAGTCTGAAGGCCTCAGTGAAAGATGAGCGTACACAAAGGAACTGACAGTAAAGCCCTGGGAAAGGACAGCGACGCGCTGGAGATGCAGGCACGAATCCAAAACAGAGAAAAGGCCCAGCAATGGGTGCCTGGGAGAGCAGATCAAGGAGACAGGATCAGAGGGGGTGGGAAAGCCACAACAAAAGCCAAGGCTGGGAACTACTGGGTCGCAGTATCTGCTGCAGCAGGGCTGTAAAATCTCCAATCAGTGGGAATAGGGGCTAGCTACTAACTCAAAAGCAAGATATTATGGAATGGACTTAAATAATTTTTTCCCTCTGCAGAAGAGAGTCCTCTGCAAAATCTGGCAAATGTCAGGATTCTAGTGTCCTGGGGAAAAAAGAAACTTGTGAAGTCCACTGCTCTGGAAGGTTCCTGCCAGTTTAAACCACTGCCAGGCTGGATGTTAACAGCAGTCCCCACATTAACTCAGAAGTAAAATCTGTTCTTTACAATAAGGCTGAAGCTTGTAATTTAAACAGAAAAAGCCTTACGGAAGTACAGTTCAGACTTTGGTTCTAGATATGACCCTGCTGGCTTCCAGGTGTGGAATTTGAGCTGCCAGCCAGCACTCGACATCCAGACTTGCAGAGTCTGATCCAAGCTGACACACATCATATCACTTGAGCTTGGAAAACAAGTGAGAAACTGCTCAACAGACTTCTCACTCAGACCCCTGTTAGCTTTTTACTGCATCTAGGACAGAAAAAAAATCTACATAACCAGATTTTTTCAGTGTTATTTTTTGTTTCCTCTTCAGTTTGTGGGCAAATTAATCAAGTGGGAAAAGTGATTTTAAAAAGCAAGGTCTTGCTTGACACATGTGGGCTTGACTCATTCCATGTGTCAGCAAGAGGCAGGAGATACAAGTGAACAGGGTCAGAGGAAATCTCAAAATCTTTGGAAAAGGAGGGAGGTGTGTTGGTTGTGTCACTTGGAAGGTAAAATGGGGAAAGATCATATGGGCTCTTTGCTTTTCTGCTTCCCAGCTGGAGAGGGCCAGGCCTTTCAGCACTGCTTTGCCTTCCATGTTCTCCAGCAGGTTCATTTAACTTTTTGTACCCTGCCCATGGAGCATGTCCCATGGAATTCTAGTGAAAGGTACCCTGCCCATTCAGGGGAATTGGAACTGGATGACCTTTAAGTCCCTTCCAACCCAAACCAGTCAATGGCTTCATGACCATGACTGGTCAGCAGACCCACAGGAATGGGAGCAGCAACATCTACATGCAGGTTTCTCTCCCAAGCCCAGAATCAGAAACTTTAGTGATTTGCCTCTTCCCTCACAGAGACCTTATAGTATTCGAGATACCCCTGCATCCCAGCCCTGGACTGAATTTAAGAAAAAGTACTTGTTCATTACCTTCTGCAAACTAACACTCCTTCACCACTTTTTTTTCCTCCCCCCTCCCCCCACCTCCCCCCCATTTCTTGTGTGTGCTGATGCATTCAAATATCAGATTATTCCTCAAACATTCCTCATTTGTTTATTTGTCCATTCTTAAAGGTGACTTGTGTCTCTCAGGCTGTTCTGACTGTACCTTTCCATGTGATCATTCCCTCTGTGGCAATGTCAGCACCAGGGTAGGGGTATTTCAGCCCTCTGCAAGGTAACTGAGCTCCCACACTGAGCACTGACACTTGGAGTTTTGAAACTATCACTTGCTTAATAACTCTACATCCGTCATTCTTGGATGAAATCCATGGCAAACAGAATGTGAGAAAGTGAAAACTAATGAGCGTCTTCAAGAAAGGATAGGGAGCTTCTGTTATTTCATTTAGTCCTAAGAGTTTAACTTCTGCCACCTCCATCACATTTCCAAATGGTAACTAAAGGTTGTTACTTTTTCAAGTTGTGCTGTGTAGCACATTTCATCAATTAAAATGCACCCTCAATGTAAAATCACAACAGGGCCAGCCTGGCATGAAGGATGCTATCATGTCATGGTTTTTTTCTGCTTTTAAAGGATACTTTTGTCTCAAATTGCTGAGATCTTTATAGAGCAGATTTAAATTAAAGAAAACACAGATTTAAATATAACCATGGAAAGAATACAACATGCCTTCATCTTGGAGTACTATGCAATTTACACTCTGAGTGGAGCGAACTCTGCTTTGTGTGCTCTCGTTTCATGCTGTTTCTAAGGGTGATTATTAACTGGCTTTGTACTGAGAGGACATAAATATCTCCTTTATTATGTGGGGTGTTATGCAATGACCCCATGTGGGTCTGAAGCTCCCACAGCAGTGTTATCAGATTGCACTTTCCAGGCAGTTGAGGAGGTTTGGATGAAAGACTCAGCACTGCACAGCAGTTAGAGGAGGAGGGTGAGGATTAGAGTACCCAAGGTCTGCTCCCAGATCTGTGCTGCTCCTACAATACCTCTGGTACAGCCTCTGCTCCACTGCCCAAGGCACTTGCTGCTTCCCATCCTCTTCCACATACCTGGGATTAATAATGTTTGGGAATGGATATTTTTTGCAGTGCATTAGTGTTTTCACCCATTGTCTGGTGCTCTGGCTTCACCTGCACTGTTGCTCTTCCAGTTCTGCACTGCTACACCTGAGGCCGCTCAGCAGACCTGAACCACCCTCTGTACTCTGTCTTCCTTGGTTCTCTTTCACCCCCTAGGTTTGTGTTCATGAGAGCTGAAGAAGGATAGAACTGGTGAAGGTTGGAAACAGAAAAATGGAGTTTGATGTGTGAGTTCCTAAAGTTACAAAAACTTTGGTCAGGTGACAAGAATTCACATTTCAAGGCTTCCAGTTTAGCCATTTTTACCAGTGGACTGAAATAAAAACCAAAGTCCTTTCCCTGTTACAAGCCAGCAACTGGTCTCTTTGCAGGTCCTTGTTAACTAGACAATGTCTAAAAATCCCAAATTGAACAGAAATTAAATCAAGCACATAGGTCCATGCACAACCAGCGTTCCATGTTTTCCCTTTCATTTGCTCAAGCTGAGCTTCGTGCATTTTTGCTGCAGTTGATATCAGGTAACAATCTCCTATAAAAATCTGTACCTAATGAAAATTATAAACATCCCCTGGCAGAGAAGGCAGGTGTGTAACAGGGTACCCAAATTAGACTAGTTTGAGTCAGGCATCAGAAGGAGACATTTAGGCAACCCCTACCTCTTCCCAAGGGTACATCTTCAATCAATCCTGCTATGCTGCTGGCTCAGCTGTCTGATCCCTAAGTGACATTAGGACCAAGGGCACTGATGGAAAAGATTTTTCCCAATATCCAAAGTGCATCTTCCTTGTGCTGAAGCAGAAATGCAAAGCTGAAATGATCTTCAAACCCTAAAACATTCACAGCTCTGAGTTATCTTAGCAGTGTGCTGAAACCAAACTGAATAATGATCTGTGGTTTTGTTTAAAGTTAAAATTTAATTTCTTTTATTTTGCATCAGACAAAACTTCAGCTGCAGTGATCAATAGGAGAGGTGGGTCAGCCAGGTAAATAAATGCAAGCCTTGCTGATCTACATGGTAATTGTCATATAGCTGTTCTGTGCCAACTTATGCTAGCTAAGAGTATGGCTTTTCATTTCTATTTTAGTAAAGTTCAGGAAAGTTTCAGGTAGTAATTTTTGTGCTGAGTTTCACCCTCTCTTTGAGTGAAGTCTGATTCTCCACAGAAATCTGAAGCTGTTCCAAAGCTGATTTACACAAAAAGTGCATTGATTTTGCTAGAGGAACAATTTTGCATGACCTCAAAGTCCCTGAATTTCCCAAGTGTGGATGGTACGAGTAAATACAGAACTCGATCTCCTCTGAGTCTATCAGCAATGCCTGGAATCATTTGTATTCACAACAGTCTTCCAGGCTGAATGCAGGACCAGGATTTAGGTCTGATGGAACGAGGTAGGGACAAAAGTAGGTCAGGCTTGGAATCCTGCTTTACCAGCCTGCATGCTTCAGGACGAGTGCAGATCCCCAATGTCTGCAGGGCCAGTGATGATTCCCATCTGAATCACTACTTTAGATTCCACCAGCAAAATGATGCTGGCTCTATTTTCACAAGTCTGCTCAAGTGCTTATGAAATAGATTTTTGGTTTTATCTGTGTGTCCTTCTTACTGCAAATACTGTGCGCTCAGAAAGAGAAAGAGCAATTTTTTCTATTGATGGAGCGAGTGAACAGCCATTCATTTACAGAGTATCTGTGTGTTCTGTACAATTCAAATGCTGCCTATTGAGCCAGTCAGATATCTTTGTTCTATGTCCAAGTAGGCATTTATTCATCACTACATCGCCCTGCCATTCAAAGGCTCAGATGTTTAAAGATATATATAGGCGATATTTGGCTGGCACTGGCATCCCTGCATGGCTTGGACAGCCAAGTCCCATCGGACGTCTAAGTCCTCTTGTTAAAGGCAAACAGAAACCCAGGCTCTCGGGGCTGACTTTAGGCACCTACATCACTTGGATTGTATCTCTGAGATGTTTAAATGGTCTTTTGTCTGAGCCTGTAATAAGCACATGTAGCATGGACAGATGTATGCATATCATGGGATGGGCATACCCACTGACCTGTCCTGCATCCTGAAATTCACTGATATAAAACCAGAATACTTAATCCAGTTGACTGAGAAACCAGAACTGGTGTGCTGCAGTTGATGCTTATTAAACACACAATCATTTTAGCCTTACCTGGAGTTTCCCCATCAGTCTGTATCTTCTCTGTACCTCATCTTCCATCCAGACAGGAGCTCCTCGGGATGGGGAATGTTTTTCACTGAGTTTATACAGACCCACACAACTCCAAACCTGCACTCAGGCTGAGACAATGGCACTCACTAAGGAAACTTCCTATGTTGTAGAAGGGGATTATTTTTAACACCTCCATATGATGGGTTTACCTAAAGAGTTACTTGGAAGTTTAGGACCAGAGATTTTGATCTTCTGGTCTGACCTCCTGTATACCACAGATTGTAGACATTCATCCTTTTATTCCCAATGGGAGTAGACTGATGTGTGTTTGACTGGAGGTTAACTCCTGGAATGGCATCCAGCCTTGTTGGGATGAGATCAATGGGAAAAAATGTTGGTGTTCTTGTCTCTGCAATAGTTTGTCCCAGTGATCCACTGTTACCACAGCTGAAAGCCTTGTGCCTGTTCCCAGTTCTAGTGAATTCTTATGGATGTGCTTGTCTCAGCTGGACAGTTGTATCTTAGAGAGTTTGAATAATAAAAGTAGCAGTAATGAATAAGCACCTCGTAACTATTTACATGACATTTGCATCCAGTGAGGCAGTGTTCCAAGTGTCACAGGTGTTGATATGAAATTGAGAGTGGCTCAGGCTCTCTTGGCAATAATAAAAAAGCTGCCAGTCTTCTTCCTTCACCTACATCTACTGTCACCTCTAGAAAACCACAAGTTTCCTTTGCTTTTACTTTGGTTTCCAAATAAACAGAGAAGATCTCAACCTTACCCAGTTCTGCAAGTTGTGTGACAGTTCTGCCAGAAAACCTATGTATCCCATAGTGCAACTTCCTATTTTAACTTGGGATTAAGTGGTCCCTTATTATTTCCTGAGTTTGTTCAGCGCTCCAGAGGAGCTCCCTTGTTGTGGAGCACCTTTAGAGATCCCAGTGACAGCTGAGCAGGCTGGCACCAAGGTCCCTTGTCCTTCTAGTCCCTTCTTCCCTCCTCGAAGGTGGCTTTGCCCGTGGGAGCTGCAGGAACACAGACATGCACAGCACCATGTTCCATCTCCAACTTGTTGTGCGTGTGTGGCTTTTTGGAACCAGCTCAACATATGTGAAGGAGAGTTTAACCAGAAAAGGAAATATAAGCAAAGTGGTTGCATCCTTTTGCAATCAAGTATTTTCAAGGCTGGCCGTCATGTGCTTAATGAGCAGACTTTTTCCAGTTACCAGTGAATAGTTTTATTTTACGTAATTGCAACCATTTCAGCATGGCAATTAAGATAGAATGTTACCTTTGGGATGGGATCAATTAAAGGTTTGAAAATTGAATTTGGGATCGTGATTAGTCTTTTATACATTGCTTTAGTATTCTAAAATATATAATTGTATCATTCAACCCTTTTTCATACATATAGTAAATAAATCTTTCAGGGTTTCTTTTTAAGCAGAAACAGATTTTTAGAGGCCTACTGGTAACTAAAACCATAGCAAAATAGGGGAAAAGGGCTTCCCCTATTTGATTAGAGGAGATTTTAAACTTATCATACATGAAAATGTTGAATTTAGTATAATTGGTTGTTGGATTTCTTCAGAATTGAAATCATTATGTCCTGGCCACATTCCAGGACATCTTTATTTTATTCTCTCTTTTTTTTTTCCTAAGTTACAATTCAAACCAGTGTGGAACACGCTATAATGCTGTAGTTGGTCATGTAGTGCCACCAAGGCTGACTTCAGAACACAGACAAAGGACTTCATGTACCCCAGTGCTCCACCAGTGGAAAATTGATAGCAGCACGAGATATGCTATTACAGGCTTTTTGTTCTACCTCCAAATTTGTGCTGACTAAAGTGCTTTTGTGCCTGCATGGGGGGAAAAAATCTGTCTAGAAGAGGCTGGAAGCTTAAAACAAATGTGGCACGAAGGGCATAGATTCTTAAGCAGGACTGTGTGAATTTAGCTGGAGCTCACTAAATAACAACCCAAGTGCTTTATTTTTGTCAATTACTATTTCCTGAAAGGACATGAATCACAAGGAAAATGATCAAGCTGCAAAGAATAAAATTCTCCCCAAGACCAAAAAAAGTAAAATGAAATAGAAGAATTAAGCAGTGTTTCCTAACTCTTGTCAGTCCAGAGTGGAGTTATTGCCAGGTTTGTACACACTACAATCTATTCAAGCATTACTGAGAGATAGGAACCAGAGATGCACTTTGAATGCCAATTAAGTGTGCACTTTCTTCCAAAGCAGCTTGGAAAAGTCAGCGTGACCATGGATATACGCCCCCTTCCTCCACCCTCCTTCTGAACATAAATAAATCAGCCAAACAGCACCAGCACTGCTGCCCCCACACCCAAACTGCAGAGAAAAGGCCAAAATAAACATTGTTAATCATGAACATTTCACCTCATCTTCTGTGGTGATATTGGTGGGGTGTCTCAGGGACCAGACAGTGAATAGCAAAAGGTTTCTGCCACTGCATGTGTTTTGGGTGACTTAGCAGTTCCGTGGATAGTGGAGTAGCCCTTGGAGAGCCATGATGCTCATAGTCCTTCCTTTACGACACACAATGCCTTTCTGGAATTCAGGGAATGAAACTGGGGGCTGTTTCTGTTCCCATATCAAGGTACCACAGGCAGGCAGCCCTGAGGAACTGCCCCTTCCTTGTAAGACCAGGTGCAGGATTGTGGCACCTCTACCTTGCCTTCTCTGCTCCACAGAGCATTTTCTCCTCTTCCTTGCTCTCTCTGATGTCACACGCTCATTTTCCTTCCCACTTCAAATTAAATGTGTTCCCTCTCCATTCATTTCCCTCTAGCCCAGGGCAGAATGCACTCTGTGTCCCTATGCAGTACACAACCCCAGCACTGCCTGAACAAGCAAATCCCTTTTTTCCTTAAACACAAGGCTGGGTTCTCCCTCTGACCTGCCAGGGCTTGGCTTTGAATTTTCATGTGAATCACAAGGTGCAAGGTTAGCTGGTTCCAGACAAGGTCACTTCCATGCATGGCAGCGACAGTGGGAATGAGTAACCTCCTATCCACCTGCAGCTCTTGCTCCTATTTATCTATAGTTTTATTGAAGAATTCTCCTCCACACAGATAAATCGAGCTGACATCCTGAGAGGTAACTAAATAGCAGTTACAGAACAAATGGACCAATAGTCTATTTAGCCTAGTCAGTGTGATCAGAATATATCCTTCAAAATAAAACATCAGTGGATGGGGTATGGGAGTCCTCCAGATGGCCGAGTGGATAGCTTTCTAGGGTCAGCATGAATATTTAAACAGCATTTTCTACAGTGCAAGCATTAAAGGCACAAAGTTGGAGTTGCTCGTGGTATCCATGGAACCAAGACTGTGAGCAAGGATACCCCTTTACCAAAGAAAAAGGCAAAACAGCCAGGCTTTTTGATTACTGAAGTATGCAGGAAATACATTCATTTATTTATGTTTCAATCATACAGGTTTTTCAGTGATGGGGTTTTTTCATGCTGGCTTTGTGCTGGCAACAGCACCAGAGACTTGCCACATTTGGAATCAGTGTTGGGGGAACATCGGTGGTGGCAAAGTATTAAAATGGGATTACAGATGGTTACAGTGGTTTCAAGGAATGGCCATTCCTTCTGGAGAGGCTGGGCCAGGCTGTGCTGGAGCTTTTGCAGACTCCTCAGTTGAATTTAGCTGACCTTGCTCAGCTGAACCCAGAGGCATCACCTTGTGCAAAACAAGGCATTTCCCAGGATGTTTGATACCATGCTCACTCTTTCCCCAGAAAGATGCGTGTGCAGGGGTGGCACTGAACTTGGGAGCCCATATTTATTCCCTGGATCTTTTGCTCTGCTTTCCCAAACAAGAAGTGGTTTTCACTTAGAAGCTCAATTTCCTTCTTGTCAGGATGCCACTCCTGCATCCTCTAGAATCCTGACCCTGTACCCCCACTCTCAACAACCCTTTCAACCAGCAAGCACATGCTTGCTGTCACCCAAAGAACCCCCTTTTGAAAATGATCCTGCTTCTACTAATCCCTGTCTTTAAAGAAAAATACAAGGAGAGGTGAGTTCATGCTACTATGAATTCAATAACCACACAACCTAAAATCATCCTAAAATTATATTGCCATGGCTTACAGCCTCTGCATTGAAATCACCAAAGGATTCACAGACTACTCCTAAAAAGTCCATGAAAAGCCACTAATAAAGTAAATCTATTATCCATGGCCTTAAATTCCCTGTGCATGGATCCTCACCTCCAACAGAAGTTAGCAAACTAAGGAAAGACTGAAATCCATTTTCCAGCTCTGTGCAAGGTCTCAATTCACACAGACTACATAAATACACAGCATCATTCTAAAAGCCTTCAAAATAGGTCTGGATTTGTTGGTGTTCACCCATATTTTGTAATGGGATCATGGCCATGTCTCAGCCTTGTTCTGAGATGTTCCCAGTCCAGGTCAGAGTTTTGGAAGTGTAAGCTATAGATCAGCAGGTCCCTGGCTGCTCTATATCACCTTGTTGATATTAGTCTTGGAGTCAAATGTTTGAACAATGTGATTTCAACTTTCTTTGAAAGTAATTGACTAGACTGAGATAAAGGGAGCTGAGAGCCAGGTTTTCTCAGCACATAGCACTATTTACCCAAATTAAAAAAAAAAAAAAAAAAAAAAAAATTTCTAACAATGATCACTACAATCTACATGTTGTTTTTTGATCTTTCAAATAATGCTTTGCTAAACAGACCTCTTGTGATTTCTTTTCCTTTTTTTCCCCATCTGTTTTGCTGAGACTAAGTCTCACAACAAATACAGTACTCAGAGTCTTTTCTACTGTGAGGTTTATTTCAGACCTTAGTACCCAGGGTTACTGCAAGGCAACCAGGAAAGAAAACTTTCTTGCTTCCTTGATTCCTTTCCTACCTTCTTTCTCCTCATAACTGTAGCAAAGACATGACAAATACAATGAATTTAAAGCGATTTTTAAGCCCATCTCAGAAAGCTGCTTTTCAAAAAGACAAGCCTGCTGTACAAGCACACCTGGTGAATAACTACACATATACCTGTCCTCTCAGACATTTGGCACGTGGTGATACCTCTCTGATACACAGCTGTCTCCTGGCTCCAGGCTGCAGTGATGAGGCAGGGAATTTCACAGTTCATCCTGGGTCGTGCCAGCTCAGTCCAGGAGGCCAGGGAGGGAGGGGGCACAGACCCCTGCTCAGACATCACACATTAAGTAAAAGTCCTTCTTCTTCCTCCAGAGACCCTGCTTCTACTTATTTCAACTCTGTCCTTTGGCAAGGAGAAAGGAAGCCAGCAGGATTTGCTTTCAAAGCTCCATCCTTTCCCTGATCCCACACTGCCCAGCTGCAGTCCTGGGACATTTCCTTTGGCTGGGGGCTAGGCAAACAGTTTTCTCCTCAACCAACAGACATCCTTCTGCTTCCTGAGCCAGCCTTGGGTGCTACTTTGTGATTGGGACCATCTCTCCCATTCCAGACACCAGTGAGCTACATCTGGGTTAGATTTAAATATTCCTCTTGGCCAAAATCTTTCCTGACTTTGTTATTTGAAATAACTGTTTCCATCCCAGACTCCTGTCCATCTTCCCCTTCTGTCTGTGACAGAAAATAAAAACAGCAACAGCACTAAAACACAATCTCTAAAAGTTGTCAGAGAGAGAATTAACACATTTTACTTGGTAAATAAGATTAGTTGTGGGAATTGTGCCTTTGAAACCAAATCAGCAGGAGGAAAGGACCGAGTTCAGCCTGGTGCTCAGCTGTGTGAGTAGCTAAGTCAGGTTGTCAGTGACCCCCTTTGCAATCTATGGCAAAGAAACAGGTCCATAAAGAAAACTAAATTGCATTCAGCATGGACACTCCACTGGCTGATAAAGGGTATTACTATGATCAAAATGGGAAGATGTCTTGTTTAGGTATCTACTCTTCAGTAAGATGACTGAACCCAAGCTAAAAACCTTGCGATGCATGCTACCAGGCTGGACACAGGGAAGAAACAGGCTGGAGTTACCCACTGAAACCTAATTTCCAAACCAGCTGTAGTGCAGGCTTTGTTTTCTCACATGTCACCAGTCACAGATCAATACTGGTGCTAAACAAAGTCGTGTTGAATTTCTGAGGCAGGGCTGTGTCTGCTGTAGCTTCCTTGCAGCTCACAACACCAGGGCCAGAAGTGTGGTGGCAAGTCTTCTGTTCCAAGCAGGAAAAATGGGGGAGTGATGAAAAGAGGATCTGCCCAAGGCTCTGGAAAACTGGAGACAGATGATGGTGCACTGTGTTAGGCAAACACTTGCTGATGAGCAAGAGCAAGCAGTGATGGATTCCAGCAGAAGGGACATTTGCTTCCCTACAGATTGCAGGAGTAGCTGGTTGGAATCTTTATACACCAGAGTCCCTATAAAAATAACATGCAGGACATGTTTTGGAGTGGGTACTTTTAATAAGCTGAAGGGAGCAGTTGCTCTCCTGCAAATCAGGCACCTCCTGACCTACTTCCTAATAGGAGCTGAAATCAAAGACCCTTTCTGCTGCTGAATGTCTGAAACTGGGAAACTGTTCCAGCAAGGAAGAAGTCCTGAGGCACTTCTCCTTGTCCCTTATATGTTCTTTCTAGCCTTTGGCTAGTCCTGGAAAGAAATGCCTTTCTACTTAAACATAGTTTGACTAATTAATCTATTCCATCTGTTCCTTCCTCCCAAAATGTAACCATGACACTGAAGTTTCCGAAACAGATTTGGTTCTCATATTGATAAACAGGTCACAGAAAAACAGGAGTGTGGGGAAAGGGATGAAGTGAAATGTTGGATTTTAACTTTTATTTCATCCTGACCAGCTTTTGATGCTTTCATGCAGATGGTGATTTATACAGGTGCTTTGTACATGCAGGCAGTCAACAAACACACAGAGATTGTTCATGAAACTCGATCAGGAAAGCCCATCAGCACTGGCAGAAAGGCTCTGAAAGTGCAGTGTTTTAAAATTAGGGGGGGTTGTACAAATTTCAGCAGAATTAATTAATTCCTTTGAGATTTTCAGGTGATCTTCCTCTTCAAACAACTCTCCAGAATCTTGTGTCACCCACAGAGACTAGTAAATAGGGGTATAGTTTGATTATTTTCCTAAAACATTAAAAAAAGAGCCAGGGGGGTTAACTTTTAACAGTTCCAAGTGCACCTGAGCTGCTTTGACACTCTGCAGTTCACGCTGCTGCAGAGCTGAGAGCAGCCCTGTGCCATGTGCAAGTTTGCTTCTAACAAGTTAGCCCTGCTCGTGGAGATCAAACGCCCTTTATCTGAACCGACAGCAGGTAACTGATCAAATATTACTGAGTTTGCCTTTAAATTTTAACCTGCAAGACTTACACTGCATCCTGTCGGATTTTATGTTTCATGACACAGTGTGCCAGAACCAGGCAGTACAGCACAGCATAATGCAACGTGACAGCTAAATTCAAAAGAAAAGACAGTTCTCCTGCAACAATTAACCACTCTGGATACTTGGAGTGCTTGGGAGTTACAGCAGCCACCAAGGAGTCCCTATAGCAGACCTGTCAGCTGCAGGGATGCCCATCCTTTTTGAAGGCTCAAAGCCAGGCTGCTGGTTTTGCTTTCCTGAACTTTCTTGGGTTTGGGATTAAAAAAAAAAATTGAATGGGTGTTTTTTCTGTTGTTTTAATGTTCTGATTAGTTTCTCTTTTTTGGCAATAGATTGTCCATGTTACTGCTCCATTGCAAAAATATAATATTATTATTTCCAAACTTGAAGAGAAAATAGTAAAAAATACATTCTCTAATGAGATAAGTGCACTCAGTCCAGACTGTATGTAATTTGGATAACCTTGACAACTAACACAATAAACAGTGCCATGATTTTAAGTGGGGATGAGCTAGCATGTTACAATCTCTCTGCCAAATCTAATACAGGCGCCAAGCCTTCCAGGTGTTTCATTGTGTTATCACACAGAACTAACATAATTTTTTCTTTCAGTTCTGAAGAGGTGGTCCAAAATGTTTAAACTACAGTAGTTGCAACATGTCAAAGAGGGAATTTATTATCTCAGCCCCAATAGGTCTTAATAAGCCTTACACAACTGTTTAGGCATTTATTCTATTAACGGCTGTTCATTCCAGTGGCTTCACCTGAATATTCATGATCTTACTATTCCCAGTGCTTCAGTGTAGCAGCTGTTTGAAATCCACAGCAAATGTTCAAGAGAGTTCCACAAATATAAACACCCTCACAGCTGAATGTTTGGGGCCTGTGCATCGCAGAGGAGAGACATGAAACATTTATGTGGAGTGATTTTTGGAGGACAGCATTTACAAAGCTTAAATAGTCCTCGCACATTTGGGAGCACTTCAGTGTGATTGGGACATTACCATGGAGGACAAAGAGTCTGGATGAGCCCACATCTCACAAAAATGTTATGCTTGCCTCTGTGCGATAATTCAGTGTAATAGAGGATTCCTGCTAAATTCCAGATTTGGGATCAAACCTAGGCAACTGGAATCGATGGTGGGGTGTTCTGGTTTGGTTTTTTTCTTGCCTCATCAACATGGGATTGAATGAGGATGGAAATGGCACACACAGAAGGGAGAGAACATGAAAGTAAAAAGAAGCAGTGTTCAATTAAATTAAACTAAACAGAGAAGGAAGCAGGTCATTATAAATAAATCCAAAAAATATTCAAATCACCTCATTTGTGTAGGAGCTGAGTGTCTAACTCAGGTCTCTAGCTATGTAAACCATTTGTCTCATATTAAGTAGAAAACAAGTTATGATGGAGTCTAACCAGATAAGACACTTTAATTAGCAGGCACATGGAGGACATAAAGAATTCAAGCTCTCTCAGAGGAGTGGGGATGGGAAGTGAGTGCTCTACCTGTGGTTCCATCTGTTCTGCCACAGCCTGTGTCACTGGTATCCAGAAATTGTCACGGGTGCAAATTATTTAGGAAAAAAGTTTTGCTTGTGAGGATGGTGAGGCACAGATTACCCAGGAAAGCTGTGGCTGCCCCATTCCTGGAAGTGTCCAAGGCCAGGTTGGACAGGGCTTGGAACACCCTGGGATAATGGAAGGCATCTCTGTTCTTGGCAGGGGCTGGAATGAAGTGAACTTTGAGGTCCCTTCCTACCCAAACCATTTTGATTATTCTATTACTATTCGTAGTCTCTGCTGAAATTACTGGAAGAATTTATCCCACTTCTCACAGGACAGGTGCTCTCTCTCCTGGTTGAAAATGCTTGGAGGGCATGAGAGGATGTTTTGCTCTGAGAAAATGGAGCAGAGGTGCTGGCAATAGGATTAGGGTTTGGCAATGCTGCCGTCTGCATGAAGGACTCAGAGGGGAAGCAGGAATGGTTATGCAGTTGAGGGCACTGTCCCAGGATGTGCAAGTCTGAGATTTCTGCCCCATTTCATAGATTTCCACAGATGTGAGATCTCTGGTGCTGGGGGTGGTTTTCACCACAGGCAGTGGCAAGTGGGGCAGAAACAGGAGAGCAGGACTGTCTCCTACAGTGATTTGAAAACATTCCCTTTGCAGTTCATGAGGTGGGTCTGCATTTCTGTCCCACAGACTTCCCTGCTTCTTAAGCAGAGATCCACATGTGGATCCTCCTCTGAGGAAGAGAAAGAACAGAAAAGTAGAAACTGGAAACACAACAGCCAAAAGAAAGTGTTCCCCACTCTCTGAACTGCTCAAATAGGAAATTTTAGAGTGACTCTGGTGGCCATTTTTCCCTGGATTTCTTTTAATACACTGACAGATTTGACATGACAGCAACATTGAATTACAGTTAATTAAATAGTTAAACTATAGTTACTGTTAATTAAATAGTTAAACTATAGTCAAATTACAATAAATGTCAGTCTAGATATTGCAAATATATACACATATTCCTATGTTGCATGCAAGCCAGTTAAGATTTTCCATATATTATTGAAAACAGCTATATTTAGCTTTTGTAGAATTCAAAGAAAAGGAATGGCCTTTCAGAGACTTTGCCACCACACAGATCTCACAAAAAATAGAGTTCTAGTGTTTAAAGGAAACCTTACAACAGTCCCGGGATTTTCAGTAATATACTGGAGGAGGCATTGTTCATATACAGACCTGATCTCTGTGAACAGTAACGGTTCCAGGCTAATAATGAAATAATCCATTTTTAGTAGATGAAAGAAGGGGGATCAGAAAAGTAACTTGATCCGTGGGTAATAATGGTGCCAAAAGCTTATAATGGAAAATATCTAAAGAATCCGAGACTCTCTTTGAGAGATATGAATGATTTCTTTTTTCTTGCGAAAAGTGTATGAAGAACTTGAGAAGAAGTGCCTGAGTGAATTTTATGAGAAAAAGCTCTGTTTGGGGGAGAAAGGGACAGTGTCAAGTTGCAGCCCAAACACAGCCCAGCTTACGTAACAGGAGGCACAGCTGAAAGATGCTCCGACGCCTGCACTCGATGCACTTGCACTTCGACTTTTTTTTTTATTTCTCCTGCTCCTTTCATTTTTCTGCTCTCCAAAAACCAAAGTTTATAAATCTTCAGGAAAATGTTCCTGTGTCAAATTTTCCATCTATTAACACGCTCCATGATTCATACTCTAATGATCATTCAGCAGCAAGAAAATATGGGGTAAAATCACTAAAAATCAACGCAACACTTGCTGTTTATTTCAACACGGTCAGGGTTTTGCCATTCCTGCTCAAACACTTTGATTGGGCAGTCAAACTAAATTTCATACAGATACATCACCAGCATGCACTGCTCGGTTTAGCTCACTTGTGCAAACAATCCTTACTCAGACAACCAGCCCTAATAACATCCCAGAACCTCTCGCAGAGGAATGCTGGCAGAAGCCTCCCCTTCATCTGTGGAAGTTTTGGAACTACAGCACTGAGTCCTAAAACACAGTCAGGATTTAGCCAGAACTAATGCTCTTGTACAATAGTATTCATTGAAGTTTTTAAAGGTAATCAACCTACCTATCCCTGTTTTACAGCTGCAGGAGATGAGGCTCCAAGGGGCAAATATTGCCCATGGTTCACAGCAGACTGATGCTCACAGTGTGCTCTCAGCAAGGCTGTGCTGTCTGTCTGGGTGAGGCAGACATGGGAATGAGAAGGCAAATCAGGAAGCTGGCTTTAGGGCAGGTAAAAAAGGTCCTTTGGGCTATTCCTCCCAGTAAAATACTTTTATTTTCTGCAGTTTCATCCATTGGATTGCAAGCATAACATCAACTCCCACTCAGGCATCCTGGGCATGCTGGTACTGGGTACCAGCAAGTAAATAATGACATTGTGGGTATTTCTCTGGCACAAGCATTTAATGTGTATTGCAAAATTCAGCCTTTCTCTCTCTAGTTGTACACACATAAACCTACTCTGTGTGTGAGTGCATGTGTAATGCAGATAAATCATTGGATTTCAATGACTACTGGGCTGAGATTGAAATAAGAAATAGCTTGTTGATTACTAAGGCGATTAAAAGGATCATCTTATTGATTCCCACCCAGCCAGGCACAGACCTCAGTAATGAACATCGACTGGTTTAATAAGGGAAAAGGCAAGATTTACTGGATGCATGTGCTTTTCATTAGAGTGAGCTGAAAGGAAATAAAAAATGCTGACCTACCCAGTCATGGGCCACTGTGCCTCTTACTCTTATGAGTGCAGCTAGTACAGGAAAGTAATAGAAAGCAGTATGTGACTGCACAGGGGCAATACTAATAAAATTATTGAAACTAAAGTACCAGAAATTAAATTATTTTCTTCCATCTATCCCTCTTTTTGGTACTGATTTCCATTCCCTTTGCTTATAGCACAAGAATTTGGATGTCCATTCAAAATGAAAGCTGACTACGTGTTTAAAAATCAGAGGCAAGGTCTCCTTCCGTTGTAGATCTGTTGGGAGATATGAGATGCCTATAAGTAGCTCATCCATCTGGGTTTATACTAGGAGCAAATGAATCTCTGAAAGATAAGCCTGAGGTTAAAAAGGCATCAGCATGAATGTTTGTGTTATACAGGAGTTCAGACATCGGTCCTATTTGTTCTTGTAACAATCAATGGCACTGTGAATGTCTCCTTCAGAAAGACTTTCATTTCTTAGACTGAATCAGGTACAACTGCAGGTACTTGGTACAGGTGATGGGTGAATTTCTCTTCCTAACCATCAGCAACAGTAGCTGATTTTACAAGAAAACAAATAACCATATTTTCACATGTGTAAAGCATACCTCAGAAAATTTACACCCCAATCAGGGAACTCATACTCAAACTTAACTCCTACACTGATGTGTAACCTCCTCAAAATCCACGGCAGGGAGGTCAGTAGAGTACAGGAGCCAGGCTGTACAGGAAAGATCTTGTTTCTGGAAGAGAGGAAGCAGGTCTCTGAGAATTAGAGACAATGTGGGCTGCTGAGGGAGACAAGACTTTCAGATAAACATCCCTTCACATCACCCCCTGATTCACAGAGCCCACAGTGCTGCTGAATCACAGGGATTTTTACAAATAATCAAATACCTTGCATATCACATATATGAAACATGATGTTCTGACTTGGTAGCCCCAAGGAGAGTATTCCTTTCTAAAACAGCACAATGTGTATTTTCTTTGCCTGCTTACACAGTGAATGATGAGGAAATGACGAAATTCAGTATTGTGACCACTTTTTATCCTGCATGAGAAGTGCAGGTTCCCTGGAGCAAAGTCTGCAGATCCAAAGTCCCTCCGCTATCCCCAGGAGTTTTATGCAAGATCTGCCACCATGTCCCATTTCAAGGAAAGGAGGACAGCCCCTGTTAGCAAATGAATTTTCCTTTGACTTGAGGAATTTGTACAATACTCACAGCTACATGTGAGCCTCTGTGACGCTCCTTTTCACTGCATCCTTTCAACATAACAGGAACTGATCTTCTTTCAGTTTAATTTCTTTTTATTGTTAATATTTATTTATTGTGGGATGGTACAGAGGTGACTTCATTTGTGTAAAGTCCCTTCCTATCCATGTGTCCTAGAGTGTTCTTCTTTGCTTGGTCTTCTTGTCCTGTGCACCTGGTGAGCTCAATTCTGCTTCCAGGGAGCACAGACAGAGTCCCAGCTGGTTTGGGTATCTTGACTTCATGGCCCAGGAACCAGCAGCCCTTTTCAAGTGGGGTTCAAAGCATTTCCTTCTCTCTCAGCTGAAAGCCTTTGGGTAAAAGTTCAGTAGCAGTTTGGAGAATCAGCCTCCTAAAGAACCAAGATGCTGATAAGCAATATCCTGCCTCCAGGCAGATGCTCCCAGCTCCCAGGAACTGCTGAGCTCCAAATTCAGCAAGAACCAGCGACACTGACATGACACTGAGGTGAGAGAGGCCACTGTGGAGGGCATGAATTATGCCTCATAAGTGATATCTCCTCAGGAGTTGAGAGCCCTTGTCCTCACAGGGCCGTGTCCCTCAGGCCATCGCAGCACCTGGCCTGGAGCCAGCCCTGCCAGTGCCACTCAAAGCCAGAGCATCCAGTCCCTGCTGTAACTGCAGCTCTGAACGCGGCTCCTCCAAGCGCCGATTCCCTCTCAGTTCCACTCTGTCCCCAGTTCTCCCCAAGACAGGTTGATGGCTGGGTTGGATAAATGGCTGTAGCTCAAGATGATGGACCAGTGGCATGGAAAGTTGTTTCAGGAGCTGTAAAATGCTGCCTGCACAGGAAGTCTCTGAGGCACCAATATTAAACTAGTCCAGGCGCTCTGAAGCCCTTTGTGAACACCTTTCTCTCTGCTTATGAGTGCCCTATTTAAATCAAGCTCAGAACAGTCAAGTCAGAAATAAAATTCAGCTGAATGGCTACCGAAGCACTGAGAAAGGATTTCAACTCAAAAGAAATGGCTGAGCTTCCAGTCACACCATCTGTCTGGTACCTCTGGCCAAAATCTACCAGAGCCCTGCCAAAAGGGATAGGGGTCTCTCACCTTGAGTCCTACCATCTTCATCCTTTCCCAGAAACCAAAAATGGCATTTCCAGTCCTGGATACAAATTACTGATTTAAGAAATGTTGCATGTTATGCTGTAGACTGGAAAAAAGCCCATATTGTCCAGGCAAATGTTTTCCTGGAGCTGATTTCCCTCCTCTGTCTGCTTCCACCCAAGAGGTGCCAGCAGTCAGTGCTTCCCCTTCCAAAGATGGCAGTGCCAGCTTCCAGCTGAGGTCAGAGTTAAGGTTTGTTCCTTTTGCAGAAGAATTTGGCCATGTGTTAGGTTTCTTGGATGCTGGAAATGCAGAGTTTCTTGTGGAGGCTGTTTCTCGGTGTGATTGCTTGCTATAATGTGTGGGCACAAAGGGGTGTCCAAAGCTCTCCTTAGCCAAATATTTCCCTGCATTTTAAGATTTGCATGGGTGGGTTTTGTACTTAAACAGCCTTTAAACAGCCTTTAAACAGCCTTTAATGTATTCAAAAAAATGTTTGGTTGGTGGCTTACATAATCGTGTTGAATCTGACCCAGACGTGTTGTCACAGCACTGCTGTCAGAGAGACTGAGCTGTCAGATTGAAATATTCACTTGTAATGTAGGTTATTGGGCCCTTTCTATCCAGTGCACCAGGCAGAAAGGCAGGAGTGGTAGGAACTGGAATTACAGAGTTCTCCAGCAGGGTTAAATCTTCTCAAGTCACTGCCTCATAATTTTCAGGTAAACTTTTATCTGTTTCAGCACCATATTCCAGCTGATTGTTTTCTTCACTGCTCTTCACTGGAATCATGGTCAGAGGTTGTAACTTCACCTAGTGGTGTATAATTATAGGTGTTTACTGGAAATATGCCCAAATAGGAAGTAAAAGCATTCAAGGACTCAGTCTGTCTGCAGTCAGCCTTACAACACAGAGCACTGCACCATCAGGCACCATCATTACATAGTTGATCTCTAATTAAAACCTTAAATATCAGAGACCATATAAAGGGATGACCTTTTCCACTGAGAAAAGACTCATTGTTCTTTGTTGCTAAAGATACATGAGGTATGTTTAAAGATTTAACCTCCCTCATTTCAGGACACTTTTTAAAAAAGATTCTGCTCTAGTCATTGACAAAACAATCAAGGGGCTGAAAAAAAAATTTTACACCACATAACAGCAGTTACATACATTTGAAAACATTTTATTGTGTATTTCTTAGCTATTGAAACTTGAATTTTTATTATGCACCATCTGCATTCTTAAATCAATTAGGGTATCAGAGACCAAAAATGCTAGTTTGTCCTGGAGAGTATTATTTCTCAACCAAAGAATGCAATGACTTCCCAAGGATAAATCTTGCACTTGCCATGTGTAGTCTTTATAACATGGTGATCCCACAGTGTTGTGACTGCTTGATACAGTATATCACATAATATATCTGCTACCTGGATTCTCATTACAGAGGGAGAGACAAGTGAGATTGGAAAGTGAGAGCAGAACCCTTCAGATCAAAGGAAAATGGAAAATGGTGAGAAGTTAAAAAAGACTGTGAAAAAGCCACATTATCAGGACCTTGAATTCTCCCCAGGTTCAAGTGACACAGGTAGAAAAACAGTTTAATTTCTGCCCTATCAAAAGACAGTCTTTTGATCAGAGGAGAAGGTTAGGAAAGGAAGTTCGTTTGTTGGGAAGACAAGGCATCTGTAGAAGATATCGATCTGAACCAAAAAAATGTGTTTGTATCCTCGGCTGGAGCGATGTCTGCAACCACAGTTCCCTGGGGGTCGAGACTGCTTTGGCTGCATTTAATGCATTTTGCACCAACTGCAAGGTAGCTCCTCTCCCCTTGCACACATCACAAACACTGGCTGTTTGGAACAGTTTAGCTAAGCCAAAACTCTGCATTTGAAGCTTTATCCACAGGGATGGCTCCAGTTCCACCAAAGGCAGAGAAAGGGTCCCAAACTTCCCACCACCAGTGTGTTGTACGGGCTCCAGGAGGTCCCTGATAGCCATCGCTTCTGGTTTGTGTTTGTACACACACAGCTGTCTGAGCTTTGTCTCTGTTTGGTACTACTTCTCCTTCTGATAGATGGGGAATCTGACTCTGTCTGGAACAATGGGCTTGATTGCTTAATTGAGCTTTGTGTTGGTTTTACTCGCACGCAATTGAGTTCACAGGAATTCAACATGTGCTCCAATATTTCCTCCTTCAGCATAGAAGGAATAAAAGAAACTTTGCCTAAATTGTTCAACAACTTATCTCTTTGCTGTCTTTCCCTGGTATTCTTCAGCCTTGACACTACTGACCCAGCTGTACAGTTTGATTTACAGGACGGAGAAAGATGAGGCACCAGCTTCAGTTCAGTTCTCTTCTCTGAAGCTGCCCCAGCTCACACCACTCAGTTCACTTTTACTCAGCACCTCACTCTCATGAAATCTGCTTAGAGTTAATGTGAGCAATATGTCTGATACTGGTCCTCACTTATTAATTCAGCTTCATTCTTTGAATTAAATACTGCAGGGCAGAACAGATATAAATGGTTGAGGCCACTTACATCAGATAATTGACTGGCAACTGAATAGTCTCTCCTAGGATTCATATTCCATAGGCATTAGTGTGTTCTGTCATGAAAAGAAACATTTTCTAAAGCCTGATCTCAGTGTTCTTTGCATAGGCAGGATGTGGAATAGGCCATAACCCAGCAAGGACCAGGTCTCCTGCCCTGGGATGGGACATGGGCAGTGTCTGAGCACAGCTGCTCCTCGCTTAGGCTGGAGCAGGCTGGAGGAGCTGCCAGCACTGCAGTGCTATTCATGGGCAGGGGCCACTCCAGCGTGCACTCCCTGTCTTCATGACACTACCAAAGAGAACCAAGAGAAAAGAAAGAAAGACATAGAAAGGCTATAAATCCCCTAAACTGGGGAAGATAAATTTCTGTGCAAAGTCATGAAGAACCTGACAGGAAAGAGTTACTTTATGCCATTTAGTGGCAAGGAAAAACAGCCTTAGGTTTTCTATTGTCTGCAGGTTTTACTCTGTGAGAACAGAAGGTTGGGCACAAGGTGAACTGTCAGGAGGAAAAATCGAGGGAATCATAGAGAAGATGGGCCTTGTACATAATTGATCTGACAGAGTGCTGCCCACTCCATCATTGTGGCTGAAATATGCTCGGCCTCCTGCGCAATAATGCATGCGAGTTTAGCAGCGCAAGACTTGGTCTATTAGGGAGTTTGTTTAATCAGGAATGCTCCCATCCCTGCCAGTGTTCAGTGTCGCTTGCAAAACACAAAATCTGCTCTCTGACTGGAAGAGAAAATTCTGCTGTGCTCAACACTTTCAGCAACAGACATAAAAGCAGAAAGTGACTTTGAGTAAAATCGGGAGCTATTGGAAATAAGAGCAAAATCTCTACTGCCTTCAACAGGGCCAGCACTGTGCTTTGTTCCCTGAAGAATTCCCTCACTGTTTCCCCCACATTAGATTTCTCTTTCCTTTTTTGATCCACTTAGTGGAAGGCGTTATCATCTCATTGAATTGTGTCACAACTGTCCCAGCAGTACAGAAAATCAGAAGCTCCGTGGTCCTTCATAACTAGTTGTAAGTGGCTTTCATGTGAGGAGCAAAAGACCCCTGAAGATTGGGGATTTCAAACCTGGAGTGTTATTGCAGCCACTAAATATCACGGCTTTGCTCCTGCAAGATAAAGAGGCAAAGCTTAAAAGATGAAGATACACCATGCTTTGTATGAGTTCTGATAAAAGCTGGTGATGGTGTTTTGAAGTGCCCAGGTGGTCCAGTCCTGCAGACTTTTTTGGGAAGCCTCTGTCCTGCCTTGCTTTGAGAGAAATGTGGATGAGTGGGTAAATGTTGTAACGTGCCAGGAGTTCTCTGGGAGCTCTGAGGTGCTCAGTGGGACTCGGCTCCTCACCGGCTCAGGCTGAACGGGAGATGCAGATCCTGCTGGCTGTCCTCAAAAACACAGAGCTTTAGAGCTATGGAGGGACCACAAAAATTTCTCTGTACCGTGACCTCTGTCACCTCCTGCTGAGGTCACAGAGCAAGTGCTGGATGTTATGCCTTCCAGCACAGCCTATGGTGGATAAATCAAGCCAGCAACACAGCACTATTGCAGAAGGGTCACCACAAGCAATTTTCTAAAAACTGTGCTGGCATCACCAGAAATTTTATTTAAATCCTTACTATTTCCAGCTAAAAAATCCATCATCATTATGAAAATTACTTATATCAGACCCCAGAATAATCTTTTCAGGAAGGATGGCTCCTGATGTTTAAACCGATTGTGATTTATTTTACCTCTTAGATTTTTCCTCTGGCTAATGTAGGAAAGAGCTGCAATCACCAACTCCAAACTCAGTAATTTTGCCTAAAAACATTTGACAAAAAAGGGGTTAATGATTTCCATGCAGGGTGAAGCTATCAGGAATTAGTGCTGCGGAGTGTAGAACATTCACTTTTACAGTAGGTGGTGTTCTTGTTACACTTTCATACATGCCAGGCTAATTAACTGTCTTAAAGACCACATCATTAAATTATTTCCCCTGCTTAAAACGCTGCAATGTTTAATGTACCCCAGCAATTCAATTATGTTTAAAACAATATCCTAAGGATGAACTGCTATGGGGTAGCATTTAGAGGAAATTTCATGCTTTACCTCAAAAGCAGGTAAAACACAAGAGCATAAACAGAGTTTGAATTCCAAAATAGCTGTTTGAGAAAAAAAAAATCTTCCACAAAAGCTTGTAAATGGAGCTAATTATTATAATGTCGGTGATTCATTTTGCCTTTACTGTCTTTCGTAAAAGTTCAAAGACTTTTAGAAGTTTTGGTTTTCCTTCAATCTTTGTTAAGATACGCCTGTTCCATCTCATATTTCTATTTATTTTTTTGTTGTTGTCACTTTACCTTCTTTTCTTGACGCAGTTTCTATTATTTTAAGAAAAAAGCACGCAGCTTCATTAAGTATAACACGTTGGGAGGGAGGTAAAGTCCTGATGGTGTATTTCAGATATTGTGCTTGGGAGGCCAGACACAGATGCCTCTGCTGCACCCCTAATCAAACCAGCTCACGTCCATTTATGAGAAGTGGCTGCATTCTGGCTCTGCCACCTTCCACAGCAGCATCATTTCCAGGCACCAGCGATGCATCTCAGCGTGGCAGGAGGAGTGCAGCGTGAGCGGGTTCCCGAAGGACACGGCGCTGCTCCGTGTCCTCTCTCGCTGCCACCAGCAGCGCGGGGAATGTCCTCTGTGCCGGGGCCGGGAGCACCCGCCTCCGCCGCAAGCGTAGGAGGGGCTTCTGCATCAGAAGCTTGTGTCATTCTGGACCTGTGTCAAAACAGGGCTCAAAGGGACAAGAAGAGTATTTTGGAGTACACCTGAGTCCAAAAGCAGCCAGACTCTCCTCTACAATCTTTGCATAGTGTTTAAGAAATACCTATCCCTGATGTCAGGGAATCAAGCTTAAAAACACTTAAAAGCCTTGTTGATATTTGGGTAGAAAGCTGTGTTCTACAACAGGTTGGGTTTTTTTTTATAAACTAATCAAATTAGTTTTTAAAACCTTACTAGGCACACTTCAGGTCAATATACAGATTTTGCTATTAGAGTTGGCATAACACCCAGTTAAAAATGCAAATCATGAAGCCAAAAATTTGAATTGCATTCATCTTCATCTTCTGTCCTTTCAATAGGAATGCAAGTCATCTGAATAGCTTTGGTACCACTCCATATGTGGGAGATGCCCAAACACGACCACATTTTCTAAAGCCTTGTGTCAAGCCACGTGAGGGTAAGCAGGATGTTATAGATAAAACTTGCTGAAGCCTAGCTCAGCTAGTAAACCCCAGTGAGGATGTGTGGGAACCACAAGCACATGGAAAAGTCAAAACTCAGAGCTTTTGCTTACAGTGGCCAAAGCTGTAGCTCCCATTTGGCCAAAACTCTCGTATCCAGCACAACAATAGTTTTAGTTATCAATGAGTGAGAAAAGCTAGGTCAGGTGACTTGCTGCAGTGTAATCATGTGACAGAAAATGCAGTCAGCACCTGGCTGTACAATTTCACTTCCCTGTATGATGCCATCGTGTGGGAAGATGTGTCATTGTCATGTCAGGGAGAGGGACCCGGCTGTGCCTTGTGGTGGACACTTCAGGTGATGCGAGATGGAAAACCACTGTGCTCGTTAAAAATGGGGTCTGCAAACAAGCTGGGGCCACCAAGCAATTTATCCTCTTCTTACACTTGATGATCTTTCCTGGAGGACTGAATCCAGTCTTTAGGGAATAAACTGGCTGTTCCTAATCGAAAGGAAATGAAAAGGAACTGCAGTGTCCACAGAAGACCATGAGATTTGGATTTTAGTGTGGAAGTATCAAGTTGTTCCTATGCAACTGACTATATACTACTGCCTAGGACCTCACCAGTAAGAAAACCTTCCCAGATTTTAAAGGTCTAAAATTCAAATGTATTTAGCAGCAAAGTTTGGGTTGATTTCTATTGTAAGGAATTCCCCTCACCATGAGGGTAGAGTGTATGCACCAGCAATTTCTACCAAACAGTGGTTGCAAATCTCACAGGGTCTTGCTTGTATGGCCAATATGGGCAGAGGGAGCTGCTTCTTCAGCAGCTTGATGGTGGGTGAATGTTCTCTTTGTGCAGGTCTGTAAGTAGGACCATGATCCAGGTGAACACTGATATCTGGAAACTGCAGAAGTATTTTCATGCACTTCCCCAGACTAACAGAGCAGCTGAACAGAGAGGGAGCCCTGCCATCACTCCCCCTTCATGCAGTGAACCCAGGCAAGGAAATGGCCTGTCAGAAAACAAGGCATTTCTTTTTTAAACCAGGTCAGTTTTCTGATCTCTCACTGCATGGTCGGAGAAACACCTGTGCTGACACAGGGGGAGGGAGCACAAACAACCATCTGGAGAGCACGGGGGACAGGAAACCCATTTTGGTTGCAGAACAGGCTTCTGCCAGCTTAACTAGGCATGGAGTGGTGGCGTTAATCAAGACCTTGAAACAAGCCTCAAGGCAAACATAGCATGGCATCTGAGGGATTAACCACAGGAGGAAATACATTACTGACCATATGATGACCCAGAAGCCCTTAAAACATTTACATCTACACTGAGATACCTCACTACTGGACTAAGGATGCCATCAATTGTATTGCGAGCTGCTCAGGAAATTCTGATTATGTGATGGTTGGAAAAAAGTAGGTCTCTGATGTGTTAATCCACAGTAATGAAATTAGAATAGAAATATATATTTGGAATATTAATAGGTACCTGTGTTGTTTCTAAAACTTGTGGAACATAAACACTTTGTTCCCTGCTTAAACCTGTGCAAAAGGTTTGGGGTTAGGTCCTTGCCCTGGTGAATTCTGCAGTGAAGCACACACATACGTAGCCATCCTGACTCCATTTAAAGTCCAGGCACATCCATGCTATATATTGTGTTGCCTAGTTTTGCATTTGTTTCCTCCTTTTGAATTATTCTTCCCAATTTTAAATTGGCTTTAATGCATTTATTTTCCATATATGTCCCTATGATTTATTTCACATTTTATTCCAATTTTTATGCCATCATATACTTAGACAAATCTTTTTTTTTTTTTAACCTTCAGTTTCTGCATCTGTTTTACAAATAAATTGCAAATGTCAAGATCATTTCCTTTCTTAAGCATTTCCTAAACCCTAACCAGCTCAACACGTTGCATGTAACATAAAACATACAGCGGGAAGTTAACACACAGGAATGCATATAACAATCTCTCTTTTTTCCTAAAGTAGTTATGCTTACTTAAGGCATTGATTTCCTTGAAGCAGTCAATAAAATACTTCAGGTAGTAAAATATACCCTGACAGTAATATTTTCCATTCTGTACTTCTCCCGTTCCTTGCTGAAGATTCCATTCATTAGGAAAGTGAGGATCATAATTGTTATATATATTTAAATGGTATCTCAGGATCTCAGCTAGACTCTAGTCGGCTCTTTACCCAGGCATTATAGATTTAGGCCATCCATAATGTGGATATTACTCAGAATGACTCAAACACTCATTTTCTTAGGAAAGAATTCGTCGCACTGATTTCAACCCCTCTTTTTTATAACTTAGCTGAACATCCAAAATGAGATTTTAGAGCTTTGAGAACTACTCTCTTTAAAAGGCTGTTAGAAAATATCTTTAAATAAGAGTAAAGCCCACTGAATTCTGAAAAGTAATTTCTCCAGAAAGAAATTACAGTCTGCATGGTATGATACATTAAGGTCTGTCCCTGGATATCCATCTGCAATTAGAGGACCTCAGAGCAGCAACATTTTTGAGAAAAGATGAATCCTGCCACTAGCAAACAAAACCACAATTCACCCAACTCAATGAACTTTGGCTTATATGCCCCTGCTCTTGTCCCCTTGCACTTTGCCCAACAAACTCTGGGAAATGTTGGTCTGAACCAAACTGATCCATAGAGGGCAATGGGAAAATGTCCCTCAGTTCGTGCAGGTGTCACCTCTGAATGCCTTTTTCTCTAGGCCAGCATCACCCCTGGGAGCTGAGGGCAAGGCACCCCACAGGGCCAAAAGCTGTGCTATGAAAGCCTGGTATGACTAAGATCAGCTCTGCTTTATTTGAGTTGTACATTTAAAGTTGCTCCAAATACCCTGGGCTGTTTAGTGCAGAAAATAGGTTTGCTAGGATTAGAAAAGGGCAGTAAATCAAGAATATACAGTGTTTTCTCCTTCTAAACAAGCATCTCAGTTTCATGTCTGACTTGAACCTATACCAGAAGGTTACAATAGTTTTGCAACACTCATTTTATTTTAGATGCATATGAGGGAGATTTAAGGAGGTGCTGAACACCCCCATTCCTAATTTGCAGTTATAATTATTTTGCAAGAAACAGTTCTGCAAAGAAGTCTGTGAGTGACAGAGCTGGAGACCAGAATTTTTCTTCTCTAAATGCACTAAAGGTGTGGGAAGGGACAGAGCAGGGATCCCACCTTGGCCATATCAATCATCTTCACCTTATACCTGCCAGAAAGGTGCCTGTGCTCCAAGGGGCTCATCCTCTGTAGGAGCCATGGAATTTTCAGCTTCTCCTCTGTCACTTCCACATAGGACCAGAATTACAGCTTTGAAAATAGCAGAGGAGAGAACCTCCTTAGAGCTCCAAGTTATTTCTTGCTCTTCTCTAAACCACTATCACAGGGGAAAAATTTATCACTAATAACCGGCAGCAACTGTCCTCTGGAATCAGCAAGGTAAAAAGCCACATGTCCCAGCCAAAGTACACTGGCTTTTGTGACAAATTTCCAACAGCAGACATTCAAAGCTAAATTCAAATTAGGAACTCTCAGTGCTCTGAGGGTAAAATCAATTTTTACTGATTGGCAAATTCATATGAGAAGCAAATAACAGACTTGATCAGAAGGATAGTTCTGAAATTTTATTTTCTGCCTCCTCTGTTTCTGTGAGCCTGCCATTCCTTGCCATGTGCTGCCACTTCTTTCCCAAAGGGAAGATCATAGGCTCAGTCTTTCAAAGAGCAGGAAGGATTTTCCTTGCTCTCCAAGTGATGCCTGCTGGGTCACTGTACCCTGTGAATTACACAGCCCTGTCACTTAGTGAGCTCAGCAAACCCATGTTTTCCTAATGATCCTGTCTCAGCCAATTCGTACAGCATCATCCAGAGGGTTTGGCTGCCATTTGTCACTGTCTCCACAAGAGAAGGGAATGGAGACAATTCCTACTGGAGATCTGAGTGCAATTTTGCCACTGTGCTACTACAGTTTAAAACAAGTGTCTCTCTAGTGCCTTCTCTGGAAGAAGATTCTTCTTCAGAGGGTTAAAATATCTCAATAACCTTATGTTAGTAAAGAATTGACAGCCCTGCTGCATATTAAAAGATTTTCTAATGCAAGGACCAGACAGAGGTGCTGTATGGATGAGGCAGTGCATGAGAAAAGCCCTTGTGGTGCAGGATGGCTGGGCAGTCTGGCAGCCAGGCAGCAGCACAGTGGGGAGAGACCAATCTGCTCTGTGCACCTCATTAAACAGAACATGGACAGCAAATGCACTGTAATGAATAAAATAGGCATGTATATGTATCCATACTCATCCTCTCCTCCAAAACCACAGTTTTGTTTCAAACCACAACTATTACAAAAACCAGTCAGAATATATTGTATGCTAAATTAACCTGACAATTCAACTCATAACTTGTCTATTTGTCACTGGGTGTACTGAGTATACCCAAGAGAGCTAGAGCATTGCTTGAAAATGTTTAGGACAGAAATTCCTCCCACTTCTTGCACCCTTTGCTACTCCTTTGCAGGCCCTTTTAATGCACTGTGTCACAGAAACATGACGCTGTGCTTTAGCAGTGCCAGCAGATTGCATTACCCTGCCTGACTGTACCCAAGTCACACATTTCTCTCTGCCTGCAGTCCCAGAGGTCACAGCTAAGGTCAGCAGAGAACAAAAACGATACTTTGTGATCCGGAGTTTAGACAGTCACCAGCTCGTAAATCTTGGTCAGACTGTAACAACAAAGCATGGGACAGTACAGTCCTCACATACACAGAGATGTCTTCAGGAAAAAAAAGGCAAAACTGTGCATCAGACAAAAATGAATTTAGCATGCGGCAAAGCAGACATGCCTTCTTCAGCTATTTTTATTTTTCTATTTTCCTCTCCTCTTTTTTCCACGTTTCTAGGTGGGAATAGAAGACCGTGTCACCACTTCAGGGTATTTATAGCAGTTAGCTAAGGAGTAATGATCATAAGCAGAATCACTTAAAGAACAACATTGAAATGTTTTTCATACTGAAAATAAATGACTCACTCCTTTGTATTTGGCAGCTTGAAATGGGACCTCTTTCCTTAATGACATTCCTCCTTTGCAGTGTGCTTATAGTCACTTGCTGTTGTTCATTTGTTTGTAGTACCAGTAATCCTTGGCACTTACAGTCCGTACTGCACTTTTAATTCAAAGATTTTATGAACACTGACTAATTAAACTGAACAGAATCCTTAGGAAGTTAATGGTTATATATCTGAAAACTGAGGGGGGTTAAATTTCTTGCAAAAAAAACCAAACAGACAAAACAACCCTGCTGCAAGTCACAGGTGAATTCCAGAATTCAGAGGGGTTTTGCTCCTTCTCCCCTGTCATCAGGATTGAGGGCAACATGGCATGCACCATGCAAGATTTCTACCACTTTCTCATTCTGTGATTCTGTGAACTAATCTGGCTTCAGGTCCTTGTCTGCTTCTTCAGCTCATTGATTGTGATTGTGACAATTAAGCATTTCAAGTTGTGGCTGCTCTGAAGGACAATCTCTCCCCATCTGCAACATCTGGTTCCATGAATGCTTCCCTCAGCCTCTTATCCAAACAGATACTGCAGCCACTGGGAACACCCTGGCTTTGCCTGCATCCATACAGCTTCCTTGCTGGGCAATTTGATTTCTTATTCTCCTCTGATAAGCCCTTTTTGCTAGTGAAATGTATTAGCAAGTTAAGGACAGTACTGAATCAATCCCACTGCACTGGAAAAGTCCTTGGGAAATCTCCTGTTCAACTTGCCAAGTAGCTTCTGCCTCTGAGAGAGTTTTCTCTCACCTCCTTTTGCAAAGAGCCCTTCACACTTGTTCTGACAGAGATGTACCAGTTTGGGGTAATTCATTCAACAACAGTCAGATCTTTCCAACTGCTTTATAGCTTGTCCTCTCTGAGCATTCTTTCAGTAATCCCTATACCAAAGCTGAACCAAATGTGTGTTTATGTAAAACAGCCCATGCTATATGCAGCCTGTGCTTTTTGCATGACCTTTAGTGTAAAATGCAATATGTCTGGTCTCAGTTATGTTATTCTGTCAACATGTTCCAGTTTGGGCTAAGCTGGAAGCAGCACTCTGTACATCTGGCTCAGGAAGAGAGGACATCTGTGCAACTAGTCTAATAAACCAGAGCAATTCAATGAAATATTGTTCTAGTGTTAGGGAATGAAAAGAATTTTTGCATTGCAAAACACAACAAATGCTGACTTCTACCAGTAAGACTGATGTCCACAAATCTGGGAGATAAATCAGTATGAGAGAAACATAAAAAAATGCTAAATGATGCTCTTATTTCAAGTGTAAATATCTTCCAAACATAAATTGTCTCATTTGATTTAAAGTTATTTAGTTCACATGGAGTTAGGTAATGTCCTCCTTTTAAAATACAACTTTGGAAATTTATGATGAAAAGTGCTAATTTTGTATTTTTAAATGCATTTGATAATTTCACTGTGTGATTCCCTTAAGGACATTATGCTCTCTATAAATCCTCCCCTCTCCTACCACGGATTTTGTGAAGAACACAATTGCTAATACAGTCTCAATTAGACAAAGGCATTTTGTGAGGTCAGAATACTATTGCTTAGAGGTTCCCATTTTATTTTCTTTGGCCATTTTGAAGAGGATAACACCTTACACTTACTCTAATAACTGCATGTAACTCTGAAGTAATTCATTCTGCAATTGCATTGAGCTGCTTTGAAGTCTGTATGAACCATATTTATCCTTCTTTTCCAAGTCTCTCAAATAGTGACACAGTCCACAATGAACTAAGCTCTTGCCATTCTTTTCTAAATAAAAATTCCTCTTGTAAAAGATACTGAGGGTCACTGACAACAGAGAAAAATGCCATTATTCTCTTATATATTGAATTTTACACTTTGCCTTACTTAGGGTGGAAAGAGCACAATTCTGTCAGATTTCTCATGCTGTACTTCATGTTCATTGCCACTTCATGTAACTATTGATCTTTCTCCTGGAGTTTCTCTACAAAGCCCACCATCCATTCTGCCTATGCATAGTTGCTGTTGTCTCCCTATCCCAAAAGGATAATACTGCTCCTTTAGTTCAGAATTTGATTCAACAGCCCATCAGGCTGTTTTCCAGCTCTCTTGCAGTTTGCTGTCAGTAAACTTTCCTGCTCTACAGCCACCTGGCTTGGTCTCCACCTCATCCATCACCATAAAAGCCCACATAGAACTGAGTTCATCCTGTTCATTACCTTTGTAAAACCTCCATCTGTCCAATTCCCATTGATAACCTTTTACCAAGCTGGGTGAAGAGAAAGGTTTGATGAGAATGACCTCCAGAGAGCAGGGACACATCTCCATTTATTAAAAAAGCTCTGCAGTGGCTGCTTGCAGTGTGCACCAGATAGACAACATCTCTGGAGAATCCAAGAAAACCCAGCACAGCCAGGGCAAGAAAACTGCAAACCCAGTAATATTTGCAGAATCTCTTTCCTTAAAAGAGTCTAAAAGATTCTTAAAAGTTCCCTCCAGGCAATTTGGTTCTAGTCCAAGGGCTTTGAAGAAAACAAACCCATCCATATATCTTGATGCATTCTTCACTGTCCCAGGATATGCTCCTGACCCAAGGAACTGCATCAGTCAGGGACAAGGCAACATCAGCACTGGATCCCTTACAACATGTGTTATGTTTGCCTACAAGAATTTAGGAAGGGAGGAGGTGATGGTGTTATATCTGACAGCCCTGGTGTATAATTGATGAAAGTATTAACATAGCAGCAATAATAGTCCAGGAGACTCAGCCCTTGATGGAGAATCAAATTCTCCTCTGAGCCCATCCACATACCAGACACGGCATCCAGAGAAATCCTTTTGTCTTTCTGTACATCCTTTTCCCAAAATATGCTTTGTTCTAAATTGTCCGTGAAGATAGGACCTTGTGCATGTTTCCTAAGGCACATCAGTGCAGGACTAATGGCCTGGATGCTGGGAACCAAATGGTGTCATTACAGTGGACCCCAGAAGTGTCATAAAGAGACTCATAACTTGTCTTTTTTCTTAAAAGAGGGGGAAAAAAGACTTTTCAGCTGTAGGAGTACAAAAAGTATCCAACTGAAAAAATGTAGGCAATTTTTCTAACTAGAAGAAGTCAGTTTAAGTTTGGTTTTTTATTGTTTTTATTAATAACTTCCAGATGAATCCTTGCACTTTAAAATTTCATTTCAGAGTGAATTATATTGGCTGCCATAGAAATCCTCAGAAAAATTCTAATGGAAGTAAAGACTAGGCCAAACTCCCAGTAATTTTCCTAAATTCCAGGGAAATGTATATCTGAGCCTACACTTCCCACTCCAGAAACATTTCCCCTCTTGGCTCCAGAGAGTGTCCAGATCTTAAACACATCTGAACTTTAGCATCATTTAAATGCAAAATGCTGCCTTGTTTCTAGTAATGCACATTTCTGCACAGTTCAAAAGCAACCAGAAAGCTTCAACTCTTGTCAAATGACTTACCTCAAATGGGACTGACTGGCCTGAACAGAGGTCAGGGAAATATGGAATGGATATGGTATGTAAATGAAGGTGAGGAGCTCTGTGATGGCAAGAGAGTCAAGAAATGGCACAGTAACACAGTGTGGTGTTGTGCTTGAGCTGTAAGGACTGCAGAAATACACAAGTAAACTTAAGTCTGCTTAAAATCCTGAAACCTACAAAACCTCTAACCCTGTTACTAATCAAGTTTATAAAATAACACAGGAGCAAAGCAGCCCACAATTTTTTCAGGATGTTTGCAGTATGTCTCCCTGCAGCACTGAGCCCCAGAAGCCCTCTTACCACCTTGGATTTCCCCTGATAAAATCTTCCACTTCCTTAAAATTGCTGAAAACAATCGCGCTTTAGCATCACCTACTGGGAGAGACGGGCAACTGACTGGGAGGCTCCAGCAGCACACAGAAACTCCCGCATCCATCCCCTGCCTGCTCCGGGGCAGCACAAGGAAACTGGATCTTTTTCTCTTCAGAAGCTGAGTTTAAGGAACAGAGCAAACATTTTGGTGCTGGTACAACAGAGGCCAGAATTACTACCTGGGTGCTGCTTCCTGCCAGGCCTTTGAGTCGCGCAGCATAAGGAGAAAGGAGCCAGGAGGAAGGGAGCAGCTGATCTCACAGACCAGTTGGTGTTAGGAATTTTGTCGCCGCAGTCTGAGGTTGGCGGTGGCGGTGCTCGGCGCAGCGGGGCCCGGGGGCTGTGCTGTCTGCACTGCACCACGTGCAAGACAATCTGAAATTCATGACCAGCCTGCACTTTTTACCAGCAGCATCAGCCACCCAAAGACCTCCGAGTGCTGGGGACAGTAGGGGCTATTCCTGTGCTGAAAACAGGGAAGTTTTTGATTTCCACTATTTTTAAAAGCAATTTAAACCCAGCAGCGTTTAGATGTTTAAATGATTGACAGCAAGCTGGACGAATCACTTGAAAATTACACGATTTCATACCAAAACACCCTGAAAAATCCCACCCAAGGTTCTTTTTCCAAGATTCACAGGCTTGGAGCAGCATCCAGATCCTAGGAGTTGTGATCTTTGTAATTGTTGATCTGTGCTTCAATCTTGTTTGTGGATCTCTGTTAAGGTCATGCATCAAATGTACATTCCATGTACAAAGGCTGCATGTCTCATCTGGGCATGAAGGCTGGATTCACCTCTGTTGCATTTTACTGCCTAACATCTTGATGTCAACCCTGAAACAGGAGTTCAGCTGCTTTGGCAGTCAAGGAAGAGAGGGGCACTTCCAGGGAGGAATGCATCTTTCCCATCGCAGGTTCGCTTCCTTGGGGTATAATGCAATCACCTGGCGTTATCTCACCATCTCCAGCTCAAGCTATCAGGTTTGAACAGGTGCTTTTAATCTCAGTTATTATTTTTGACACCTGCACCTTGGCTGCAGACACCTACTACAGTCTGCCACACCAAGTTGCACCATCTCTGATGGCTCAGTCTGGATATCTTCCTGCACAAGTGGCAGAGCCTGAACTTGGCTCTACTGCAAGCCTGGAGCTCCAAGGAGCTTGGATCAGGCAGCCAGCTGCAAAACCTCACCCCCACAGATTGTTACAGCATTACAATTGATGCTATTCAGAAGAGCAGAATAGCAGCTATGGTAATATTCCATGTGTATTAAGAAAAAAAAAAAATTTACGCGTGTCTTGAAATTCAGTGGAGTGACCTTTTGACCAAAGATTGAATACATTAACTCATCAGATATCTGTAATCAAGGCCAGGGGTTTTAGGTCTGGGGTTTAAAAGCTCCTAGAGGTGCTAAAATACATGGGTTGATTTTTCAGGTTCCTTAAAACTCACATTATTTTTTTCACCATTTCCAATTGAGATACCTTAAAACATCATTTTTGCAGTTCCAGGGTAGCTTATATTCATCTGTCCTTTAGGACTCTGCACATCTTTCCCAGCAACTTTGGAGGCCAAGTAGCAAAATTCTCATTAAAAAATTTATTGAATTTCAAAAAGTTGACTAAAAAAAATGCTGAATATTCAAAAATACACAACTCATGTATATAAAAAAATCTCAGCTGCAGTGACTGCGTATTTGGTACACATCGTGCTTTAGAAACAGAAAAGTCTCCTGTTTCTCTCAGCTCAGAGTTCTCTCAAACTGTGTTACTAACATTGTGTAAAATACTGCAGCTGTAAAAATGAGTCTGGACTTTCATTACTAACACTCCCAGCTTTCAGCTGCCTTCAGGAAACGGATTGATTACTTATCACACCTGGAAACACCATGCCTTGAGAAATAAAGAAGTCACCAGACAGCTGGCTGAGATCAGCCATCCACTGGCTTTCTGGAGGCAAAGGGAAAGGTTCTTTGCCCAGCTTAACATTTTGGCAGGAGCAGAGACAGTCCCCTGCCCAACCAGCCCTGCCGAGACAGGGTGGTTGTATGTGCAAGGTGGCTGCTCTGAGGGCAGGCAGGGCAGCCCCCTGTCTCTCCTCCTGCGTAACACACAGATTCCTCTCCCAAGATGCTTCAGATTTGAGAAAAATGTAAAGAATACTGCCCAGCTGTGCACTGGTTTGCACTGAAAGACCCAGCCAGTGTTCTGCAGCTGTCAGTTGGCTGGTGTGAGATGTGGTGATGGGACTTGCACCTCACAAAACCTCACTTGGTCCTCTCCAAGAGGACCTGAAGTGAAGAAGCACTGGGCCGACCCATCCTGCTCCACACAGAGAGCACCTCTACAGACCTGTTCTCTGTAGGGATGGAATGATTTCAAAGTCTGACTCTGCTAGCTGTATGATTACTAATAGCATCATTTTTTAGGAAACATGAGAGCTCTCACTGGATGTCCTTCATTAGTTGGTTGGTACATTACCTGTCTCTTTGCCAGAGGAGCTCCAGCACACTCAACAGGTCAGAAACATCAAGGAGACATGAACTGCATTCTGATTGCCCTTTATTATCTAAAATAGGGAAGTATAACTTAGCACAGAATGTGAGAATGGCAGTGAACACCTCACCCCACTGGCTGTCTCTGCTGTCTGACAGTATTTGGAAAGGGGGGCTGCCTCAGGGGAAGATGAAATAAGAAATAGACCCACTCATGCAAATCTAGAAACTCTTCATTAACAAATATTATGTGTCAGCTTGGCTCCGTTCATCTCTGCTCTTCAGTGACCTGCCTCTGGGCAGGGGGGTGTGAGGGTGGTCTTCTGCTCTGCGCCTGTTCTTGGATGGCAGCAAACCAAAACCTTCCCAGTGATGAGCTGCTATCTTGATTCCATTAAAGGCCCCAGCTGAATGTTAGTTAGACCTGGTATTTAAGCACCTCAGCCAGTCTTATCCCTTAAATGTCTGAAACCCCGTGCAAGGTTTATCTTCTCACTTCCCCTCCCATTTCCAGAGTCTACTTGACAATTCTGGGGCAGCCAAAACCCAACACTGGAGAAAAAAACAGCCAAGGGAACTAAGCCTGATTACATGAGCAGACACTTGAACTACTCGTTTTCATCTTGTGGGGGTTTTTTACAGAACTAAGTTTAACTCTGTGTCTAAGTTTTTCCATCTGTAGAAAAGCCTCTTTTTGCAAAGCTCTGTAGAGATCTCTATTCTTAGTGCTGTTATGTCAATATGTAATTAATTTGCCTAATACTGTTCTGGAATACTTGGAGATTGAAGTGTAAACTTTTTGTGACTTGGTTAAAGAGAAAAACAAGATAAAAATAATGGAGTGTTGGATGCAAATTTATTCTCCAAGTTACTAACACATTAGATTTCATGTGCACTACTGAAGATATATCCATCTGAGTACAAAGATGCCAAAATATGCCTTACTGAGGCAGCTAAAAAAAGAAAGGGTGACACGGCCAATGACAATTTAAATAGTTCTGACAACGATGTGCAACCTGATTTGTTGCTTCCTGAACAGGATGGTAATTTTTGCTGTGTGTGTTGGCTGGGTTCACATGGGTTTATTTACTTGCCACCCCATGTTTAGATGTTGCTACTACGAAGGGGCCAAACTGTGCTCCCTCAGCACACAGGAGCTGCAGTGCTCCTTGGGAGAGCCCAGTGTGCTGCTCTCCATGTGCTTTGCCCGCTCCCCAAAACCCTGGCCAGATTCTGCTGGAGTCAACAGAGACACTCCCATGGACTTGGAGCTGGATTCGGTCTCAGGCTGCCATGGGAGAGGAGCATGGCCAGGTCCACTGGCTCAGACATGCAGGCATCAACTTCAGCCTGTGAGGTAGATGGAAATAGCAGGCTACAGCTTCTTAACAAACATTCAGAATAACTAACCAATAGTTATGGGATACCATGTACATGTAGGGATTATGCTGGACTACAGGTTAAGAGTTGCTATCTGTGGGTTCCAAAGGGCTTTGGCCTCTTTCCCAGCACTGAGGAACCACAAATTCTCATCTTACAGCTCAGCTCCCACTCAGCAGTGAACCCCACCTGCTGGGGTTCTTCTCAGAGCTCTTCAAAGCTCAACCCATAAAAGACACAAGGGGTTTTTATTCTGTTGTGAAAATAAGTCGATGTGGTCATAACCAGTGTGGTCTTGGCCTTCAAAGGAAGTTCCTCTCCAGGTCTTCCTTCCATCCTAGTTGCCATGTGCTGCTGTGGCTCACTTAAAGTGCTCTTGGTGCTTATGGTTGCATAAGTGAGCTGGCCAAAAGATTAACCACTATTTTTAAGCCCTTCAGCTGTCAACTCTCCCCATCATTATTTAATACTGGTCTTTAGGAAAAAGGAGTGGCAGCACTTCACCTGGGGCATCTGCCCCTACAGTTCCTATCTGGAGGAACCAAATTGCTCTCCCTCAGCCCCCATGGAGGAGAATCTTCTCTTTCAGCCTCTCCCACTATCCTATGCTACCATAGTGAAAAGGTTCCTGGTTTTATCCTTTCTCTAGGAGGCATGGCAGAGAGCACCTCATCCCCTCCAACCCTGCAATAACACGTGCACCTGAAACAGTGATGGGCTTAATCAACAGTCCTGTTTTACTGAACTTTCTCTGAAACACTGCATGCTTTTACAAAGCAGATTTTGTGCTCAGTGTCTGCATCAAGTGCTGAGAGGGGCAGGTGCTGCCCCATGCCTTGGCACAGGCCTGAGCCTCAGGTTTAGGTGTCCTCCAAAGTTACTCAGCTACAGGAAACTCTCCTCTGCCTAATTTGGTGTTTCAGAAATGGTGTGGACTTTTAACTGTTTGCCAGTAGTAAAATAAATGTATAGGAAGGTCAGCCCTGGCTTCAGGAGTTTGGTCACATTTCCAAAAAAAAACCTAACTGAACTTACTGATTCATCTCCAGCCAGTCCTGGAAAGAGCTCTCAGAAGGGTGCCCACTTTCTGTCAGCCCAGCCTGAGAGAGAGGCCAGACCTCTCTACCAGCTTCAGGAGCCCACTCTTTATCATCCAAGGAATTTTTATTCTGTATAACTATATGTTAGTTTTACTACACTATATATATTATATATATTATATATATTTTAGTTATAATTATATTTTTAGTGTGAATATATGGCTATATTTTAGTGTAAATCAAAAAAACTCCTCTACAAAAGCAATTGAAACTGTTCAGCAGCTATAATCTACTTTTTGCCTTAGGAGAACTAGGGAAATGTACATAGGTAGATACACATATAAAACTTTCTCAAACATACATGAAATTTCATGGGAAGCCTGACCTTTGAAAGGTAGGGTTTATTTAATTTAATGGCCATACACACAAACAGGATTTCAGAAGATGCCAGTATTCCTGCTACCTTGATCTACATCTTATTTACCAAAAAATCTGTGCAGCATTTTTATTATGTATGTTATACATAAAAGCAATTGTATCAAAGTGGATTAAATGACAGAAGTACCCAACTTAAAAGGTCTGTAGCACAGTTAAGCTTCAGAAAGAACTGAGACATATTTCTCCCCATTTACTTTAAAAGTTTGTCCCTCTTAACCAAAAGAAGGTCTGGAGATGTGGAAAGCATTTTAAGAGAAGCTTTTATATTTATTCCTGATTTAGACTTGATGAAGTACTCTTAAAGAACAGGTCTTACGTCTTGTCATTACTATTTTTGTTGTATCTACAGCGTGACAAGAAAATACTTGCCCAAAATACCAAAAGAGAAAAAACCTCTTGAGAGAGCCTGCTCTTGCAAGATTTCCATCCCCATATTTACTGGCCCAGGAAGTCCAGATAAGCTTTGGATATGCATTAAAGCTCCTGGATGGTTATCCAAAACAAGCACAAGCCCTGTACCTTTTGAAATTTGTCCATCACTAGTTATCACATCCAATTCCTCCCCTTTCTACCAAGAATCAGAGCCTCCTATGCTACAGGAAGCTCCTATGCTCAGTGACTCTTTATTGTCCACAGAGGGGTATGTAGGATTTCATTAATGACTATACCAGGCTTTCAAAGAAGTCTCACTGTTATTATTTTCTAGCATTTATGCGAATCTTTCTTATTTAAAATTTGAAAAAAAGCTGAGCTTATACTTCCAAGCATTACCTAGATGAAGCAGCTGCAGCTTTTCCCAATGATGAGTTGATGGTCTGTAGGTTCAGGGGTTCAGTGAGGCACAGACTTGGACTCTCCCCATTGGGACCAAGGCTGGAGTTCATCTATCCTGCACTCTGGAGTGAAATATGGGCAGCAGATTCTACTCAGTCCCCGGTGAACAGTAGCTCACACAATAAAACTATCATACCTAATTCAGCTTTTGAGGGAAAGGCCTTGCCTGCAGGCTGATTTATGGGCTAACCCAGCAGAAGATACTCCCTATAGGTCAGGTGTGATGAGGTCATTGACAGGGCAATAGCAACAAAGTTTTTGACTGTAAATTCCCTTTATTTCAAAAGCTCTAACAGACAACTATAAACAATTTGGATTAGGTTCCTCCATAACTCAAGGAAGATATTCTTGCTTTATGTATTTCATGAAGTATTGCCACATTGCCATTATCTTTTCATTCCTTTTCCGTATGTATAAAGTAAGGCTACCAGGAAAAATTTATTCTCCACATTGACACAACTATCTTCTGAGTACTTTTGAGTTCATTTACAAAATTCAGTGGAGATTGCTTCAATTAGGGTCATCTGGTCATGTATCCTTGATCCTTTGATCACCAAAGCAGAAATACCATGTTAGTAATCTCTGGGCTACCATTTGGGTTAATGAATCGGCTTGACTTTAATTCTAGCCCAGATGTAATCTTTTATAGCTTAATGATTTGTTCCAACATGAACTCCAATTGAATGTAAACAGTTTCTTTATTTAGAGAGAAAATTCTTTTTTATAACTTGTTTCTCTTCCTAATTAATTCTAGAGCAATTAAATCAAACCTTGATCTGTGGCAATCAAGATTAAATCATAGTATAGGTTAGGCTGTTAATATCGTCTTTGAGTTCATTATTATCAAGGCTAACAGTAATCAGCAAAGGAGGGAGAAACTGATGTAGCGAAGACTACAGATCTGAGGACTTGTTCTTGTTTTTAATAGCTGATCTGATTTAATATATGATAATACTTGCACTTATTTAGTAACTGTTTTCCACAGAGCTCAACATACTCTCCCAAAGTTAATTTATTCTCACAACACTGATGTGCAGGAGGTAAATATTATCTCCCAGGGACACTGAAAAGTTTTGAGGCACAGAAGAGTTGTGGGCTGTTTGCAAAGTCACAGATTGGGGCCCAGATCTTAATGCCATTAACAAATCATTAGCTGGGGAGATCTGCTGTAAACTCTGGTTATGATTAGAGAGGAGCAGCACCTCATCCGTAAGCACTCACCGAGCATCCTGCTTAAGACGGATTTGTTGGCCACTGCATCCCGGCAATCCTTGGAGTTAAAAGCTGCCAGTGCTGTGAGCTGGCTGCCTTCACAGACCTCCTTCCATCACACCTCCTCAAGAGGACTTGCCATGTAGCTCAGCCCAGCAGCTGCCAAGGGGGATTTGTGTTCCCAGAGGTAAAAAAATTTATTTGTAAGTTAACTGATGGATTTGACAGACGTTGCAGTTCAGAGTTTTGTTTAAACAGTCTGGCCTGTCCACATTACCACAAAACTTCATTTTGAACAAGCACAGATTTAAAGGACAGTGAAAGGGACGCTTCACAGCCATGACTGTCCTCAAATCGAGGCACTGATGTCCCAGACGAGCCCCAGCTGAACTCGTTCTCTGCCTGGATCTCTGTACATAATTATATTATCCCATGCTGTGGCAGATTAATCCCAACTGTGCAGGAAACTCCTGCCCATTTGGGTCATCCCTATGAGGTACAGCAGTTGTGTGGAGAGGACTGAATCACCCCGGTTCAACTCGAAACAAGGGAAACACAAGAAAGCATCACAATGTTGTTTGTACTCCAGTTCTATATTAGCTTCAAAAAAATTACAGCAGTGTCATTTTCAATTCAGTGTTATGCTGGAAAGGTTGCAAATTAATTAGAATTATGCCTTCTTTGTGCCAAGTGATAATTTACTGCAATTAATTATCAAAAGATCTACTGCTGTCAATTACAGTACTTGCTCTTTGGGGGGGAGAAGCTATTTACGTATAGCTAAATTCTGTAACAAAGTTCCATTTTACTTTTATTGTTTTCAATTAAACTATCATCATTTGCCTTCCCTCTGCCAAATACAATAAAGACTCGTTAAGAACTAATCATGCTACTGTGACCTTTTTTTTAATCCAAACATTAACTAGACCTGCACTGAGTCAACACTCCTATTGTTACACCTGCAAATTGTACGTAGAGAGGAGCACACTTCAGAATTAATGAGCACAGCTGTGGTCTCTCTTACATTCAACACTTGTAAAATAGACCTCTTTAAAGTGCCATTATCACAATATTGATAGAGTTATTTATAGTACTGCAAACGTTCCCAGTCATAACAGAGTCCTTGTTATCCCCCACAGCAGTTCATGTTGTTGCCATCTCCTGGACTCATTCCACAGTTTGTGATAAGGCACCACGTGGACAATCCTTTACGAAAAAACCATAAAAGACATTAGGAAAACTTCTACATAGTCAAGTTTTAAAGCTGGAATAGGTCAAGCTGTCAAGACCCTGCCTGCACAAGACTTGTCGTGTTCTTGTATTCTGCAGTTTCCTGTAATTTCTGGGTGGGATGTGAAATGAAATTAAAGGTAGTATAAGCTGCAAAGAATCTGGATGGCATTGTCCAAATGAGAACTGCTTTTTGCAGTTAGTAAGGCTGTTTTACCATAATTCAGTAAAACAGATGTAAGTTCAAACTCTTGGTGTCAGTCGCTGAAAACAAATACCACAGGTGCCAACTTTGGTTGCTAAGGGAATACAAGCTCCTTGGGCTTCCCAGTGTGTGTGCAAACAGCTAGAAATTGTCCAAGGCAGAGGTTCTGCTGCCAGCAGGAAGAGAGTTGCTTTTTTTCAGGTGTCTTTCTACTCAGCTTGATCTCCTGACACATTATTGAAGTACCAGCCAATGTGGGCAAGATGAAACCGGTAGGAGACTTCATCAGTGTGAGTTTTCCTATTCTCCGAACTGCAGCACCAGGCATTTGTTTGTGATATTAGTCTTATTGTAATATTTCATATTAAGTTTTGTCACATTTGCTCTGTGTCCACTAAAGATGTGGATACAGCATTTGTGGGGATGCATTCATGGGAAGGTCTCCAGAGTCACCCTGCAGATCCAGCAAACCCAGTGCCTCCAATCCTTTTCCTCCCTCTTTCTGGCTGCAATGTTTTACTTCTCATAGGACAGGAAATTACTTTGATTCTTTGCTTTGACTGTCCCTTATCTGAGGACAATCGTTTTGTCATAATTCAGCCTTCATTTTGGAAGGAATTGCTGAAAAACCTCAGGTCCCTGAAGAGTAAAAATTCAACTAACACTTGGCTACTTATAAATTATTTCCCAGATCCACCTATTTCCTATCTTAAGTGCTTTGTGGCTGAAAGGTCAGATCTGAAATAACCTCACATTATATTCTCCCTCTGAATGGAAGAGATTACTTTCATTGTACAGGTCAGCTCAGAGAATGAGCCAAGCAATGTTTAGCTCACAGGTGTTGCTGGTTCAGATCTCCTGAAGGCAGAGGAGACTTGTGTGGTGATTCCCAGCTGAAGGCTGGTTGGCTTGTGTGAAGTTATTTGTCAGCTGTTCCTGCCTCTCTGGGGAAGGGGGGCTGTGAAATGCTGTTTTCTTGGAGGCAAAAGGGAGGTACTCCAGCACAGAGCTTGAAATCCCCAAATTCCCCCACTGAGCTGCACTTCTCAGGGAGGATTTGAATCTAGACATACTCTGTTATTCATAATGGTTCTGGAAATAACTGACTGTTGAAAGAATGCTTTTTCCAGAAGTCTCTGAGTTTTTTCTTTTTCTTTCTAAAGAATTTCTATTGTCAGGTTTGTTTATTCCTGTACATTCTTACCATAATTTGAAGCACCCCTGATTTTGTTAGTGTATTTATCCTCAGGTATATCAGTATAGTAGAATAGAAGCTGAAGAGAGACTGGGAGGAGGAGGTGGTGTCAAAACCTTCCAGTTACTTTGTGACTTGGGAGAGGTTTGCATTTTGAGTAGCTTTTCAGGGTTTTGGAAATGTTTCTGTTTCTCAACAAAAGGAAAGAAAGGGACAGAGTAGTTATGGGGTTCTGTGGAAGTGAAGGAAAGGGAGAGAAGCCTGGAAACCAGGGCTGTCACTGGAACCCTGCTCTGCCATTTTCCTCTAGTGAGTGACCTTGTTCATCAGAAGAAAGCTCTTCTGTAAGGAAAAGCAGAGTGGGCTGAAGTGAGGGACAGGGAGCAGTACGGAGCTTTTTGTTTCCATAAACTTAGTGAGGAATGGCACGCAACTTCAATGCACATGTGATTAAACTAATCTAGTTAAAATCAGAAAAGGATTTCTCATAATTCAATTGGAGTTGTTTTTAATGTTTGGACTTTGGTCAAGGACAGCTTTATTGATTGAATTTAATTGCTTATATTTTCCTGTCCATTTATTGAAGCCCATTTTTCAAGTCACTTGAGAGGCTGCTAACATTTCAGAAAGGGGATATGCCAAAGCATTGCTTTAATTCATTATCTTTTTGGACATACAGTAGTTGCTACTTGGCCCAAATTAAATACGTTAGAGAATGTGATAGCATAATTGCTTGCAGGTATCCAAAACTGCTTTTAACAGAATTCTCTAGGAGGTTACGCCTAAGATTTGTTTTGCCCTTACACTGGATGCAAATGTCTGGGATTTCAATGATAAATAAATATTTCATCAACTGAGGACAGATTTTTCTCATTTCCATATGTTGCTGATGGACTAAAATTCTTGTGAGGTCTTTATTTTTCCTTAAAAATAGAAGTCTTATATATTAGCTCAATCACTTTTTCAAAATGTGTAAACACAACGACCCTTGAGGTAAAGAGGAAACCACCTGTGATTCTGACTTGTTTTTTTTTTTTTTTCTTTCAAAGTGTGCTCAACCCTGAAAGACTTTCCAGACAAAAACTCCACATTAGCTTGATTGCTTCACACTATGACGTCAAGTCTGTGATTCTCTAAAAATTACATCAGCCTGATTCCAAAATGAGTGAAGGGCTGGGTGCTCCCAGGAAAGACCTATGGGCTGGAAAACACCATAGGAAGGTCAGCAGTGAGTTGCACTGCAAACCCCCAGTCACAGCTCCTGCACAGAACTGAGCTCCTGTAAGCTCTGTCCCTGCTTTCCTCACCTATTGCTCCTTTTCCTCGCTTTTTGCTCCTAGTTGTGGCTTCCTGCCATGGAGCACTTCTCAGTCTAGCAAAGCAATGGGACATGAGCAGGTCTGTAAGGACAGAGGAGCATCTGCTGGCACTTGTGGATCCGCCTGGTGTTGGGCTCAGCTCTCTGGCTCTGCACCAAAAGTATCTTGCATTATCTTGTGTTTTGTGAAAACCAAAGCTGCAGCGTTGCAGTTGTTAAGATTGTATTTATTGATACAAGGTCTGGGCAGAAGATGTGAATCTACCTATAAAACTCATATTCAGGGCTTTTCAGGCACCTGACTGTTCTGTTAGGGAAATGCATAAGACAAAACTTGGTTTAGTTTCAAAAACTTCCAATCAGACACAATCCAAACTTCCATATTAATTTTTCTTATTTAAGAGAGCATAATGCTTCCTTGGGTGAGACAAGACTCTCACAAAGACCCCAGGATTTATCCTCTTCTTCCAGTAGCTCTGTGGTTAACAAATGCAAGCTGAAATACCTGATGTATGTAATACCTCTCCTCCCCCCAAAACACCAAACATTTAAATGTTGCCTAATTCCCAGAAGTTTTGCTTCGGAATCCAGCGATCATATCTGATAAAAGGCACAAGAAATTCCTTTCACAAGGAGCTGAACCACAGATGGCTATGTGATTTGAGGGCCACTGAACATCAACAGTTTTACCAAGTGAATCAGAATTACAGAAACACCTGCATGACTGCATCTGCAGACTCAGCTAAATTACACTTCCATCCAGCCACATGATATTTAATGTGTAATTCTTCTGCATTTTAATCAAATGCATTGTAATGACAGTACAAAATTTCAATATGAATGCACCTTAATGTAGGAGTAACTAATAGCTGCCATCCATTAGTAGGAGCTAAGAGACATACTTCCTCCTAAGCAACAGAGGCACGGGTATTTTAACTCATTACCTGCTTTGTAAATGACATGTAATTGCACGTGAAGTGGGGATGTTCACAGGACACTGCTGGGAATGCAAGACTGAGCACCCAGAAGTTAGCAAATATTTGAAAGAACATTGTAAAAAAAGGTGTTCATGAACCGCTGCATGGCAAGTCAGGCTCTGTGCCCACTTACTAAATGGTGCCTCTTCCCTGTAAAACCTGCTCCATTTTTAGCAGTTTAATGCTGACAGAGTTTTGCTGAGCACAAGCAAATGTGAAGTTTGTAAAGGCCTTTGAGATTTGATGGATTTTTGAGACTTCCATAAAACATTCCTTGAGAAACAGATGATGCAGGCCAGTCTCCTAGCTGTTGCTTTCAAACCAGGATGTTATCAGTGCTTTACAAGGTGAAATTAAGAGAATAGTAACACTGAAAAATATTTCCTAGAAGCTTTCTTATGGATAGAAGAATTATTTTGAGTAAAATTTTCTAGAATGAAATAAGCCTGACAAAAAAATAATTTTGGGAAATGTCTCCTAGTGGTTAATACCAGGTCAAATTTTGAGCATCAAAAGTCAACCTTTTAAAAAGAAAAGACTGGCCAACCTTGGCTGGCCAATCTTGGGAGATGGATTACTGTGAGGTACTGTGTGCTGAAATTGCTCTCATTTGGCTCTGTCCTGAGATGTGCCCCCAGTTTAGCCAGAGGTCAGTTCTGATGTCCATAGGGACTAAATTAAAGATTTCTGCCCTGGTACAAGGTTCTCCACAATGGAGCTGGGGGATCAGGACCAGATCTCTGGAAAACAGGCACTATTGTATCCTGGTACTCTGTTAGAAGGTTGTTAATGCTCCTAGTGCCAGTAAGGAAAATCTGAAAGCACGGAGTGAGGTAGAAAGTGAAGATTTAAACTAAGTAAATTAATTCCTGAAGGGCTGGCTATTGAAACACTGTGCTTCCTGCCTATGTTTGACTTTACTTCAGTTCATTGGTCCCTAGTGCACCCAAAATTATAGCTCAGTAAACTTCTCCAAGGATCATACATTTAAAAAAACAACCATCCAAAATCTCATAGTGTGGCTTAAAAGCAGGAAACCTCCTAGCAGAAAAGAGATTGAGAGAACACGTCTTGACTTGGTCATTTCCTCTTTCAAATGTGGATACATTTTCATTACAGATTACTCTGAAATCAGTAATTATTTTCATATGGTTAAAAGATACTGATTCAACATTTGCATCTCCCTGAATTGCAGTGGAGTGGGATTAAAAATGGCACAAGATGCATCAGCTTTACAAAACATATTGAAGACTTCAACTTCAGGATGGAAAGTGTTCTGTCATCACTTGAATGGCATGTGAATATCAGCAGAGTGGGGAGCCCACAGTTACCACAAAAAATGCTAAAAACAGGTACATGGAAGTAAAATGTAAATGCTCAAAGTCAGCTCAGCTTTCCATTTGTTTTCATAAGTACTGAGTGTTAAAGCTCCAACCATCCTGCCTAGGTGGAGCCACAGACAGAGCCCAAACATCCAAGTCCCACTTAATTCCTTAAAAAACCTGCCCTTTCTTTAATGGAGTGATTTAACTGTTTCATGGCAAACAGAAGGGAACACACAGAATAAAGCTGCTTTATGCAATAACCTTGAATCCCAGTTTGTGTCTGAGAAATATTTACCATGAGCCTGCAAACCCCACCAAGCAGCTCCCATGTGGAAGAAGGAAAAGGGAGTTACACTCGGTGGTCCTGTTAAGTGCAGTGATTTCTAATAACAGCCACATTTGCTGTGAGTGATCTGGATCAACATCAAAAAAAAAAAAAAAACATCTAGTCAAGTGCCCAGCAAGGGGTCTATTCTCATGTCCATGCTCATATGTTAAGTCCCATTGACAAGCATTAGTGGGAACTGCATGCACATATGGATATGTGAATAGCCCCAATGGGATCTGCATAAAGCAGTGTTTGACTATACAGAGATCGCTTCAACTGCCACGATAAAATAATAGAGGGGGAGAAGCCTTAAAGAGTGCTGTGAACAAGCCAAACAATTTAAAGAAATTTATAAATAATGGAGGTTAAAAATGAAACAGCAAAATTAAAACAGCATTAGAATCTGTTATTTGAAATAAAAACAAAATTAGAACTATCTTTAAGAAATTAACCCTGGCCAAAATTTATAAAACCAGCTCATAAGTCCAAATTCTCTAATTTTTAAAACCTCTTTGTCTTCCTCTTACTCTATATCCTAAATAGAAACAAGAGACACAGCAAAAAGTTCTTACTGGCTAGAGGTGAGTTAAGAAATGCACTGATAAGCATTGCTCTGCTGAAGAACACGGGACATGAAATAGTGGCAGCTCTACAATAGGTCAATGATAATGATGCTCCTGAGGTTATGCAACACTGACAGCCACTCTATAAATGTCAGAGCCTTGCAGAGACTTCCCGGAAAAGGTTTCTTGCTATCTGAGAAGCCTCCAGCAGTCAGTCTGCTGGACACTGAAAATCTCTAAAGAACTTGTTCTCTTTCTGCAGGAAATCTTCAGATTTTCCCCAAAGCCACTACCTAATTTAAAATCCCATTTTGGAGATTTTGAGGATTTTTGAATGCCACTGTGATGATTTGGAGAATTGTTCTTACTTATGCTTATATAGCTGAAACAGCAAAACCCTTCCTGACAGCCACACATAAATAGGTGCAATGAACAATGAAATCATCAATTAACAGAGCAGACAGCAATCACTGCTGTGATAAGTGCCCATATTAAGAACCTAAACTGATGTGATATGAAATAGATGATAAGCAAATAATGTGTATAAATTAGGTCTAATTGTGATCAAGATCACTGGCTTCTTACCATGTTCTGGTGCCCCTAGTGGAATTCAACCACTGGATTGCAAGTTATTGCAGAGTCCTTCATATCTACGAAAGTCTCACTGGCTTCAGACACAGGTCCAAACTGTTTCAGCAATGGTGTTTAGGAACATTCTGAGGTGAAGCAATCCATATGACTGACAGTGAAAGCTCTTATCTTACAGGATGTCCTTCTCCAGTGGTCATTTAGACCAACAGCCAACCTATTAATCACAGCAAACCAAAGCTTGTTAGGTCCCTGCTGGCCAAAGCACTTGAGAAGACAAAAGACACCATGTTCCAGCTGACACCTGCAAGTAATTACATATGGTGATAGCAGTGCATGAAAGAACAATTTGAGAACCAATGCTAAGAGGAGAGGTGCATTTCTTTTTTATAAACTGAACTATTTTCTGATCTCTAAGTGCCTTAGGGTCTTAGAAATCAAAGGCAAATTAGGTAGGGTAAAGAAAATCAGTTGCCAGGTGTTCATCTGGAGAACTGATAGATTTCCAGTGATTTTCACCAGTTCTGGAAGCAAATTCCCCTTCTAAGATGACACTGTATTTTATGATAAGGTTGTTTAATCAGCATCATGGCAGAGGGCAACTGCTCCATGGAGAACAGAATCTGGAGGCCCACTCTCCCAGAGTGCTTTCTCTGCCTCCCAACAGACTTTTCAGTCTGTCTCCAATGTCTTTGGATATCAGGACACATATGAGGCATGACAAAGACAAGCATGCATTTTTAGGAGAAGGTAAAATATGATGGCTGATCCTTTCCTAAAAACCTCCTGGAGAGAAGAGAAGAGAAGATGAGAAGATGGCTCCTCCTCTGAAGAGCACCAAACAACCCCAGCCAGGTAGGAGAACTCTGAGTTATGTTCTTCTTTAGTGAATATTTATTACAATAGCACTATTTGAATGTTATTGAATCCTGTTTAGAAAGGGAATGATGGGGAGAGATTAAGTTTAAGCAGGATTTCGTGATTAAACTCAAAATGCACGCTATGTTTTTAGTACTGAATTCTGATTTTATAAAACCCATTATCAGAAATTGTTTTCACTCTATCATTGCATTGATAAAATAAGTATCTAGAAATCCTAAGCAGAAAATAATGTTGCAAGGAGAAGTAAAGATATATGACAATATATTTTGCCTTGTTTTCTAGATTTCCACTTCTGGAAGATAATCTAACTTCAGGTTCAGGTTTGAAGACTTCTTTATATTGAAAGAAAAGAGGAAGATGACATTCACAGACTGAGAAATAAGTCATCATCGTGTTGTACCACCACATCCTGGATCTATCAGATGTTTTAGAGAAAAACAAGTTTCTTAGACAACATCCTTCCCAGCAACTAATTTCAGCTTGTGTTTCGTTTTAAGCTGCTGGGTTGATTGGTGGGACAATTTTCTGCTCTGAGCTGATCACCAGCATCACTGCAAGCCAAAGTCAGGTCCTCAGCCACTGCATCTATCTCTGCCTAAGTCCCTGAGACTGTTGAGCTGTCCAGCCTTTGCTATCCCTGACAATTTCAATGTCCCTCAAACCTCTGGCATTTAAGTTATCAATGAATAATGCTGCTCAGTGTCTTTTTTTGCTTTGGTTTGTTATAGAGTTATCAGTGTCTCTTCCATGGGCAGTGTGTAGTAGTTACACTGCAGACACACAGGCTGAAATACCATCAGTGACATTCTGCACTTGCACATGTGGACAATGAATGAAATGCATGAATCTCATAGAGGTTTGTACTGAAATTTCCCTGAAGAACAGTGCTCTTGGGAAAACCACCCAGGATCACCTGGAGGCACATGTTGCATGCAGCTGGTGGAGTGTATAAAGGAAGGCTGTAACTCCAACTAGCTACAGACAGTTGAGGGACAGCCTCAGGTAAATAATTAGGAGGTGGATGCACAAAAAGTGCAATCTCTTCATGAACAACACATGCACCGTGAGCTCTGCTGAATGCAGTTACTTTGCAGAGCTTGACACAATCACCTTGAGCTGAGGTTTTACAGAGGATGCTTAGTATAGACTGAAAGTGTTTTAACTGTCAGGAATGGCATCTTCCCTGGAGCATCTTTCCCTAGGGGAAAACAGCCTGATCCTCACCAGCTGTAAATGGCAGTGCTGCTCCCACAGAGGAAAGGGCTGTCGATTTACAGCAGGGGTGGCTGGAAAGACCCCAGGGAGCAGTAAAGGAAACCTGAGCATTAAAGTATTTCATATCAGATCCAGTTACATCTGTCTGTAAAATTAGTAACAACACAGACACCTGGTAGTTATGATTCATGGGCTAATAAATATGTTAAAAGGTAGAGAGGATTGTGCTGAGCCTTGCACAGAACAGTCTCTTCTATAGGATTTGATAAAGTTTAGCTCCCAGCTTTGGTCAGGGGCTAGGCTGAACTGTGCTCTGTCCAAATTTACATGAGAGACCTCCAAGAGTGTGCCATTCCTGAAGGAAATGGTATGAGCTCCCTGCTTTCTCTTCCTTCTGCATTACATTGAGCTGTAATTGGAGGCACCATGTGGTGGTACAGGAGAGTCTTGAAATGATTACTGCCTGCTCATGGCTTTGACAGTTTTTGAGGAATTTTGGGTGTTGAGAGAGGAGCAAGTCTGTAGGGTGCAGGCAACCCATAGGGAACTGCTGTGGTGGGTGTGTATGGCCAGAGCAGAAGGAAACTGTGAGCAGCAGGACAAGTGTTTGGCAGCATTTCTTACAGTAATCAATTACTGAGACAGAACTGTATCAGAAAAAGAGGCTTGGAAGTTTCAGGCCAATATTCTGCCTATAACCCAGTCCCATCCAGGAATGTCTGATTCATACCGTGAATAAAACAGGCTTCCAGGTAGAAGATGTCCAGAGATGGGGTCACTGCTTCTCTACCACAGAGCAGAGGCACAAGAGCTCTGAGGAATCAGCCATTTCATACCCAGAGGCAGGCAAAGGGTGACAGATCTACTGGTTGGGGGCTGTTTTTGGAGGATTGTGTAGCTCCACAGCACACAAACTATCTCTTTTTTAAAATAATACATTATTAGAGATATATGAATGTGTGATATCTGCACATCTGCCCTGGGTCTGGAGAGCCCATGAAGTGCGTTAGACTTGTTATGACTTGATTATTCCATTGCACAGGTGTACGTTCCTGCTCCCCAATGTTTATGCAAGGTCTCTGCTGATGCATACAGACTCTCAGCACTGAAGGCTAGAGAAAGTCCCTCATTACATGACAACACACTATTGCCTCTGCATTAAATGCACTCACTTGGTTTTAGTTACCACGGGTCCTCTGGTCTTGCTTTGAAAATAAAATTTAAAAAAAGACAGTATCCACTTCGTGCCTTGAAAGTCAGCCTTCAGCTACTCTGACTATTAAAACCCCCTAAATTCTCACTTAAGTTTGTTTGACTTCAACTTGCAGTTATCAATTCTTCTCTGAAAGATTAAAAACATTGTCAGTATCCAGCAGATAATTCCAGACACTTCTTGTAGATACTTAAATACTTATACTTACATTCATGTCACATCCCAGTCTTCTTTCCAGTAAGCGAGGCAGATTGAACGCTTTAAGTCTTTCACCATTAAGCACTTTCTTCAGCCCTAAAATCTTCTCTGTGGCTCTTTTCTGCACCCTCTCCAGTTTTCCAACAATTTTTTAAAAGTGTGAGCACTAGAAACCACATAATCTTATATTGTCTGTATTAAAAACAATTGTGTTTGAATGGACTCAGCTCATGAAGCAACTGAGATCACTTGGAGTGTCATTCTCATCGCTGTCTGTCACTCCACCAGTGTTCCTGTCACCCTCAGATTTATCAGCTGTGAATTTACAGTGTTTACATCCAAATCATTGAAGAAAACATTGACTAGCACCTGACCTGATGCTGATCCTGGTAAAACTCTCCCGTTGGATAACGACTCCTGATTCATAGCTACTTTTTAACAGGCTGTTTGCCAATTCCTAATCTAATTAGTGCATGCTCTGCTGCTATTTCTAATGCTTTTTGATCGGAATATCACACAGTGTTAATTCTAATCTCCATAAGAAAATGAATATCACATCTCTTCATTGACCTTTATCATTCAGTCTTTACCTTCATCATATTATCTGATGCGCCTCATCAAAGAAAGGAATTGTGTTTGTCTGCTAAGGCTTATTTCTCCTAAAACTGTATTTACCATCATTAATTCTATTTTCGTTCTTCATTGGCTTTTCCAATACACAGTAACAGCTCAGGATGTGTTAGAGGCCTGGCTTTGAGGTCAGTATGTTGTGTTATCAAAGCAACCACAACAATTCAATTCTTAAACCCACGCTATGAAACCTGATATGTTTCATTGTAGTGGCTTGATGAGTATTTACATTTATATATCATCAGGTGATTAAAAAAGACTACTTGCCACACTGCCTTAAGCATAGCCCACAGAAAAACTCCTAGTCCTGGCCACTGTTTTCCAAGTGTTTCCCAGTGACCACTGGTACAGAAACCAGTACAACCTTAAGCTTCCAGGGAGAGCCACGCGCTTCCTGAAGCCTGCCTTAGAACATCACCATGAAAGGGATGATGATGAAATATCAGCTATCATGTAACCATCTATAAATGTTAGATTTCTACAAAGTGATTCCACTGAATTGTAATTAAGGGTTTGAAAGTCGAATGATTTTAAGTGCTAGTTTTAATTACCGCTTGGTGAACTTTAGTGTGTTAGAATTGTCACAACTTTCCTTTAGAATTAGTGTCAAGCCAGGCAATACAGTGGGAAATTATTAGCTCATACTTTGGTTCAGCAATTATCTGCATTACAAGGTTTATGCAATTAGCCGTTTAAGATGTCATTATATTTTGCCATCTGGTACACAGGAGTTTATGCATATGAACAGGCACATGTTGAAGTGATTTTCACTATATGACACTTGATCTCAACCCAAATCATCACTATAATGAGTGGAAGACACAGTGTACAGTACATTAGTGGCAGGTGCATACTATCAACTTCATTTTAATAGAAGACTTTCATGTTTCCATTTTTAAAGTATTCTGCACAAGTGCTGAAGAATTAATTGCTCGTTTGCAATCTAGCAAAAACCGAGGACACATTATTGCTAAATGCTAAGGAACATCAGCTTTCAGGAAAGCGGCCACTTATTTAAGTTCTTTCCATCTGTAACTCCAGGCCAATTTCTGCTGCAGACAGTAAGAAAGTCTCAGTTAAGTTCAGCTTAAAATGTGCTCTGGGGAACATGCTGAATTACCTTTGAGAGGCTCACAGCACTGAAGGCCTCTTGAGGATGCCTCTGGTGTGGTCCATGTGTGACAACCTCCAGTGTCACCAGTCTCTGCCAGCGCACAATGTATTGTCACCTGCGTCCTTGGCCTTACCTCTGCCTGACGTCACTTGTGCCTGTTGGCTCAGGCTTGACACACAGATTCTAAATCTGGGGGGAAAAGGTGTTGCTGTTGGCAGCCTCCCACCAGGAAATCCTCGCTTCCAGGCAGTACAAAATGTAAATATCGATAACGCCAGCACTCTGTACTCAGATAATACCTGGTATTTCTGACACATACTGTGTCTGGTGTTCTAAAAATATTCACAGCCTTTAATTAATTAAATTGCACGCAGCTATTAACCTCATTTGACACAAGGAAACCGGTCTCTGGAATGGAAAGAGACCTCCTCAGTCACGGGAAGGTTGTGCAGAGCCTGAGAGTGAGCTGCCAGCAGGGACTGTGCTCACTGAACTGCAGTGCAGGCAGCTAAAACCGGGCTGCAACTGCAGCACTGTCCTTTACCTGCCAAAGCAGGGGCCGTGGTTTGGGGCAGGACAGGGGTTTGGCACTGGAGAATGGACAGGATAGCTCCTGCCACATCCTCCTCCGAGCAGGACTGAGTGTCAAACACATGAGACAATGCAGTCACGTGGGTCTGCTGGAAAATCACACTTCTTAGGAATAGTCATTATTCTGCATTCTGGTATTACAGTCAGGATATTCCTCGTGTTTTGGGGCAGTGCTGGTTGCCTCCGAGCAGAAGGCAGAGTTCCCAGACCTGCTTCCAGCCACGGCCCTGGCTCCAAGCAGGGGATAGTGCTGCATCTCCACGTGCAGCCGCTGCAACTTCATTATTGAATTACATTAACAGGCCGCCCTCTAGTGTCATATTTTATTACTTGGGTAAAAAAACAAATGAGCCAGTCGGGTAAAAAAAGTGTATTTTGTCTCAGTGAACACCAGCAGGAGAGGCAGCCACAGAAGCAGCCAAGAAACGTTTCTGTGGAGTACGTTGGAAAGTTAAAATCCCTGAAGTTTGGAGTTTTTTCCTGAGGTTCTGGAATTCAGTCGCAGAAAGCCCAAGGAAAATATCACAAATCCTGTGCAGAGTTTTCCTTTACAACCAATGTTAACGTTTCTGTGGATGGTTTCAGCAACATTGTGATATATGTATACATCTATACCTTTAACATGAAGTGTTTTGTCCTCTTTTACTACATCAGTGTCATTCAGGGAAATAACAGGGAATGTCCTTCAAGGCAACACTCCTGCTGCACAGGGATTGCTTTGCTGAGGCTGAAGACAGAAAGGTGATAGACTTAAGGTTACACGGAATTATTCAGGAGTTTACAGCATTTTAGAGCTAAAACTTGAAAACACGAATGCTGAACAGACAAGAAATACTTTTATGTTCTGAAACCCTTGCAGGCATTGGCATTAAGAGACCAGACCTGCCCTTACAGGGCTGATTAGGAGTGGGAAAGGGGACGAAGCACCTTCAGGACCATTGGCAGGACAGGTCATGCCAACAGCTGGTGTTAATTAGCAGGTGAAGGCAGCGCACATCCATCGGACAGAGACCTGTCCTTGTGTATTAATGTTCCTCCAGGCTGAAGCCACCTGCCCATCTTCCATTTTTCTGAGCACACCTGTGTCCCGTGGGAGATCTGCTTGGTTGCGTGACAAAGCACCCTTTGGATGGTGCTTTTATTGGATATTTATTGGATAAATAACGGTAAGGAGCTCAGCGCCAATTGCAGGGCACCAGGTTCCCTCCCTGGTGAGGGATCTGCCCCACACTGATGGTGTCCAGGGAATGGGTTGGGTTGTAGAAAAAGTGGGAAATTATTTCCCCCAAGGGAATGTAACAACTGCATCTTCCCTCCTCCAAAACCTCTCTGGAATTACGGAGGAAGGAGAAGGAGACATGTCAAGTCCCACACGCAGGTGAGGGAACAGAGAAAGCCTGACTCTGCTGACACCAGTTACACGCAGTGTGGCTGACGGGAACACTGGCAAAGCAGGGCGAGGGTGCTCGGAGGATGTAATTTACCCGTTTTTGCCGTATTTTTGCGGGTTCCGGCCTCCAGGACCGCCCCGGCCCCGCGGCCCCCTCAGGCTCCCGCGCGCTTCCCGCCGGGAGGGGGCGCTGCGCCGCTGAGGCGGGGGGGGCGCGCGGCGCGAGGGGCGGGGCGGCGCGAGGCGCGCGCGGCCGCCTCCAGGGGGCGCCGCGGGGCGGGCGCGGGGGCGCGCGGCGGCGGGGGCGCGCGGGCAGGTGCGCGCACACCCCCAGGTGCGCGGGCACAGCGACATCCCCCCAAAATCCGCGCACTCGGGGTACCCCCCGAGCCCCTCTGTCACCGCATCGCACACGGGAAGGGGGAGCAGCGAGGAGAGCAGAGGCTCAGGGATGCGCCCGCCTAAACAACTCATCTGCGAAAGTTGTTGGGTGGTACCATCCCGACCCCTCCGCTCTGTATTTTGCAACCCTGCAGGAACGCAACTGGGATTATTTATTATTGTTCCTTCTTATTAATTTAATTAAGTCTTGTTGGTGTAGCATTTTTTCGCCCCGTATTAAAGGAAATGAAGTCAACATCATTAAAAGGAGTGGAATAGGCGTATGCCAAAGTATTTGTAAGAGCACGTTAAAAATATTCTAATATGAATTCCAGCTGTCTCGCAAGCCTCTGGTAACTTTTCCGAAGAAATCCAGCGACGCTGCAGCCCCGCTGCTGTCGTCTGTGGGCTGAATGCAAATTTGTGGCAACAGGGGGAAACAACCTTCGTTATTTCCTACAGTCACACTTTTTAAATCAAGTTAACTAGGAATTTTTAAAAGCCTTTGGCATTGCCTTTGGAGTAAGGTTCATGATATTTGGGATTAAAGGGAAACTGTACCTGCCTCGCCTGCTCCAGGGAACAGCAAAGAGCCCAGTGAGCCCGTGCCAGTGCCACACAGAGCATGTGGCATGGCAGGGGGCTGATGGGGTACCTGAGTGCCAGAGGCTGTGTTTTGGAGTATCCCTGTTCAAGTACAGCCATGCATTGGGTTCTAGTGTGCATAGTGGTGTACTGGTGTGTCAGAGTACTGGACTACCTTGTGCTGGGGTACCTGTGTGGCAGGGTACCTGTGGGCAGGTGTAGCAGTATATTGGGGTGCCTGGGTGCTGGGGCACCCACGTGAAGGTGCAGTGCTGTGCTGGGATCCCTGTGTCTGAGTCTGGGGTACCTGTGCAGCACCTGTGTGCTGGGGTACATCTGTGATGGGCACCTGGGAGGGTATCCGACCCCCTCCCTACCTGCCTTCCCCAAGATGCCATAAAACCATCCAAAGGGATGGGCTGAAGGCTCCCAGCTGGAACAAAAATCACCCCCCTACAAAAGGGTCTGTATGGATGCTGCCTCCTTTGCAGTCCCCTGGCTGGAGAGTACTGGGAGCACCATCATCCTTTCCCTGTTTTGAGACACCAGGAGATGTTCCTGGTGTCACAGAAGTATTGAGAACAGCAGCACTGCTGTGAGGAGGGAAAAGCAGCTTCTCTCCTGTCCACTAGATTTGGACAGCAGTTGGCCATGGTCACTCCCTCTTTTCACTCAGGTGTCCAGTGTTTTCCTCTGCTCTATACATTTCTCCTGGCTTTCTGATTTTCTAAACCATAGGGAAGGATTTTCCATGGAGATTCAGTGTTCTCTCCATGTTGCACATACAGAAGGCCAGCCCACAGGCTCCCTTTGCCAAGCAGGGCAGAAGTCACTTGCACCAAAGTTTGGAGCTCAGCAATACTGAAAATCTGGAGATATTTCTTGACTTTTAATAAGGGGGGCTGCGTGGAAATCAGAGTTTGATGCTGCAGTGCAGTGGTGGAAAACAGTTTCAGCATCCTGCCCTGCGTGCTGCATTATTGCTGGGGGGCTTATCCCGGGTTTTATTAGCCGTGTAAGCATCTCCAGCAGCATGTGACCGTCCTGCTCTCAGGAGTGACTCCTCCCTCGCTCAGCACTGCAAGTCTCAGGGACTTGCTGCCAGTGCAGCTGCTGGGATTCGGGCATGCCTGAAACTTCTCCCCTGCAACCCTGCCCTGATCCCGGGCATGGCCAAGGGGACCCTGTGTTGGGACAAAATTCCCAGGGATTGTGTCAACCCCTGAATTACAGTGATACCACCACTACTTTTCAGAGTGATTTTCCTTTTTTCTTTACTGTTAAAGGATGTGATGGGAAATAATAGGCAAAAAGCCACTGCAGGGCCTAACAGGGATGGTGAGGGGGAGGCCAAGCTGTGGTCCCAAGCCATGATATGATAATTTCTCAGGGCCAGGAGATCCTTGGCTTTATGGATTTGATTCATGGGCGGTGGGAGCAGCGCTGGGACACCGGGGTAGCGCAGTCACTGCACCCGTCTGGCACAGAGCCCCTCTGCTGCAGGGCTGGAAGAGCTGGAGGCTGCCTGGGGATCTGGGAGAGCCGGGGCTCTGCATCCCACTGCCGCCGGGGCGGATGCTGCAGCTCCAGCCCGGGAGCTGTAACCCTCCCACAGCCACATCCATACGGGATAGGGATGTATGTGGATACACACATGTACACGCGGGTTGCAGCGCTGGCAGGCAGGACCCGGCTGGGCGGGAGAGGGGCTCGGGGGTCCCCCCGCACCCCCCGCCGCGGAGCCGGGCTCGGGAGGCGCCGCGGGGAGCGGCGGGGGCGGGCAGCGGCGGCTGCCAGGTGCCCCCCTCCCTGCATCCCTCCCGCCCTCCGCGCCGCCCCCGCCACTTTTATTGAGACTTTATTTTGCAGCGGGGGTCGGGGGGCGCCGGCTCTCCCCTGGATTTCTCCCCCCACCTCCCTCACCTTTTATTTTTTGTTATTTATATTTTTGAATTTTTTATTAATTTTTTTTTTTTTTTTTTTTTTTTTTTTTGGGGGGGGGTGGGCGGGGAGCTGGCCAAAACCTTCCAGCTCTCCGCATGTGCGTGATTTAGAGTGGCAGAATTGCGAGCCGGGGCTGGAGCAGCGATAAATCAGCTCCTCGCCGGAGCCGGACGGAGACTGCGGCAAAAGAGAGGGGAAAAGGGAGGAAAAAAAAAAAAAAAAGAAAAGAAAAGAAAAAAAAAAGGGAGGAAAAAAAAAATAAAGGGGTTTGGGGGAAGGAAAAATAAAAAGGGGGGAATACAGGAAAAAAAACTCGGCATCCCGCGGGCCGAGGGAGCGAGCGGCGGGGTTTGCGCGGGCGCGGAGCGTCTGCAGCGGCCCCGGTCTGCGCTTCTCTGCGGGGTTTTCCTGCCTTGGTTCCTTTTTTTTCGGGTACTTTTTTTTCTTAAAGATTTTTCGGGTTTCTTTTTGCTTTTTCTTTCCTCCTCCTGTACCTTAGATGAAAATGGCTACCAGTGACTTGGCGAGCGTTGGGAAGGCAGAGCTGGCAGGTTGCGAGATTTATTTATTTATTCCCACCCCCCTCCCCAACCCTTCCTCCAAATAATCCAGAGGCAGACCAAAATCAAACAGCAAACTTTAAAGGCTTCGCTTTAATTCTTTCCGCCCGCTCCTCTGTTTTCTGTGCCCCCACCCCCGATGCGGTGCCAGGGCTGTGCCGGAGGGGGGGCCCGGAGCACCGGGAGCTGCGACGCCCATCACGGTCGCCCACGCCGGGCAGCGGCTGCTCGGGGAGCGGGCAGGATTCGGGCAAAACCGGGCAGAAATCGGGCAAAACCGGGCAGGATCCGCCGCGCTGCGAACTCCCTCGGCGAGTAGAAATGGTGCCGCGGAGCGGGCGGATGCTGCGGCGGACACTGCGCTCCCGCGTAGGGATTATCCACTTTTTTCTTTTTTCTTTTTTCTTTTTTTTTTCTTTTTTTTTTTTTTTTCCCAATTTTTGTATTATTATTTATTTTTGTTGTCATGCCACAGATCTACAACTGTACGTGCAAATAAAAGCGAGAGCTCACGGATACCGCTTTCCTTCCAGCGAGGACTGAGTAGTTAATCCAATAAGTATCTGTATTGTTTGGGGCGATGTGTGTGTGGTAGGGGGGAGGCAGTTAATCATGTATCGCAATGTATGGATAAAATATATGAATATTAAAGTGACGTGGGGAAAGAGTGCCGGCGCGGGGGCTCCTTTCAGAGGAAAGGACAAAGAAGAAAGTGGAAACAATCTTTTAAAATATTTTCCATTCATAAAAATGGCAGAGGGCTTATCCACCAGTCTATTTCTGCGTCTGACTGAACAGCTAATGCGTTATTGCCAGCTTCAAAAGATAATTGTAGTGTCGGTAGAGACCTAATAATACAGTAGCACATGTAATTTTAAACAACACCTCATTGTTTATTGGGATGTAACTTTCCCAAAGTTTATTTGTAGCATTAAGAGATTTTTAAGTGCAGGAACAAATTGCAAATGAGCAGCTGTTGGGCGATGCACGGTTTGTGTGGCTACAAGAGTTTCTATATTTAGTGACAATCTGAATCTGAAGAGGATAAAAAAAAATAGAATATTTTTAAGGAAATGCTTATTTCCTCCTGGAGGAGGGGGGAGCCGGGCTGGGGGATCTCCTGGCTCGGGTTTTCAGTTTTCTGAGGGAGAACTAAAGCAGTCAGTGTGCCTTGCCCACGAGCTTCACAACCGTACGTACACACCTGCTCCATAGGCTCAGAAATAACCTTTTCATGCAAGAAGTTAAGGAAGGGGTCGGGCATACGTACGTGGGGCGGTGTCGTGATTTATGTGCTTTTCCAGGAATCCAAATAAAACCATAGCTGAGCATATCCCTTTGTGAGGGCCACCTGTGCATCTCGCCTGCTTGTTCCGGGGGTTACCCTATGGAAATCTTCCCAGCCTAGTATAGAAGTTAACACAACAGTCGGGTGAGCAGAGGATGGTCTCACCTTCTCCCTGCTGTTAGGAGAGGAAAGCAGTGATTGTGACAGGCAGCCCACACGGATTACACTTCATTTTTTTCCTTTCTTTTTCTTTTTTTCTTTTTTTTTAAGAAAAACTACCTTTCTGGAAAAAAAAAAAAAAAAAAAAAAAAAAAAAAAAAAAAAAAAAAAAAGCCTCAACAAAGCAGCTTCTCCAGAGAGATCCAGTACCAGCGCAGGGTGCCCAGTGCAGGGATCTATATTGCCAGGGCTTACAATGCGGCAGGTCAGTGAATTACAGTAATAAAGACTTCAAAAAAAAATTCAGGTGCTGAGACTAACACATTTCCTTCGCTATTCCAAAGAAGCCATGGGCACTGGGAAAAGGCAGAGCAAGCAGAAGGGACTGGGTGCATTTAACTCTGTGGTGTTTTTTGCAAAATCTTTTAGGCAGAAGCGTTGGGTCTTGTGCAGGTTTTTGAGTTGTTACAACCAACCTTTGCACGTGAGCTACGGCACAGCTTTTATGGCTCAATCCTTGCATGTTGTGAAGTTGTCTATAAAATTAGAGAAGGTAGAGAAATAAAAAAGTTACTAATCTTGGAGAAAGATTATTACTTTTAATTCCCTATAATTTAATTTAATTTGAAGTTTATGGGCTAGAAGTGGGGGTTCTAAACTATCTTGTGTTAATGCCTGTCCTTCCTATGAAGAATATATCACTTTTTAAAGACTACAAAATTTAGGGCTGAAAGAGATATTTTTAAAAGTAGAAAAGAGACTGAGTTAGGAAAACTTGTGATGGAAAACTTTCCTGTTGTGTACTCGTGAAGAAAGTGATCAGATCTCTTGTGCTGTCTGGATTAGCAGGGCTAAAACTATTTTATAAAAAAATAATTGTAGAAGAGAATTGCAGATAAATTTTGAGCCAGAAAAGCAGTAAAAAACCTGCACCTGTTATTGCACCCTTCTAACCAGCCTGTCTCTAACCTAGGCACAAAGTTGTCTGAGTTTGCATCTGAACAGGCCACTCATATTATTTATTTTTATTTCCCAAAACTTTAGCATAGATAAGAAATGTGGAAAAAAAAACCATGACTTAGCAGTGAAGCAGATTACTGGTTTAATTTTATTTATTTATTTATTTATTTATTTATTTAGGGAAATAATGTCCATCTCATTGTGAAAGTTACAGACTCCTGAGAAAAGCCTGCAGCGAAGGGCAGCAGGGAATGCATGTTAATGAGGGCTGAAAGACCACCACTGCTTCTAAGGAGCTGGGTTTCATATTAGTATTAATATTCTTGCTTTCTCTTAGACATAACTTTTCTTTGTCACATAACTGTTTGTGCTATCTGAAACTTTACAAAGTCCAGTCAGCAATTCTTCAGGTTCATTTTTCACAACCTGTATTGAATCTCAGCTTTTATATTCTGAGCAAACCCTGAATATAGAATGTTCTCATGTAAAAGCAGGCACAAAAGACTTACTTTCCATTTGAGAAATAGATTGCATAAATAAATATGACAATGCATGGATATATAATATACTAAAATAAATATTGTGTGGATGGGTGTGGATGGGTATATAAACAATATTTGCCACACCATGTTTATACCACTCTTGCGCAAACTTTATCAAGTGAAATTTTCATTGAGGTGTGCGAGATTAGGACCAAAGTGTTTATGCCAAACTGCCTGATAAAACATTGGATTTAGGACAGCAGCAGTATCAGTTCTGCATGCTGTAATCACTCCGTATCGCTGGAGAATGATTTTGTACCACTGTGAGAGGTGTCCCTCAGCTTCCAGCAGTGATAACACCACAGGACTGAGTACAAATAAAATATAGCTGAGGACAACTGTACCTATTTGCGTCTTTCCTGGCTGTGAACAGGGGATTTATCCAGCTGCATGTTGGCATCAACATGGTGGGAAGGGAGTTTTAGGTTCCTGCTGGCCCACTGTGTGGTCTGGGCTGACGGGCACTGCTTGAGCCCACCCGTAAACCACAGCAACCTTATTAAACTGCATTCACTTTCATAGGGAACTTTCACTTCAAGGTACATTTTGTTTATTCAAATAAATCCTGCTTGCAAAGGGTTTTTTATGTTGAAAGTGTTACCACTTATTTTACTCCCCATATGAAGATGTTCAGCAAAACAAAAGGGGAAACCCTGCCTCTCCCACCTCTGTCCATTCTGTTGCTTCCTTTCTGCAGCCTGCACACTTCTGGGAAGTTATTTCCTCCGCAGTGCATTTTGCAATGGGCTGGAGACCCTGTGGAAATGCATTACAGCTCTGCAGGCATTTCTGCAACGCGCCGGGCTCCGGAGCCAGAGCCCCACGCACGGCCGTGCCAGGCAGCAATGCCGCCAGGAGCTCACGGTCAAAGCAGGGCTTTTCACACAAAGATTGACCAATTTTTAGTGTACTTATTCCCACTTGCCCTTAGCGCAACTGCTTTAATTCCCCACATGAATGTGGCTTTGGTGATTCATGGCCCAGACCCTAAATGGTGTAGCCATTTTCATCTGCCAGATAGGGACTGCAGATCACTCTGCACTCCTGCTGGGAATCGTGGAGATGGACAGAAAATATTGCATGGAAAAACATTATTATTCATGTGTATTTAGTGGTGTAAGGTGAGAATTTCCATCAAACGTACTACTCTGCTTACTTAAGCTACTCCCTGAAATTTGGAGCCTGGAAGTTGAAAGTTCTGCCCTCCTGTTTTAGGATGATGCAGCGTTCACAAAGCCATGGTGTTTATTGTAGAATCATGGAATGGCTTGGTTTGGAAGGCACCTTAAATATCATCAAGTTCCAACAACTCCTGATATGGGGAACTCAATTTTAGGATCTGTAGCCTTTGAACTAAGGACGAAAACCCTGTTATGCCCAGTTCTCTGTGCACCTGTGGAATAAAAAAGCAATCTCTTCCCCAGAGAGAGTCTTACAGAATATTCTCATTTTTGGTAGCTTCAGAATATTGTTGATTTCATGGTGGATGGTGGGACAAGCTTAGGCATGGCACTAAACTACTGCTTCTCCATGACATTTCTACTGGGATTTGTAGATAGTTCCACAGTGGGTTGTGGGACAACAGAGAAACATCTGGGCATTGATTTCCTTCAACCACGCTGGCACTTAGGTCTCTTGGGGATGTGAGTCAGCAGTGTGTGCTTCTAAGGTCCTGATGGAAAATGGATCAGGATTGAGCCTGGGGATTTCAGGGGGCTTCTGGCTCTCAGCAGGGTGAAGCTGCTCCCAGGGCAGCCACAGTGGCTCTCCCAAAGCCACCAGCATCACTCAGGGCCCGGGAGAGCCCTGTTGTCTGTGTCAGGCCTTTAATGATTGCTGCTGTATGTTAACAGGCCATACCACATATAGCCTGGCTATTGTCAGCGCTGATCCTTGTCCAACTGACGGGCTATTCAAAGCGCTTCTCAAGCCTCTCCAAAATCCCAGCTTGTTCTACCCCGATGACAGCCATCCCTCCCATTCGGAGTTCTCTTTGTACGCTTGATAACATGGTGGAAATCCCTTATTATGCTTCTTTTAATAATGCTTTCACATGGCAAGGGGACATGATGTTTTAATTTATGCACTGCACATCACCCTTCGACAATTTGCTAAGAGGAGCCCTCGCGACCTAAGCCTGCGCCGAATAACACAAGTTTATGCAAAACCAGTGGTTTCCAACCTGTGGTCTCCAGACCGCTGGGGATCGGAGGGCTCCTTCCGAGGGGTCACCAGGAGGTAACCAGGAAAGCAGAGCCGCTGCCGGGAGGTTCAAACGCGCCGCCGCTGCGCACGGAGCCGCGCTGTCACCAGCGCAGGTCTGGGGCTCCCAAACTGCAAACTGAAAATCACTGTCTCAGGGGTTTTTACTTTCTTACTCTTTTTTTTTTTTTTTTTTTTTTTTTGGTCTCTGTACTCAGTACATTGCGGCTGCAACCTCTGTGTCTTTAAATACCTGCTCAAGTCGATTAAAAGCAGTAAATTCAGAGGGGTAACCACACTGCTCCTTATGAGTTGTGTGAGTTGAAGTCTCACTTTGTTGTCAAAAAATAGCAATTAACCTTCAGATCCACTTGCTCTCCCCCCCGCCCCCCCAAATTAATTTTGCAGTATTATCACGCATCTTGAGGCTTCCAGTTTTAAGCATATAATGCTTCTCCTGTTAATGAAGCGGGTATCCACGATCAAGGGGAGCTGAGAGCCACAGACAATTGTTTGTTTGCCTTTATTTCTCACGCCCTTTGAAGGTTTTTCTTTCTCCTCTGTGTTTTTAGGTTGTTTTTCGTTTTTTCTCTTCTATTTCTTTTTTTTTTTTTTTTTCCTAATTTTTTTTTTTTTTTCTTTTTTTTTTTTTTTTTTATTAAGTGACTTTAGCAGATTGTACCCTCGGAGCTGTGAATAATGGGGTTATTCTACAAAAATGGCCAAGGCTAGTTAAGACACACAAAGCCAGGAAATCCTTTCAGGGATGAAATCAGGACTATTTTAGGGGTGCGTGTAAGTTGGAGACTTTGCAGCTCGGCTGCTGCATCGCTGCCAGGCACGGCAGCGCTGCGGGGACGATCGCTCATGCCCCGCCGGGGGCTTGCCCGGCCGGGGGAGCTCCGCAACTTCACCGCACCGGGGGGGAGGCAGAGCCTGGGGGGGTTTGCAAAGCACGGGGGATGCAAAGGTGGACGTGCAAAAGAGGATGGGGGGTTTGCCAGTGCCAGGTAACTCTGCCCGTGCAGTAAAGGAGCTTTGCTGGTACAAGGGACGGGGGTTCCCCGCGCCGGGAAGGGCTGCCCGTGCCGGGGGATGCGCATGGGGGGTACCCGTGAGAAACGGGGGGGTTCCCCGTGAGGAGGGGAAGGGGCTTCCCCGTTCAGGAGCGGATTTATCCGTGCGGGGGGGGCTGGTTATCCATGCAGGGTGGGGGGTTACCACCCGTACGAGGGGCGCTCCCGGCGCCCTCCCCCGCAGGACCCCCGCGGCTGGGAAGGGGCTCGGCGGGGGCGGGACACTGCGGGTCCGCAGCCGGGGTGTGCGGGGGATGTCCGTGAGCCCCGCCGCCCCCTGGTGCGGGTCTCCTGTGCGAATCGCGGCGATTGCGGAAATACGCGGGGGCGGGGGGGAGGAGGAGGAGGAGGAGGAGGAGGAGAAGGGAGGTGGGCGGGAGGCTGCTGAATGGCTCGGAACTTCTGCAAAGTCCCGGGCACTGGGAGCCGAGCCGGCAGAGCGGGGAGAGGCGGCAGCACGGTCGCCCCGCGCCGCAGCCACCGAAACCCCGAGATCAGCCCAAAACCCAGGGAAAGAAAAAATCCCAACACATCCCACCTAAGAGCCGGCGGCAGTTGGCTGCGGCGGGTTTTCCCTTCCGGTTCCCAACGGCTGCGAGTCGATTTTAGCCATAAGAAAATACAAAAAATTGCGAAAAGAAAAAAGAAAAGAAAAAAAAAAAAAGTGCCGCCAGCCGCCAGAGCCCGCAAAGTTTCTCTTGCACTGTTATCCGTGTTATCCCTGTTATCCCTGCCCGTGGGACGCGGCGCCGCTTAAACTTGTTTTTGTATTTTTAACTCGATTCCCACGCTTTCGCAGAGGGAATTCGCTATTGTCTGCGCGGGATCTGGGCGCGGAGGGAGCGCGGGCGCGCAGGACTGCGCCGCAGCTGCCTTTTTTTTTTTTTTTTTTTTTTTTTTTGTCGGGGATTTGAGAAAACCGCTGAGCTTGACAGATTCCCCCGCTATCCCCCCTCCCCGCCCGTACGTGCGCGCCGGCTCCGTGCGCGCCGTCTGGAGCGCCCGCGGCCGCGCACAAAGAAACGCGCCCGGGCGCGGGATGTGACGGACCGCGGCGGGGACCAATGGGCGGGGCTGGGTATTGTGACGTCACATAGCTGTGACCAATCAGCGGCGGGGGTGGGTGTTGCGACGTTTGAACTCCCCCGGGGGGAGGGGCGCGCCTTTTTTTTCTTTTTTTCTGTTTTTTTTTTTTCCTCCTTTTTTTTTTTTTTTTTTTTTTCTCCTCTTTTTATTTTTTTCTCCTTTTCTTTTTTTTCTTCCTCCTCTTTTTATTTTTTTGGGTTTTTTTTTTCTTTGCCTTTTCCGCCGAAGTTGGCGGCGCCCCGCGGGGACGGGGCCGCTGGCGGGGCCGGAGCCTCGGAAACCTCCGGATTTAGCACCCAAAAAAAAAAAAAAAAAAAAAAAGCGGGGGGGAGGGGAGAAGAAGAAAAAAAAAAAAAAAACCAAAAAAAACTTTTTTATTTAAAAAAATCCCCCAAATTTAAATAATTTTAAAATTACTTATTTTTTAAAGTGTGCTTAGCAAAACGCTGAGTTGGGAAAAATGAGGATAACTTGCGCGCCCACCCGTTTAGCGCTCAAATATTCTGAGGTGGGGAAAGGTGCTTTCGCTCTACCCTGAGTTTTTTTTTGAGAGGGGGGTTGTCCACGACTGCGGAGGGGCTGCACTTGACCGTGGCCCCTGCCTAGAGGGCGCAACCAGCCGTCCCGCGGCCAAAAGTCTCCCGAAGGGCGCCAAAAGTTACTTAAAAGATAATGCTGGAAAACGCAAAAGGCTGGGAACGGTGCAGCACGAAGGAGTGGGGGACACAACCCACTCCCCCTCCACCTCCGAAACAAGCTGCGGGAGGGGATTTTTCCTCATTTTCCCTCATAGATGGGATTTTTTTTTTTTCCCTGCGTGTGTTGTCGCTCCCCCCCCGTCCCCCCCCAAAAAGCCTGCGACTACGCGCAGGGACGCGGGGGTCACCTAAACTGCCTCCAGCATCAGTGGAAAACGCTATTCCCAAGCGGAAGGGGGGGGACACACCACCCGGGACACCCTGCGAGTCCCCAGGAGCGGGCTGGAGAGCATCCAAACCCCAAACCCAAACGTTGCCGGTGCCAAGACAATGCGCTCCAGAAGTGGCAGGAGGCGCGGGGGTATTTTTAATTTTAAGCGCTTCACTTTTAGATTTCATAAGTAAGAAAGAAGGGGGAGTGTGCGATGTGCCGATGAATTTATGTGTTGCTATTTTTTAGAAGAAAATTATTATTTTTTTTAAAGTGGAATAAGCACCCTTGATTCTAAAGCGCTTGATTTGAAATGACAAGTGCCAAAGGGGATGGGGAAAGTTGTGGAAGGCCCCCCCACCTCCCCCCCCCCGCCCCATCCCTCCATGGTCAAGGGCCGAGCGGAACCCGCAGCCCCCGGGAAGAGCTAAATAAATAAATAAATAACAATTATGATAGAAAAATACACAAGCCCCCCCACCCCTTGTAAAGAAAAAAAAAGGAGGAAAACTTTGAGCCGAGCCCCGCTCTCCTCTCGGCTCCGCGGCTGGCCGCGCTGCGGGGCGGCGGGGCGGAGGGAGGCGGCGGCGCCGCAGCCCCCTCCCCGCCCCTCCCCGCCCCCGCGGGCGGGCGGCGCGGGGCGCGGGGCGGGCGGTGCGCGGCGCAGAGCGGAGGGGCGCGGAGCGGAGCGGAGGGGCGCGGAGCGGGGGCGGCGGAGGGGCGCGCAGCGAGCGCTATGCCTTTAACGGCGCGCGGGGCAGGCATGCCGAGCGCGTAGTGCGGGAAAGTCGAGGCGGGGTTAAAGTTCAGCTCATGGAGCGGCTCCGCGCTGGCTGCAGTTTGGCAGAGTTGGAAATGTGAAAGCAAGAAGCAGGCTCGGGGCTCCCCCTCCTCTCCTCTCTCTCTCTCTTTTTTCCCCTCCTCTCTCTCCCTCTCCCTCTGTCTCTCTCCCCCTCTCTCTCTCCCTCTCTCCCCGCACACGCACACCTCCAAACCGCAGCCCCCCGCAGCAGTCATGTATTCTCCGCTCTGTCTCACCCAGGTAAGCGGCCGCCGGGGCGCGGTGGGGCCGGCGCTGCGGGGGTGCGCGGCCGTGCGCGCCGGGGAAGGGGCACCACCGCCGCTCGCCGAAACTAACTTTGTTGCCTTTCGCTCGCATCCCCCCCCTCCACCCCCTTCCCGCACGGCCATTTGTGTCGGCACATGGCTAATGGCGCCTACTTATTAATGCTTTAATTAACGGGGGGGGCCGCGCGGGCGCGGTGCTGCGGGACGACCCGCACGGCCCCGCCGTGCTTGGTCATCCGCGATCGATGCCGCCGATGCCGCCGCCCGCGCCGGAGCGCCTCGCACCGCCCCGCACCGCGGCCCCGGGGCAGCGCTGGAGCCGCTGCGCCGCTCCCCGCCCCGGGCACGGCGCGGCCCGCACCCCGCGGCACCGCGCTCGGGGCTCCGCGGGAGCGGCCGCGCCGGCTCCGCGCCCCCCCCAGCGCCCCGGGCACGGACAGAGGGACCGTCCCCCGCACCTGGGCTCGCTCCCGCGGTGCGGCGCGGTGCGGCCGCCCCCGCGCAGAGCGCCCTCCGCACCCGCGGAGGCCGCCCCAGCCGGGGCACCGTGCGTGTGTCCCCCCGCACGGACACCCGCAAAACTTGTCCCGCGTGTGTCGCCTGTGCCCCCCCGCCACCCTCCCGCCCGCGGATCGGGCCCCGCGGCGCTCGGCGCAACTTTTGCGCCCCCCGCTCGCGGCGGGACGGGGCTGCGCGGGGAGCGGAGCGTGGGGGGTGTCGGTCCGAGGTGTCCCCCGGTTGCGCGGCCGCGGAGCCCCCGGCCCCCCTTTTTTCCCCGCGCGCTGCTGCAGGACGCTGAATTACACCCCTTCAATTAGCAGGATATAATGGTTTAACGAGGAAATGCTTTGTGGCGGACTCAAACCCCAGATTATTTCCTCCTGCAGGAGATTTTGACTACATTATTCTTATTAATTTAATTGGAATATTTTTTTTCTCCCGGTGAGAAAGCCTCTCCGGGCTCTTTCCGTCGAGAAAAAGGCAAGGAATTGCAGGGAGAGGGGCGACAGCTTCCCAGGCAGCCCGAAGAGCTGCAAAAGTTTCGTCCCCTTCTCCAGCCGCGGTCTCCTCTCCTTCCTCAGCCTCCCCCAAATTTTGGGGTGCTGGCGAGAAAACACCAGGCCGGCGGGTGCACGAAACTCCAAACCGTACACTTGCTCAAAAGGCAGGAGGAAAATTTGAGCGGCGGGAGTTTGCAGCGGATGGGATGCAGCAACTCCGGGCTGTGCCTGGGCAAAGTTTGTGCCTTTAATTCAACTCTGAGAAATACCTGGTTTTTGTCAGCGCGGCGGCTGCAGGAGGGACCCCCGGACGCTCCGTGCGGGGCCGCAGCGCCGACGCTCTTGGCATCTCCACGTGGGGCTCCTGGGGCTCAGCAGGCCCAGTCGCACGTTTAGGAGAGAAAATAAATCCATGGGCTGGTTGCTCCCTGGCCCAGTCGAGTCATGTCCCTATACCACCTTCCCCCGCTTTCTTTTTTTTTTTTTTTTTTTTTTTTTAATTTATCAAAAGAAAAGCAGAAAGCCAGGCATGTGCTTAGACTGTGTTAGGAAAATCTGGCATTCTTGCTGCACGTTTGGAAAAGTAATAGGAGGATTAGAGGCCTCCTGACAAACTCTTTGCTCCGAAGGATCAATTAGGTGATTCTGTCATTTTTCCATAGAAAAAGGGGTTGAACCCTGAGCTATTGCAAATAATTTCCTATTTTATTGTTTCAAGAGCTTTTATTGATACAAGTTTGAGGAATGATTTCCCCCCCACCCCCCCCTTTTTTTTTTTTTTTTTTTTTTTTTTTTTTTTAGGTCAAGTTTTGGTTCAGATTTAAGGGGAAGATCTTGAAAGTGGGTTAGAAAAGGAAAACAAACAGAAATCCTGGTTCTGAGCATATTTATCCAAGCCTTGGAACCAAAATGGCACAAGCATTTTGTGTCATCTGTCAGGAAAAATCCAAACATCGTTCCATTTACATATCTGCTGAGGAGCTAGGAAATAGTTGGGGAACATATGCACGTCTCCTCATAGATTTACAAGCAAATGGATTGTAAAAATATTAGCAAGGGTCGCTGTAGCTGGCTTAATTTCAAAAAGATCTGCAGAAAAACATTGTTTCAAAGCCTCATTTGCAGAATTACATTATCGAAGGCGCCTTTGGTTTGGGGTTGAGGTTCTTTTGTGGTAGGGTTTTTGTTTTCTTTTTCTTTTTTACACCTTTTTGAAGAGCAGAGGAGAATTTTGGGATAAACAGTACAGAACTGTGCAGCCTAAATTTTAGGTGCTGCTTAGAAACAGGCAGCTCTCGGAAGAGCTGTATCCTCAAACTTCGGAGAGGAGTGCAATAAAGAAAACCCCAACTTTTTGTTATTGCTTTGCCAGCTTTCTGGTGTCTTTTATTTTTAGGTAACCCATCCAACACTGAGGGGGGGAAAGCAAACGGCTTTATCAAATACTTTCAAAGTTTCCCTTCAAGCTAACTTGTGGAAAGGGAAAGATCATTGCCCTTTTCTACCAGTGCCTTAAAATCCTACTATTTTGCAGCAAGGCTGCAGACAAGTTGAACATCTGTTAGCACACTTGCACTGACACATTTCCGAAACTTTCTGGGTTTTTTGGGGGGACTGTAGCGCCACTGGAATAAAAAATTGTATTGTGCAGAAGCTGCTCCCCCCCTCCGTCCCCGCGTCCAGCCCAATTCTGTTTGATCAGTCCTGGCTGCTTTTATTTCCACTTGGACTTTGCTAATACCTCAGCGCCGAGATTTAAGCGGTGCGATTTTCCGGAGCAGCGTGTTTACCAAGACACTTTGAAAGTTGGTCTGTTTATGAGTCGTTAACCTTTTCTCCTCATACACCATTTTGAAAAGACACATTAGGGTGTAATAGGGACGTGCACACCTCGTGCCCGAGCAGCGGTGCTTCTCGTTTACTTTAGCCACAGTCCCTGACTTTGCACCAAAAAGCATCTTGGTTTTTCCCCTCCTCCCTTTAAAGTGGTTTAGTGTTTTTTTAAATGTTGGGGGTTTTTTGGGTGTTGTTTTTACCTCCCCTTTCAGATTCACATTGTAGAAATCAGCTTTAGCGCAGGTTAAAGCAACTCTCTCTTGGATGTTATCCAGCGCCGAGCCAAAAAAGTCCCGAGCACATGAGATCGGGCAGGACAAAGCGCTGCTTAAAGCAGAAAAGTTAAAATATATCAGGATGTACCAAGACGTGTTTGGAAAGTGGGAAGGCTGGAAGCGCTGCCCTGGCTCGCTGTGGGCTGTCGAGCCTCTCTGCTCTGTGTACCTTCGCAGATAAACTTCCACTTGACAAAAGGCCTTTTTTCCTTGACGCTCCCTGAATGGGGAAAGGGAAGGACAGGAGGGATCAGGAGGGAGGGTTTATTATTTTTAATAGCTTGTAGAGACCTGTAGTTTTTATATTTTTCTTCTTTTTCCCCCGCTGCCTCCCCCCCCGTGAGAGCTGTTTCTGGTGGGTGAGAGCAGCTCCATGTGCTGGGATTGTGCCTCCTCTCACTTTTTGAATCTGCCGACTGCAAACTTGCAGCAATTTTTTTTTTTTTTTTTTTTAAACTTTATTGAAATTTGAAACTATCATCTTTTCCCATAGAGGAGGGGAAAAAAAGAGGAATGTGGCAATCACTGGAGTGATTTATTTTATTTTACCTGCTTTTATTTTAATAATCATTCATAGTACTTCAATTGCTACCGCTCTGCTCTAGTGAAATATATTGTGCTGTTAGGAAAGTTTTATACAATCTCTGTTTAAAATAAAAATAAATACAAAGGTACTACCTATAGATTTAAGTATCTACAATTCTGGGGCTGCTCAGAATAAGTGCAGTGAAAGCTTTTGGGGAGTCAGCAGAAGGTCTTGAATTACGACAGGATTTTGCTGATAGGTATTTCTACTATTGATTTCTCAATTTTTCATGATTTCTGAAAAGAACAATGCAAATTAAAATAAAGTGTTGAAAGGAAGTAAGATGTCTGTTTTAATAACCATATTTGCATGACCCACAATGATTTGGGTAGAAAATGTACTCCATGGGATAATTAAAAAAAAAAAAAAAGTTAGTTTGTTAATCTGAAAAATCCCCAATGTTTCCTCGCAAAGGGTAGGCAGCGGGTGGCTTTTCCCATGCTGGGGAAAATGTTGCACAAATTACTTTATTTTTCCCTCCTGGAGGGCCCAATCCTGAGAAAATGAGTAACTGGAAGCAGGGGACGTCCCCAGCACGCAGCGCTGGATCAGGCCCCACAGGCTGGATACATTTTTATGTGCAGCCTGGAGTTGGGTCATTCATTTATTCAGGGAAAAAACAAGAAGCATGGCCCTAGTATATTATAATATGTTTTGATCATTTTGGCTGATTTATGTAATAGTTAGTGAGGAAAAAATATATATCTATATATATATAATTATTTTAAAAAAATTAAGGGGTCTTTCTCGCCTTTTTTTAGCATCAGCTTAATTTTAATTGTGATTATTTTTGTGCCAAGGGAGAGGGGTGATCTTTAACTCCTCGTTACACAAAGCAAGCAGTGTGTCCGGATGGCCAAACTAACTTTCCGAGTAGGGCATTTCTTTTTAAATATCTGAAAATCTGACACAATTAATAATTTTTCACTTGTTTGCACAAGTTGTACTACAGTTTTCTGTTACCGCGTTTTTCAATTTTTCCTGTTTTATTTTTTTTTTTATTTCATAAGAAGGCTCAGAGTTTAACTTTCTCTAATATGCCCAGATAGCAAGTTTTATTTCTTTTTCCTTTTTGACTAAATACTAACAAAGATATTAAAAAAAAGATAAATTGCAAGGCTTGCTTTTTCTAGGATTTTAGTGCTAGTTATGATTGCGCTTGCGGGATAAATCAACCGCGGTACTTCTCGCTCCCTTCACCAGAGTGAAAACCACCCTTCATTGTAATTGTATATACAGTTATAGTGGCATTTTCCTATTCTGCCGGCTGCTATTTCCAAATATATCTTAGGGAAAGTTTTACTATACTTTAGACTTCCCCATACAAACATTGATTGGCATCCAAATGTTTAGGATTTGCCAAATTGGCGGGCAAACGCTGGCTACACCGCAAGCAGCGGGGTCAGGGAGAGAGCAAAGGGAGATACGCGCTCCGCAAGTGGACTTGTAAAGGAGTTTTTGGCTTTTAACTCATTCTGCCGTTTTAATTTTTTTTTTTTTTTTAAAAGGTTTGGGAACTAGGGAAAGGGCGCCAGCGTTGCACCATCTCTATCTGGGTGCTTGGTTGAAGCTGGACCCTGTGTTTGGGGGGTGGGAGCGGAGGTTTCGGGTCAGCGCGAAAGGGAAGCGGGGATGCAGTGGTGGCGGGTTTGGGGTCCATCAGCGAGGGGTCCCACAGCCCTTAAAATTTATCAGCACTCTCCTAATTCTCACCATCCCTCAAACCCCCTTTTTTGAAGGCTCTTTGTTGATGGTTTCGCTGACATCAACCTTTCTCTGTAACTTTTTCCAGGATGAATTTCATCCCTTCATCGAAGCACTTCTGCCTCACGTCCGAGCGTTTGCATACACGTGGTTCAACCTGCAAGCCCGAAAAAGAAAATACTTCAAAAAACATGAAAAACGCATGTCAAAAGAGGAAGAGAGAGCCGTGAAGGACGAACTGCTAAGTGAAAAACCCGAGGTAAAGCAAAAATGGGCATCCAGACTTCTGGCAAAGCTCCGGAAAGATATCAGGCCTGAATTTCGGGAGGATTTTGTTCTCACAGTCACAGGAAAAAAGCCTCCGTGTTGCGTTCTTTCCAATCCAGACCAGAAGGGCAAGATGAGAAGAATTGACTGCCTTCGCCAGGCAGATAAGGTCTGGAGGTTGGACCTTGTTATGGTGATTTTATTTAAAGGTATTCCGCTCGAAAGTACTGATGGCGAGCGCCTTGTAAAGTCCCCACAGTGCTCTAACCCCGGGCTGTGCGTACAGCCCCACCATATAGGAGTTTCTGTTAAGGAACTCGATTTATATTTGGCATACTTTGTGCACGCAGCAGGTAAGTGCCTTTCTCTACCACCTTCTCCAACTTTTCGGTTATCTCCGTGCCGGGTGCCGTGCCCCCGTGGCGGCTGCATGAGCTGGGGAGGGAGCTAGGGTTGCCGGTTATTGCTCTCCCGGGGTGGCGAGGAGGGTGCCAAAACTCCCCCCCTCACTTTTATTTTTTTTAAATTTCTTTTACTGGGGTTTTTAAGATGCAGCTACATAAAAGTGGCTCTTGTTTTCCGTGGTTAACAGCATTTCGGGCATCCTTCACAGGTGTTATCCTAAATGTTGTCCTAGGAGGTCTCGCAGCCGGACGCGACTTCCTTTATCCTAATTTTGGGGGAAAGCAGATAGATTTTAATTTAATTTTTTTTTTTTTTTTTTTTTAAATAAAGTTTGGATATGTTATGCACAAAGTTGTTCAGGAGGGCTAGAGATGCCTGAGGCCTGTGGGTCAGGAGTTCCAGGTATCCTCACCCCACAGGGATGAGATGGGGAACATAAATCCTGCAGGTATGAAGGGAAAGGAAAAGACAGTCCCTTGATAGCAAACCTAGTCATCAGGTCAGAGTGGGTATGAAACAAACCTCCAGGTAATCTTAGGGGGAAAAGGAGACATTTAACTCCCCCAAAATATCACAATTTATGCACCTAAAAGCTAAGCAGGTCTTGAAAAAAATTCCTGATTTGACAATATTGTGCTAATGAGGAGGGGCTGAGATATTTTAATGTGTGATGAAAATCTTGGGATTCCAGAGTTCAACACAAAGTACGCTCTGCCTGCAGCGTGGCTCAGTGTGCTCAGAGGATGTGTAGTATGTTGACTGGGTAGAATAATACACTATTGTAGTTCTCTTGAGTGATTGTAGTGCAGAAAAATGTGCGTGTGTGAAGTGCGAGGCCCTGAGTTTCATGTAGGGGATGTGTGGGTCCCCCAGCGTATCCTGACTTGTGAGCTGAGGGGTTGGACAGGCTGGAAAAACAGAGCAGGGGGAGAGGAATCATATTAATAGAAACCACTTCTGTATAAATATTTTTCACTAAGAAAACCAAGCAAATTACAGCCCAGGGAGCCTGCATTCCCCATGCCAACTTCTTTTCAGAGGGTCTTGCAGAAAGTTTTGGCTTCCCCAAAGTTTTTCTGCGCTGAGTCCCTGCCATGGTTGTTGTGTTAGGCAATGTCGCCGCTGGGATCTTACAGATATGATCCCCGTTCGGAAATAACTTTTGAGTATCCTCATGGTATTTCCTACAGATAAGCTGCAACATTTACTTTGCACTTCGGTGTGAGGTGATAAATCATACTGCACGTTTATGGTGAAAGGAAAGAAGGCAAATATTGAAGAAAATTATTTATTTACTCTGCGCTTTATTATGGCCACAGTGAAGCAAGCATTATGGATAAATGGCTAACTGAAGGGAGCTTGGGGCTGGGGCATTTCAGGTCACCTCCTGTTCCATCACCAACCCCGAGGGGACCATGGACTCACATCCCTTTTGTCTGCCTCAGTTTCCTCCTCCGCATATCGGAGTGAGCTGATAAATCTGAAATGCTTTGATATCCAAATAGAAGCTATAAATGTCTATTTACTGATCTACAGCACACAGATTTTTATTATTTAGATTTATATATAGCGTGGTGCTGGTAAATACTGATCCATATTGTTTTTCCCAGACCCTTCGTGGAGCGCACGAATCATTGATAGAAACCAACGATCTTGGCATAGCTTGCGTGTAGGGTCACAGAAATGTAGGATGGGGAGAAAAGGGCCAAATCCACGGCTGGGAGTATTTCGGGGAGCTTCAAGGGATCTCTCCCTGTTATAACAGTCGGGCAATAGACGTTATAAAAGTTCAATATTGTGATTAGGGATATACCATCTTATCAGCACGCAAACAGTAGCCTTGATAGCGAGCTCTTATTTATTCCTGCCTTCATCATCAACAGGCAGCGATCGCACCGATTGTCCTTCAGACTTGGTATTTGCCGCCGGAACTCGGCGCGAGGCCTCGGCACGGTTTTTTGGGGTTAGATTTGGGGATTTGTGTGAGAAGCCACGCGCGCGTGCAGAGCGCACCGCGCCGTGTTTTCGGCCGTTGTTTGCTGATTGCACGCATTGCATTGTGCTCTCAATGCAGGAGCGTGTGCTGGCATATTCCTGCTAAACCTCAGCGGGGAGGGGGACAAGATGATTTTTGGGAGGTGGCAGCGTGGTCGCTGTCTATATGGCTTCGCAGAGGTGTACCGAAAGCCTTGCGTAGAGCTACCTCTTTTTCTTCCCCGCTTTTTTCCCGTTTTTTTCCCCCCTCCGATGTATCCCAGCAGTCTTTGTTACACCTGAACATTGGCCAAGTTGACAGCCATTGGTTCCCGCAGACCCGCAGTAATGGCAGCTTGTGCCGGGTGCGCAACAGGAAAATTACAAAAGAAAAAAATATTAAGGGTCCTTTGTCTCCAACTCCATCAGACCTCGCTCCCCAAATGTATGGACCGCGTATTTATAAGGAGGAAGTCGCCAGCGCAAATATTAGGTAGACTGGTCAACTTACATATAGCGGATTTGACAAGCATCTGCTATAGTACAGAAGATTTGTAAACACTAAACAATGTTTTTACCTCCTTAAAAGTTTTGAGAAGTTGCCAGTATTGGCAGGAGGCACAGACTCCGAAACGTGCTTGAAGATACGTGCCAAAACCATTGTGACCTTTTCACCCATAGTGCTCGCTTCTCTTTTTCTTGTGGGTTTTTTTTTCCCCCCACTTTTAGTCTTCTTTTCTTGGGGGGAGTATTCTGTTCCAAGATGCCCTTATTCGAGATGACTTCGGCAGCAAGATGTCCCTTTCCTTCTAAACATGTAGGATAATTATTGCTTTGAATCCACGCTTTTCCTTCAGTAGGCACTATCATCTGTAAGGGAACACATGTGCACAGATTTAAATAGTGCTTCTTACAAAGCTACTGAAATCAATTATTCTCTTTAAGAACTGGCTAGAAAGAGAAAACAAAAATATGCAAATAGGCGAACTACATGTCATTTTCATTAAAAGGATAAAAAAAAGAAATTTTTAAAAAAAACGAAAGGAAGATTGGTGCTTTGTGAATTAGAGGTTGACCAAAAAACGTATTGAAATCTAGAGTATTGCTCTCAATTTGCAGTTTCTAATCTGCTTAACTAAAAGCAGGCGGCATTTTCATACCCTGAACTTAGGTTTGCTTTTTAGTTTTCACTTATTCTGCTCTTGTATCAAATGACAAGTTGGAAACCATTGTGGCAAACCGTTTTCTTTGTGGGAGTCGAACAGTAAAGCTAATTTATGACCGGTCCTTTACCAGATGATCTGTATCAGAATCTACAATATACTAGGCACGTGGCAAGGTCACAATTTAAGTTGTTAAGGTCACAACCTTAGCCACCAGGCATTTGACCTTTTAGATAAAGTTAACCTTTGTTCATTAGTAGGCACTCAACCGAGAACTTTCTGGAGTTTTTTACTGCTTTGGAGTTCCTCCTGCTAATGTGGTCAGATTGGAGAATAGATTCGCAATAGAAGTAGTTAAATTTTCTGAGAGGTCACAGTTTTTAGAGACTTCTCCAGTGGCCGAAGCAGGCTGGTGGGCCAGGAGGCAATGGTGCAATCCCCAGTTTATTTTTTTGGCTGGCCACCGTTATGCGCTTTGGGCTCGGATTAAACTCACAAGGTATTTGTAGCCGAGAAAATCTTCTAATCTTTAAGAAGGACATTTAAAAATCCTGAATTTAAGAAAAAAATATGGAGTTAGTTTTTATTTACGTGAGCTCAATTTTTCTGTTCACATTTAGACTCGAAGGCAACGAAGATGCCAGAACTCAGCCTTATTTCCGTGGCTGAAAATTTACTTAACTTCTAGATGTGCTCTGTGGCTAATTGCTGAGCAGTGGTATATAGCACATGACCTTGAACTTTAAGCTTGACCCATTTTATGTTCCTGTCGACAGACTTAAAATATTCTACTTGGACCACCATAAAGAGACATCGATGGGCATAAGCCAAAGATGGGTTAATGCAGAAGCCCCCGTACCCATGGAGGTTTTGGGGGGTCCGAGAGGTACCCGAGGCTTTGCGCCGTAATCTTTCAGTACAATTGGTATTGATTGTTGCTGCATTAATCCTGTTAATAGCCGCAGCCGGGCCGGGTGTCGCAGGGGTGGCAGAGGTGTCCTGACAATACCGTACGTCACCGAAAGAGCTGTCGCAGCGCCTTGAACTCCTGATCGCTGCTCTGCAAAAGTGGAGCCCTCGACGGTGGAAACTATTGCTGGCTCATACAGAAACACACACCATATTGTTTACTTAATTATGCCGGAGCGAAGGCTCATTTTTAATTATTTAGCTGACTTTCTCGCTCTGCTCTGATACCACATTTATTATTTAATTTGAAATCAAAAGGGCTTGCGCTCCTGTTAGTTTTTGATGCGTTTTACTTTTGTTTTGGCTACGTTATTGTCATTCCATCGTACGGTAATCCAGATAGCCGTGATATGCAGATTGGCCAGATGGTCATGTTAACAGATTGAGAACCTACTTCCCACTGCTAAAGAGCAGGTGTAAGATCAGTGGGCTTTTTTTTTTTTCTTCTCCTTTCCTCCCAAGTTTCAACCAAAATGCTCTTTAGACAGATCATAATGGTAGTTAAAAAGGGGCACATTTCAAATGGTGTTTGTTCTGTGGAGATAATGCGTAATGTATATGTCATTTTTGTGCCTATCTGAAGACTTTTAAAGCATCCATAACATTCCCTCCACCTATAATGCTTTACAAAACCTAATTCCAGCTCATGGCTGTTCCAGTGTATATCCAAAACCATCCTTAAAGTTTTTTTTTCTGCCGAGAGATTGCATTTACTGTTACCAAAAACCACTTCAGGCAGCTTCGCAGCAGGTATCTCACATGTGTTCCCTGCACAGGGCTCCCAGTGCATGCACAGGAAAACCTGAGCAGATCAACCTTCAGCTGAGATTTTAATGTTTGTGAGCTGATAGAGTGGTTTTTCTGCTCCATTATTTTTTGCCAAAGTGAGACATCTGTAGCTTTAAAGAAAAAAGTGACACTAAGACATCTCACAGTATTTCTGCCCTCAAGGAATAAAAGGAGAAGGCAGATTTTGTGTTGTTTTAGCCTTACAAAAAGTACCCTTAAAAGGCAGTGGTGGGAGCCTGGGTCTCTATCTCAGTCGGGAGAGGTGAGGAGAGGACAGCCACAGCTCCTCAACACCCCAAATTTCATGCACCCACCTATCGTGGGCACGCATGAGACACAGTGACCTACACACCCCGCGTGGCACAGAGAGATATCCCCATCTTTGGATAATCTCCTCTTTGGGGAGCAGGACTGGCTGCTCACTACAGCCACGAGCAGGGTGGGAGCTGACAGAAGCAGGATTTAGGTGGGACAACTGCTCTCCCTGTGCGGGTGTAACTGAGCCGGTGAGTATCCGTGATAATTCAGATACTAACTGGTGCGGCACTCGGGACAGCCTGCTCTATCACGAACCCCTGGCAGGAGTTCAGTCATGTGGTTTAGCTTTTCCCTTTCTCCAACAACAACAACAGCAACAACAAATAAACATGGGATAAAGGCGTATTTCATATGCCCAGGATGTTTTCCAGGTGATGGGTTTGGACAGCATAAGGGTGTGTTATTTCCATGCCTCCTTGCTTCGAGGTGCAGAGGCAGGAGAAGCCTGTGAGTGGTAAGAAAGTTGCCCAATGCTTCTGGCTTTTCTACAAGCAACTGCACTTTTATATTTCCCTTCTTTTCCACCCAATGATGAATAGCATTAATTTAGATCTATTTAAGGCGAGTGTGGGAGAAACCACAATCTTTGTTGTGGTCACTGCTGTACACAGCAGGGCTGAATGTTTCTCTTGGTTGAGGCCTCAAAGCTGAATCTGGAGAACCCAAAACATCGTGTCAGCTTTTCAAACCCTTCAAAGAGACAGTGGAATCCTAATTGTTCATAAAACCCACTATTTATTATTACAATTATGTATTTTCTCCCCATTCGGATGTAAAGGAAAGGGCATCCCTCGCTCTCTGTGCCTTGAGCTTCTTCACAGCTCCTCCTGCTCCTCCTCCCCCTGATGTTTCTGGTTCAGGCACTGCTGAGATTTTTACAACCAACAAACAAACCCCAATCCTCTGCTCCAAAACCCTTCAACCTCTCCCCAAAAGCCTGCACTTTTCTACACATGTGGGACCCTCCAGGCCTCGGGGACTGTCCCCCTTAAAATTGACTTTGGGGTATCCTCACAGGGAGCCATGCATCTGGCTCTGCCCCTTCTCCTTTCCTCACAGACAAGGGCTGGAGCTGATGATTAAATTACAGGCTGTAAATTCAGGGGAAATTATTTTAGCCTCCTAACAGCAGCCGACCCGAACATTTCCTTATGCCAGTGAGGGCTTGTGGTAGATAAGCTTTGTCGGTGGACTAAAATTCATTTTAATCGCTTTGGTTTTCCCATTCATGTGGTGCAACCACATCTCTGGTTGTTGTGAATTGTTGCCTGCATTTTGGGAGCCACCAAAAACTGACTGAAATCAGCGCCAGGGTGCCACAGATCTGTGGGGCAGTTTTGTCCCAGCAAGTTCATCTGGGGCTTGTAGCATTTTATCCCCAATTGCAGGGTCAGCGCCTGGACAAACCTGTCATCGCAGTGTAATTAATTTCAAAGAGAAAACAGAGTATTTATATATATTAAGTGTTTCTAGCTACCATTGCCCCATGTTGCTACCCTAGGGGTGGATGTAAAGCACCTGAGCTCAGCCCTGTGTGTAGCACCATCGCGGCTCGGGGTGTAGGAGCGGGATGTGGCGTGTAGAGCGGGTGGGTTCAGGCTGGATTTGGGCTGGATTCGGGCTGGACTCGGGCTGGATTTGGGCTGGATTCGTAGCCGCTGCCTATAAAACACACGAGGGCCTCCATTTTGTGTGCCAGGCTCTCACGTGCGAGTCAAAATGGAGAGCGGCGCGGTTGAGTTCGGCCTAGAGCGGAGCGTGCAGGCTCGTGCCGCCCCGATCGCGGTGCCACCACGGTGCCCCCAGACCCACGGCGAGACCGAGGTGGGGTATCCTGAGCTTGTGCATCCATTGGCTCCTCCTGAAGGGTTTTGATCTCTTCTCCATTACTATCCAGGCTCCCAGTCCGAGTGCTGTCCCGGTGTCACGGCGCGAAGGCCCCGGGGAGTTGTTCCTCCTTCCCGCAGGTTTCGGCACACATCAGTGCCATTAGATCAGCGAGATAAAATCAACACCGGTTTAACGACAAGCTCTTCTGAAAGTTTCCTGGACTTTATTGTTCATAACTTGGACCCGAGTTGGGTTATTTACACATGAGGATTAAAAAGCTGCAAACAACTGTGTGATTTTTAGGGGCTGAAAGTAATTAGCATATGTGGGTAGGAGGATACACGGCATGTCTGCGTTCCTTTAAAATATAAATCACAGTTATTTAATTATGCTTGGAGAGGGCAGATTTAAGGATATACTGCAAAATGCATTACCTATTATACCAACACGATAATCTTATTAACCTTGCTTTCTACTTTTTAATTTTATTGTGCACCCTGTACAACTCTTATGATATCAAAAATAATTACTTGGAGAATACATGATGTCAGAGGTCCAATATGACATTTATCTTCACAGAGAGGAGACGGCTCTCTGGTGCATTGCATCGCAGCTCGGGAGGCACTCGGCAGGCCCACACCGGGGGGAAGGAAGCAGGAATGGGTGTCATCAGCTGCTCTTGAATGCACACAAGTGTGTTTGCAGATTTGTGTTGTAACTGAGGGATGGCTTCATCAAACTTGAGGCAATTCAGCATCCTCAGACCTTCTCAGATATTTTTTACTCGCTCATGCCTTACAACTCCCATAGGTGAGCCAGTATTTCAGGGCAGCTCCATGCATTCAGCCCCAATCCCAACTGGATCTCCTATTAAACCCTGAATTCTCCATCCCATGCCTCTTTGTTTTGTTTTTTTTTTGGTGTTTTTTTTTAAATCCATCTCTTCTAATGTTTGAGATGTGTTGATATTTCCCCCTTTATTTTGGGAGGGAATGGGTGAGGGTGAGGGGAAACAAATGCCATAATAATATCCCTTTTCAGAAGAATATAGTTTAATTTTGTGTGTGCGTGCAGCAGCTGCCATTGGCAAGCTGTCGTCTTTGTTGCCATGGGCTTTTTTTTTTGGCATGCGTGCCAGAACATGATTGGATGTTTCAGCATGTTCATGTTTTGGGGTGAGATATATCTGTAGTGAAGCACAAAACTATCATGGGATTGGTAGGTGTCCAAAGTGGGGTTACTTGGCCAGGTGAACAGGCTATGCTGGAGAGGGATGTATCAGTGAGGTACCTGGTGGTTGTTTGGTCAATGAGCGAAAACTTGCTGGTGCTCTGGATTTTTGATGATGTAAAAAGATGATTTAAGAGCATCACAGAAGGGTGTATCACTGAGGTCTCCTCCAGCAGGACACCCTCAAGGTGCAGTGGAAGCCCCTGGTGTTACCTGGGAGGACTGCTGAGTGGGTTTCTCCTGCCCATCTCACTCACCTGGTGCATGGGGAGGTTGTGTCCGTCCCTAGCTCTTGCTGTGGCTGCGGGGAGCTGGATGGTGGTACAGAGAGGTGCCCAGAGGAGTGGAACACATCTTCCACAGGTATAAAACCAGCATGGCATTCATCCATGAGGGCTGCAGGTGAGAGCACATGCTCCAGACCTGCCACCACGTCACCAATCCCTGGCCACAGAGAGGTAGCTAGTGTTGTTTCTGCTTCTTGGTTTAATCCCTTTGTCATATCCATGATATGCCCATAGCATTGGTATCTAAACAAAGTCTAAACCTATTCTGCACTGTCCTCTGTGCTGTACATCTCTCCTCTCATCCCAGCCACTGTCACCCTGCTTTGTGTTCAGTTGGACTTGGTGTTCTTAAAGATAGTTTCCCAACCCAAACGATTCCGTCATTCTAAGTAGCACACAGTGGGAAAGCAGGAGTGCTCTTCAGCCCAGGAAATCCACCATGTGTGATCGTTGTTCAGTGCAAAATGCATTTAGAAACTCGTGAGGAGTATTTCGTAGGGAGGCATCTCCTTACAGCTAAACTCTGGAAAGCTCCTGGCGAGGGGAATGTTCTCGGGGTGAATCCAGGCTCTGTGCACCGTCTGCCGAAGGCTTCAGGAGGAACAAGGGGTGAAGAACTAAATGAAAAGTGTTGGGACAGCCTCTTTCATGCTGTGTTTTTCTGCATCTACCACTAATCTTGTGAGTGAGGGACAGATAATGAGCTGCCTGATCTTTGTAATAAACATCGCGTCTGGTTAAATCACTATTTTAGTGTTTAAAATACCTTGTAATGCATTGAACGAACAGGGATGCACTCCTCTAAGGGTATCAAAAGACAAGTTAGACAGTTGCTGCATTTATTGTAAAGATAAACACTCACTTTGAAGATTTTAAAGCAAAAATACATTGTCAATCAGATTTCATCCTAAGGGTGTTGAAATTTGTCTGATCTTTTTACCTAATAAGGTTTTAATTTGATACAGAAGAAAATGGACAAATCCCTGAGTGATGCTGGAAACATGGTGTAAAATTTAAATTTAATTCAGGTTTGATTGTATTTGTTTTTTCCTTTTGAGGCCAAGCAGTTTCAAGTAAATCAGAAGAATGAATTCTTTGTATTGGGATGCTTTTCTCAAGCCCAGCTATTGTTGGGATGCTTTTAGGGAGGATAGCCACTGCAATGCTTTTATTGTGTGGTGATGAGGACTTTTCCTGACGCCACAAGGACTTCATTAAAAATAGCCAACAAACCTATTTACGTTCGGGTTTTGAGTCAAAAAGGGAAAAGTAGTTGTTGCTTATCTGAAAAATAAAACCTGCATAATTTTATGTGAAAGTTTCCCAAGCATTTTTCCTGGCTGGGACAGCACCAGACTTGCTAGCAGCTAAGCCCTTGCGGTGGGTAGAGGTTGGATATTTCTGGAAAAGTTGGGAAAAGCACACAGCAGTCAGTTAAGAGTGGGATTTTTATGGTCAAAATCTTTTTTTCTTTTTTTTAGAGGAGGACATCACCTTCAACAGTTCTGATTTAGATTCTTCCCAGGCAGATGGAGTTACAAACTCCAAGCCACGGAGCTCGGTGCTGTTTGGGGGTGCACACTTGTGTCTCAGAAGTGACTCTTCAAGGTGTCTGTTCTTTCTAACCTAGATATATGAACGTGATTTCTAGGCAGAATGATGTGTTCAACTCCCACTTCAAACATGGACATTGTTTCTTTTTCAGTTAAAAGCTGGAGGGCAAAATCACGGTGAGAACTGAGCGCACCAGTTGTTTTCCATGTGCGTGGTCTTTAGTAATAAACTCTCCCCTGGAAGAGTGAGGTGTGTCTCACAGTGAGCAGCCCCAGGGTGTGAAGCTGTCTGTCTGTGGATTGAGGATGGTATGAGCAGTGTCCCCATCCCATCCCAGAGCTGGGATACCTGCCGTGGTTCTGTACGGTGCAGAGGGAGGGACCTCCTATTTCCCTATGCTCCTATTTCCCTGCAGCCTGCTGAAGTTTGCTGTGGACATGGCCCTAGACAAAAGCAAATACAGAGAATTTTCATTCCTGACTGTCCTGTTGGTAGGGTACGTTTCCATGAGATGGATCACTAAGGAATTGTTGCTTTTCTCCCCATTCCTGGCTGGATCTCTTCCCAGTTTTGCCCTTTGCAAGCGGCTTTGTTTGCCCAGGCTTGGGGCTGAGTTACCTTGGTTGCACGGTGCCTTCATCATGAGTTTGTGCAGTTCATCCCAGTTTGGGGCTCTGGCAGTTTCAGGGGTGGCCGAAGGGAAGGCAGGAGTACCCGTGATGCAAAGTGAGGATACACAGGACATTTGGAGACAGTGTGAGTCAGAGTTTGAAAAGAAAATGGGACACTTCTGTCCGCACGGTTCCAAAATACAGGGCAGCCATGCCTCGAAGCTGATAAATGGACTTTGAAAGCCTCAAAAAAAATTCTCTAGTTGCAGAAGCAGCATTTAATATTAATAATGTCTCCTCATTAAAAAGGATGAGGGGTTTCTCAGTCAGTCTTGCTCATGTACGTGGCTTTTTTGAACAAGTGTCGTCTACCTTTGCAACTTCTCCAGGGAACTTTCCAGCTCTGTGCTGGGGCTGCTGGCGTGGCTCGAGGACGGGTCAGTAGCCATGGAGGCTTTTAACATTTTAATTGCCTTCCTTCACTGATTGTGACGATGACCTGTTTGTTTGGCTTATATCTCTTTTTCATATTTTTTTGAAAAAAGGGGGGAAAAAAGAAAACAAAGGAAGTACAGTGCTGTGCACAGAACAGTTATTAAAAACAGTTGGGAAGCATATAAAAGGTACTGTTTGTGTGAGAAACGGGACAGCTGTGATGGTCTATTGGGAAAGTGTGTACAGATGGTGGTAGGGAGGGGAATGATGACTACATGGCTGATAAATGAAATACAAAAAGCATTAAATTGGTGATCTTTTTAAAGAGTACACTTTTGGTGAGCATTTTTGGTGCATCATTAGGGCTCTTTGTCTGCCTCTTATTTTGCCAGGAAGTGCGACTATCGCCGCACATTTGTGCCTCTGATTTTGTTTACAAATAAGGAGCCTGTTTAATAAATCACATACCATGGAATTATTAAAGAAGATAATTAAGCACACAGGTTTTTTCTACATTGGGAATGGGATGGGGTTGTCCTGAAGACCTGACAATACCACAAATGCAGTTGGGCTGAAATTAGTACGGTAACACGTGGGATTTCCTGGAGCCTAAAGAGATTTCTTTGTTTTGCAAGAAGTGGGACCGGCGGCGCGAGCCAGGTTCAGGGATGGAGGTTTTGGCATTTCAAAACCATGGAAGGCAAAATACTTGACATTTTGCCTTTACTTTATATTATCTTACAATCTCAAAGGTGGTGGCACCCAGTGATGAGTGCCTAAGCGTGGTATCTGGGAGTTGCTGAGGCTCCCAGGGGATGCAGGGACTCTCTTTTGCAGTAGGCAATCAAGGGAAGAGGGATATAGGAAGAGTTGGAGATAAAATTTTTCCCTGTAGTTCATAGGAGAGGGATCATCATCTTCCCATCCTTAGAGCTTTATTCCATCCCTTATGGAGCTTGTTTATCAGGGGCTGATGGACATAAAGGCAATATCTGTGTATTTCTGCACACTGCTGTAAAGGTGGTCACTCAAATGCTGCAAACCTCGGCATGGAGAGTTTTTAAACTAATGGGCAAAATAATCCCCCTCCTTCCAGCATTTCATCCAGTTTCCAGCTGAAATAATTCCCGGTTTCCCTTCGCCTTCCCTCTCACCCACCCGTTGCTTCGTGTTCCTGCTCATTGTTTCTGGGTGCCATCAACAGATGAAAGCATTTTCCTTAATAATAAATAGTCTTTGGTAGGTCTGTGCTTTTCCACGACCTAGACGGGTGTCCGGCCGCCCCATGAGCCCCGGCCATGCCATTGTCCCTCCCTCAGGGGACACAGACCAGCAGCAACCTCAGATCCCCGTCTCGGGTGGCTTGAAGTGCCGCAAAAAGGGAGTTCACCAAACCTCCGTAACCAGAACCAGCTCACAGGGAATTTTTCCAATTTTTTTTCATTGATTGCAGGTTTATTGATGGTCTGAATTTTCTTGATTTACAAACCTTCCAAAACTTCAACATGCCACTTTGGGGATTATTTCTTCTCCTGACACAATATCACAAACTCCTCTTGTTACAAGATTTGATGAACGACATGTTTCACTGTGCTGCCTTTTGGGCCAAGCCAATATTCTTCTGTATTTTCTTGAAATGTAGAAAAAAGGAAAGATTTTAAAAAGGTTTAACGTGAAGAAAATGTATGACAACTTGATAGATTGCTTGGGACTTCAGTGTAGTAATTGTATAAAGTAGGTTGCAATTTTTTTTTACAGATGCAGTATATTAAAAAGAACAATAGACAAAGAGACGTAAAGCGCAAGGATGGAGAGACCATCTTGGCCAACGTCTGCAAATTTGTTCCAAATTTCAGTTATTAAATATCACAAAAACATGTTCATTGCAGTAACACTGTGCATTTTCTTGGCTGCTTGGATCTTGAGTCATTTAAGGGTTTTTTGTGCACCTTGACATAAATACACTTCATGTCTTACCAAGAACACACTCTGCTACATTTGCAAGACACAGTGGAGGGATGTTTTAGAAATATCCAAGCATATATGAAATGCCTGGCTTTAGAGAAGATTCCTTCCAATAACTGTGTTATTTTTTATCAGTGTGAGCGCATGGTCTCCTAGAGCTTCACTAAGTCGATGATCCAAGAGGTCTCCTAAGAGCTGCACTGGTGGGTACCCAGAGGCAACAGAAACAAGCAGCTGTTCAAGATGCTGCTGTGGTGCCTCTTGGTGATACTGGTCCAAATTTATTAGTCTTGGCCTTGCAACCTCATCAGCTGCAGATGCAAACAAGAAATGTGGAGGTCTCTCTCCTTCTTTGCCGCAGTGCAGAGCATGTATTGCACAAGGTGTCTGCTTAACCCCCTGATAGAAAGCCAGATTTGTCTGCCATCTTGAACAAGAGTGGTTTAACCCACCATCCCTGAGAGCAGAATTAGGCTTTGAGCTGTTGGGACTGGGTTCTGGATCTCTTCCCTCCAGAGCCTCGTCTGAGCAGCAGAGTGCAGAGTCTACCCCCTGTTATTCAGCTGCTATTTCAGTCTCTCCTTCGGGATGTGCTGCCAACCACAAGGGGAGGACAGTAACAAAATATCTAGGGTCCCTGGATAATGCCCCAAGCTTTGAGAGAAAAGGTTAATTCTTCCTGAAGCAGTGATTTGTGTCTGTGATTAGTTACTAATTTTGCACTCACTAAAATAATTCTCTAATAGTTGCAGTTGACGGGAGAGCCAAGCTACGTTGTATGGCTGTGATTTACAACTTGTGTTTCCAAACTTTTCTTTTTTTTTTTTTTTTTTTTTTTGCTGTAGGGGTCTTGTTCTTGCCCATCACAGAGGACCCTCAGCTCCATTTGAGATCAGGTAGTGCCCAGCCCCAGCACCAGAACCCTGTCCCCGACAGGGACTGGACAGAGTGATGCTACTCCCATCAGCAGACTACAGGAAGGCAACTATTAAGAGTACAAAGCTATTAAGCAGTCAGGTTTTTATTATGCTTTAGTGTTTTGTTTAAGTCTGTTCTTAATTGGTTGATTAATGTAAGCAAAGTCCTTTTCTCCCCCACCATCTCTACAGATGGCAAATGGTAGGTCCCAACTGTCATTGTGCGCAAAAAAGGTTATGGTTCAAAGTCAGAGATCCAGAGATACCATGATAATCAATCATAGGAACTTGTCTCGCTGTGCCCAGCCAGGCAAAAGTTAGGCTTGGTAGGAACATTCCCTCCAAACTCATCTGGAGGAATTGGTTTACATTTTATTTTTGGGGGGGACAAGTTTCTGCAAAGTTCTCGCAGCCGGATCCGGAGTGTTTCAATAAATCCAGATATGCGGTGCCAGCGTGCGTGGCTGGGGCTTTTCTTCTCCTTGGCAGGGGCTCTATGGAAACAGGAGGTGCACCCCGTGAACTTCACTGCTAAAAAATAAGTCCAGCAGAAGTAAGACCAGGATGTCTGCTTTAGAGAATTGCCTTCAAATACAAATCTTTGAAACGCTTTTCTTTTTTTTAATATAAGAGGATGATTTATTAAGGCCAACTTCCTTCTCAGGATGAAGCATAGAATTATGTTTCTGGTATCGATCTCTAAAGAGGATTTGCATTTTATTCATACTATAAAAGTGCTTTTAATGGAGACATCGCGGTAATTGAATTTATACTGTGTGTAACTATCGAAGTATCTTTTTAATTATTTTATGTTATGTAATACAATAACTAAATCTAAAGCCTGTGAAAGGGGATGGCTGTACTCTGTCCTTAAGAGTAACATATATAGCTTTTAATATTCTAACGGTGGAATGCAGTTAAGGACATTCTTTATTTGAGGGAAAAAAAAGAGGGAGGGGGAGAGAGAGAGAGAGAGAGCGAGGAGAAAGATTTCATTACATTCAGCACAGTATGAGACTAAGTCAAAGTAGTTTTGCTAATTAAATTCAATTGCTATCCATTAGACCAATGGAATGAGATGAATCTACCATATAGCTGACACAGCACAGGTATGCAATTTGGCTAAATGGCCATTCCGGAGCTGCAGCACGCCTTCCTCCGCTCGCTCGCGTTTCCAGGCTCACCATTTCTGCGCGGAGCGGAGCCGAGCCTGACGCCTCTCGGGGAGCACGGCCACGTGTTGGGATACGCAGGCTCAGGGCCGAGCATGTGCTGGAGCGAGCTCATAAAGTCCGAAGGCGACAGGGAGATGGGTGGAGGATTTTTTTCTGGGTTCATTTGTGGATATTTTCCTTTTCTCTCCCTCCTTGTGTTGTATAGAGCCCTCCAGCAGCTGCTGAGAGAGCAAGTCTGAGTTACTGAAACGAAAGGCAGTGAGCAGAGTATGTGTGCCGGCGTTTTGGCAAGTTGTACTACTTGGGGAGATCTTGTATGTCAGACAGAGAAGTCTCCTATCCCAGTGAAATGACAAGAATACCTCTCAAGCATTGGCGGAGGCAAAATTTTGACAGCCAGCAAGGCTGTGATGCTGCTGAGCACACAGATTTACACTTCCTGCCAAGATTAAAACGGGCTAAACCCAAAAAGGGTATTAAGGATTGTCACTTTAGGAAGAAATAACGCCTTAGTGTAATGTGTGAAGGCGATTGGCCTTCCAATAGTTTTATTTCTTGAGATCTCGCAAGCTCATGTGTAATGGTTGGTGTTGTTGGGTCAAGACTGGCAGGACAGGAAAATAAAAAAGTAAACTCGTAAGACAACTGGGATGAAAAATGTTCCACCTCCCCTGCTTGGATGCTGGCGCTCAGGTTCCAGCTTTGCCTCTCACTGGAGGAAATCTCGGCAAAGTCTGGGGAGTTCAGTGTGAACGAAGCCTCTGAACTTTGCTTTCTGCTTCTGATTAACTGCTGTGGTGCATTTTCCTTCGAGCTATATTTAGTGAAAGGAAAAAAAAATTGCCAAGTTGGGCTGAAAAAAGGCCCAGCAGAAAGCTGGTCATTTAAGCCTCTCTTTGCTGTACGGTATCCTTAAACTTCCTTCCGACGGTATCCTTAAACTTCCTTCCGAGCGCAACCGGTGATGCTTTTTATGATCAATCTTTCAAGTCGGGGTATTTGCTCAATAGAATCCAGACAAATAAATGTGAAGAAAAGCATCCTGCTTTAAAAGAAGGAAACAATTAAACCTCCTACTTTGTTATTTACAGTAACTACCTTTTTTTACCAATTGTCGGAGTTCGAATGGAAGTAGCAGTGTGAAGAGGGAAATGTGGGAACTTTCATTTGTCGAGACTTTGCATTTCTTCTGCTTTATAGCCATCAGAAAAGAGATTGTTGTGCATTCTATTAAATACTGCCAGTATGATTAATTTAAAGGGTTACATTTTATTGAACCCTGGTGTAGATGTTCTTTGTCAACTCACATTCACTGCTAGTTAGAGTGTGTGTCGCATTTATCAAAACTTTCTGGAGCCCCTCTCACCTCATTAGCATGTGAATCTCTATTGAGCAGTTAATGTCCGTTACAGCGAGAGTGCTCAATTCTTGTTTTCAATAAGCCAGTTGTAAAATGTCAGACTGTCACTTACAATATAAAAAAGCAAAAATGATGGTATTTGTAAAAATGTTATCACCTCATAAAAACAAATTGTAAAGACATGAAAGTGATCTTGGTATGCTTTGCTTTCAGAAGTGAGTTAGTACAGCTGCTTTAAATACCAGTTGTCTGGATTCCCACACTTTCCTACCAATGGAGAGGTTTACACAAGCATAATTTAAGTTACAATTACCCTAATTAACATCTCATTTGCATAAATTGTTGAAGTCAAAACAACAAAGAATTGCTTAAGAAGCTTAACCCTATTTGTCCAAAATAAAGAGATGAGTTTTCACTTTGCAATCAAAATTGGCAGGTTCATTATGTCGGAACTGGAATACAAACTGAAGTTATACTATTAATTAATACTTTGCATTTTTATGGTTGGGCTGTGCTTCTCCTATTTACAAGGTGTGAGATTTCAAAACATCCTATTGTTGCTGTTAGAGGTGCAGAGCTGTCAGGTGGGGAGTTCCTGGAGATTTCTAGAATTAATAAACCCTGGCTCTGTCCCCCTCATCCCTCTCCTTTGCACACATGAGCAAACCTTGGCTTAGTCTGCTCTGGCTGGGAGCAGACATCCAGTATGGGCTGAAAATTCTCATCCTGAATTGTGGAATGGTGTGAAGAGGCCAAATGACAGCAGTGACAATAGCCATGATGAGCAGAGGCCCTCTGTCCCTGCCGTGGCAGAGCTAGCCAGTCCACCTGGGTCCTCCCAAGTGTTTCCAAACTTTCTGAGGCTACTGCAAATTTTGGCTGTTAGCTTAGAATGCAGAAATGCAAAGAGAGAACTGCAAAATAAACTTCAGATATTATTTATTTATTTATTAAAACCCAACTAGCCTTCCAGTTATGGTTTTATGGTTTTATGGATTTTATGGTTTTATGGAGTGTGGGTTTAGAGAAGCTTCCGCTGCTTGTAGATGAGTCTTGGTCCTGCCCTCTGATCTGTGTCTTTGAACATCCGACTCCTGATCAGTGATTGAAGCAGGCAGAAAGGATGGATGAGGCTTGGCCAAAACTGATGAAGGCAAGGAAAATTTTTCCCTAGAACGGTTGCTGCCCAGTATTGGTTAACTGTTCCGCTGGCTTTTTCTATACCTATTCACTGTCTACTACAAAAAATTACATTTTCTGTGCCTCTGCCATTGATAGGGGCAGTCAGTGCTGTGATGCTGAGGGGTTTGAGCAGGGTGGGATGTGGGGAAGCTCGTTAGCCTGTGGGGATGGAGGGTGGCACGGGGTTTTGATGGGCTGTCAGGTGCCCGTGTGCCGATGCTAATGAAAGCCTTCCCAGTCGCTGGGGCCATATTTTTCTTTCCTGTATTATCTTGTTGCAGGTTCATTAGCTAAGTCAGAGTGAATGTGCATTAGCCCAATAAAACCCTTCCTGCAGGCCTATGATTTAGCATCCCCTCCCAGCAATGCCCTCTGGATGGAGATTATCCGCCGGCGTCTGCAAGTAGGTGCTGATCGATTGAGCTGCGCCAGAGCCCTGCGTTGAGCTCAGGTTTAACTCGAGGCTGAACCTGTACTGGAAAGCTTTGCAAAGCAAAGACCCCAGTGAACTTGTAATTGTAAACCAGCTGAACCAAAGAGGAATCTCGCCTCGTGGTTTTGCATATTCCTTTTTAAAGATTGCGTTATAATTGAGCGGTTGACTTTCGTGTGGCGCTCTCCTTTATGAGCCAGTGATTACACAGTGTAGGGCGCTTACGCTCTGAACATGAATGAATCTGCCAGTTCTACTACAGTACTCTTTATAAAATAACAAGGCTTACCAGGTGGCAAGAATTGCATAATTGAATTGGACTGAATCCTGGTTTTCCCAACCCAGAGCGGTTACACTTAGACGTAAATTACAATTAAAAGAGACAGAATGTTTCCATTGTATTAAGAATCCTTAATAGCAAACTTTTCACCCATAAGGCTCTGTTCTCTTCCTGAAGTGTGAGAGGAATGGCTGTATGTGTCTAACTACCATTAACAGTAATGGGAGCGACATACATAAATCCCGGCACGGCGATGGCAGAACAGACCCCAGATGCCTTTAAAGAGGAAAGTGCGTGTAGGGGATGAATAGAGGCACACGAGTCTGTTGGTCTCTGTAACATCTGCTCTGGAAATGTGGAAGAGCTCAATTTGAGGTGCGGGTTTTCGGATACCCTTCTTGAGTTTCACGCATTGTGAAACCAGCTCGCTGCTCCCTCAGCTGGGCTCTTCCTCCAGGGCTCTGGGGGGAAGCAGATCTCAAAAGCAGATAGGAAGATGCCATGGACAGATTCAAATGCCACTGAAACCACTATTCATTTTAGTCCTCCCGAAAGTTAAAAAAAACAAACTGGTGCTGTTTGCCAAGAGTACCCGCACTCCCCGAGTTGTGCTCACCACTTCCTACCCTTTGGAGCTGGGGTTATTGAGAACATCTGTTTCCAAATGCAATGAGAAGAGCATAGTCCACTTCCTTCCCTCCTTTCCAGAGGACCTTCGGGTTTCCCTGCCTCTTTGTTTCTTATTCCCCTTCTCCCTGGGATGCCTGTCAACAGCAATCCTAATCCAGCTGTGCAGGTCAGGCACTGCACAGAGCAATTCCTTCAGCCATCCTGAACAGCCAGGGACCAGTTTTCCACCCCCAGCCCTGTTATGGCAATTTGGGCATGGGCATCCATCCTGTGCACAATTCACCTAAGAAGGAGAAGAGGATACAAAACCTCATTTTTATTCCAAACCCGGTTCTTGGTGAACTTTCCAGTCTGCACTTCTTGATGGTGAGGCAATGCACTGTCACCTTGCCATTAGGGCCCAGTAATTAATAGCTGCCTAATAGGAGTGAATGTAGTTGCTCAGCAAAATGAATGATGTGTGCTACAAGGAAAAGCACTAGAAAGTAAAGCTGGAGCTGGGAAGTTGTTAGTGAGGGGAAATTTCTGCTTGCCCTTCATTAGGAGAAGCTCCAAAGAAACGTAAAGTTTGATCACATTAATCAGAACTGGCATCATGCGATATTTTTCTTTGTTATTTGGCATAAATTGCATGCATTAAATGATTTAAATTACGCATATACCTGCCATAAATTTTAATTTATGATATTTAATGAATAGTGTGGGTTGTCTTTGAGCATTGGAACATACGGGCTGGTGAAGGCTGAATGCAGCCCTGTTTTCTGGCTGACAAAATCAGTTTTCACATGGATTCCAGCACGGATGGAGAGAAAGGGGCAAGTTTTGAGTGAATTTGTTACCATTAAGGCTCTCACTGCCATCCCTCCCTCATGCTTTTCTCACCAGTCTTTTTTTTTTAAGATGAGCCCAGTCCTGTAAAGAACAAACCAGCTCTTCTTGCACCTCCACTGTGAGAGATTTTAACCACGATGGTAGTCATGAAATGGCCACAAAATACCTACAGCTACTCAGAGACCAGCTGTGTTTTTGTAAGGTCTACTTGGAACAAGTTGCAGTCAATGTTTTCTGGCTCTTTAGAGGCCCTGACTGACATGAGCATATATAATGTCAGGAATACCTTTATATGATTTTTTTTCTGTCCTGGTGCTGTAGTGTAATTAGCAGGTCCAGACTTGCTCGTGCTTTTTTCAAATGCAATTCTTCTTGGGGAAAGAAATTAAACCAAAGGATGATGTAGCTTTTCACAGCCACTCAGATGAAAGTAAGTGGTGGTTACAATTATTCAGAAGTACTCAGAGAAGTACTGAATATGTTAATCTTTGCTAGGAGAAAGCACTGGACTGGTGCACGTGGCTGGAAATGTGCAGAGGTTGGGTGCCCTTCCAGCTCCGCCACAACCTTTCTTTGTGGCCTTGGGCAAACTATTTAACTGGTTCTGCAGCAGCACAGCTCGTCAGGAGCGCGAGTGGGAGCGCCGCTGTTTCTTTTCTTCTTTCTATTTGTCTGCTGACGATATTAAAGTTTCCGGAGCGCAGACACTCTGTGTGTGTTTCTGCTGTGCCCAGCCCAGGCACAGCACAGATACTGATGTTTATCACCCTTACCATTGTTCTTGGCTTGCAGAAGGCATTTACCAGCCTAGATCAGAGCATGCAACAGCAACGTAAGAACTTACTTAAATGTAGCAATCTATAAAACTGTCTGCTGTATTAAAAAATGAGAGTGGATGACACCCTCTCCCCCGCTGCCCATCTGCTGGGATGGACGCTGTGCCCAGGATAATGCTGTCCTTGTTCTCAGGAACACGGCAGCGCTTTCTCTGGCGGACGGCTCTGGGGCCATTCCTCCCGCGCCTCCACATGCACCTGCAGAAAGCCCAGAGATTCCCAATGCCTTTTGCTACTGACACATCCCTTTAAAAAGTCTGTTTAAAGTCATGGAAGAAGGATAATTTTGAGGACTGAGTGGTAGGATCCAACCTGGTGGGGTTTTAGAAATGCTTTGAAATTTGCTCTCCCCTGGCATGCACAGAGAACATTACCACATGACTTTTATGAAAAATATTGGCTTTAGACAACCCATAGCTCTTGGAAAGTTTTTTTAAAAATCCATTATTAAGACCAGCATCTTTGGCTTTGACACATGCACTTGCAGCATCTTTGTCCAAAATGCAATGAAAGTGCACAGACAGGGGGATTATTCCTGGATCTGCACCGCACAGCTGCTGGAGTGTCTTCTGCAAAATCTGAATGGCAAATGGAAAGGGGGCAAATAAAACCCAAAAATGGTTTGTCAGGCAGGCTAGGAAGAGAGGGCTCATGCACATCATCGGGGCTCAGCATGGTAACAGTGCTCAGGGTTTGCTCTTCCCAAAATAGGGGTGTGATCTGTCACGAACATGATATGGTGAAAGAGAGAAACTCAACAGGGAGGGTCCCTGGTGTGACAGTCCTGGGGACCTCAGGGAGGTGGAACTGTCTGCTTTTTTTGACTGCAGAATTTTTCACCCAGCCCTAGAGCCCTTGCCTGTGGTGTTCTCTGTGTTTGAGTAGAGCTGTTGATGCCTTTGTTTTGCTGTGGGTTCCATCCCTGCAGCATCATCTGAGATGTTATAGCTTTAACAAAGAAGAAAAGCAAGTTGCTCTAGGATGTCCCAGGATAGCAGCCTGTTATGGACAGGCTTGGAGAAAAGGCAAGGGGAGCAAGTAGATCTTCTGGGAAATAGCTACCAGAGAAATACCTATCGTGAGATTTCGTTGAGTTTATTTCAGTAAAAATTGAGAGAGGTCTTCTCCTCTTCTAGAATCACATTCACTTCATTATTAAACTTACCAGCAGTGAGCACCACGTGGTGGAAGGAACGTACCCAGCTCTGTAATGCCGTTCTTACAAGCCAAGGAATTTGCATGTCCAAACGGGATGTGTATCATAAATAGACTGTTTACAGTAGACTTAAATTATATGATGAGCCATATAACAGCAGTGAATATATCACACCGTGAGCCCCTGCCAACCATGCATGACTACTATTTGCTTCTCCTCAGGCAGTAAACAAAGTTTTCAGCTGACCTACTGTTTGGTAGAAGTGCACGGAAACAGAGATAAGCAGCGCCACTCGTAATGCTGTAGTGGAAAAAAATCTGGCATAAATTTACCTAGAAAGTAAAAGGAATGCATGAAATATTATTTCTTAGTTCACATACAACTCTTCTGCCAGCACGCCATGTAATATTGCATTGCTAGGGAAAGGGGATTTATTCCTGTTTCTGCAAGGGTTCATATTCCAATCAGGTGGTCAAGGCAATGTGTATCATATGTATATCAAATCTTCTAAGATGAAGTGTGTATTAAATGGCTGGAGCCCCTCTGCTCTGGAGCCAGGCTGGCAGAGCTGGGGGTATTCAGCCTGGAGGAGAGAAGGTCCCAGGGAGATCTAAGAGCTCCTCCCAGGGCCTAAAGGGGCTCCAGGAGACCTGGAGAGGGACTGGGACAAGGGTCTGGAGAGAGAGGACACAGGGAATGGCTTCCCACTGCCAGAGGGCAGGGGTAGATGGGAAATTGGGAAGGAATTTCTGTTTGTGAATGTGGTGAGGCCTTGGCACAAGGTGCCAGAGAAGCTGTGGTTGCCCCTGCATATCTAGAGGTGTCCCAGGCCAGGTTGGACAGGGCTTGGAGCACCCTGGGATAGTGGAAGGTGTCCCTGGACATGGCAGGGGGGTGGAACTGGATGGGCTTTAAGATCCCTTCCAACCTGAACCGTTCTGTGATTCTATAAATATTCTAAACTAATAACCTGAAGAAACACACAAAGGGCATAAATTGTCCCCTATCATATTAAAAGACCTTGAGATTCCCACTGGATTCAGCAGGACTCGGAGTATCCCTTCCAACTTTGGGATGAACACTCTAACATAGGGCCAAGAAGGCACATCTGGCTTCCCAGGACGGACCTAGACTTCACCTATGCTCAAAAACGTGCTGTTTGGGGCTCTGCAGATTTGTATAACACACTTTGGACTAATTTTCCAATGCCTAATGGGAACGTTGTGCATCCCAGCCGGTTGTTTGTTTGTCTGCCTGCTCCTCGCCTCCCTCCTACCCTATTTATATACGCACACATGCAAAAAATATGAGAGTTAAAGAAAAATGTCAACCATATGTAACATACATGGAGATTAGTGACAGTAACAGTGAATTCATTGTGGTTTTGGCAGTCAGGACACCATCCAGGCCATATTTTAAAGTTTTAGACAAATCCACATGTATTCCAGAGATTGCTGTGGATTTTCAGTATGTGTGGCTCATTAGATACGCAATCTGCCTGCTATTCACTCCTGTCACACAAAGCTGATGGCAGCAAACTGGCATCTTGGAGATGTTGGTAGCACTGCAGATTTTAGCATTAATGCCAGCCTTGGGCATCCTGGAGCTCCGTAGCCTTGTGTGACACGTGCTGGTGGTGAGGGGTGCCGGTGTCCCACGGCTGGGAGATCATGGATGAGCCTGCAGCAGAAGGCTGCTGCTGTGCTTGCAATTCTGCTTTCAAGCAAAGTACAACGATTAAAATGCATATCTCAGAAAATCCATGTTTCAGATCATTGTCCTTGAAGAAGGAAACAGTGCAAAACTTCAAGCCGTACACTCAGATTCTATTTTTTCTGGTCCATCTCAACTACAGCTTTTTTGCATTGTTTCCTCTTTTCACAGCTTGAAACTACTTTTGGGGGCACTATAAGTGAACATAAACCTCTTCTTAAGTTCATAACTTTTTTTCAGGTTTTTACATTCTTCTCAAATTCCTGTAATTTTTCCTGTAAATCTTCACAGCTCCATATCCCTGCGACTATATCTATATAGAGCTATTGCTACCCATCTAATAACCTTGTGCAGCACACAAAAGCACGGCTTTGATTCACATAAAAGTGCTAAACTTGCCTAAACCCGTCGGAGTTCAGGCGAGGCTATGTTCAGCGCGGGGCTGAGTGCTTAAATATAGGTGAAGGCAACTCTGGCCTGCTAATTTCAGCAGAATGTTTCAAACAAAGTGTTACTGTTTAATCTGGGCACATGACGGGTGAATGAATGTTTGAATGAAATGACATAATTGTTGGTTAGCCTGTATAATTTGGAGAATGTTCGCACAAGTTTAACTCTCTCTGGAGGCAGCGGATCCTCGAGGCGGGAAGGGAAGCGCCTTCCCCAAAGGTAGAGGATGGCCAGATCCTGGATCCCTTTGCAAATACCAACCTTTGGAACGCCGTGCTGGACTGGCTTTTCGTTCCAGAGTACCATCCTTAGCCCCTCTCCTCACGTCCTGTATGATATTTAATGCGTCATCTTTGTTTTAAACAAACAATACGCAAGCTGTTGCTGGCAATAGTGGGAAGCTGGTGGTCCATCTGGAAAGCAGGGAGATAGATAAGGGGAAAAAATAGAATTAAAACTGTTTGGGGATGTATTTGCATGTGTAAAACCCTGGGATGGGAGGAGGGTGTTTAATAGATTTTTAAAAAGAAGTTTGAAGACAGGGGAGATGCTTTGTCTGTAAAGGAGTCTATTTAATAATAGACATTATTTGTAATAAAACCAGAGGGTTTACACAAAACAAAGCAAAGCTGTGAGTCCGTACCTTTAAAAAAAAGTTGTTTATTCATTATTTCTGCTGCATCAAGTCCACTCACTGTAAAATTAACCAATTTTTCCTTGACAAAAGTTCAGGTTGGTATAAAATTAACCAATAATATGGCTTATTAATTAAACCAGTGGCAAAACAGCCATTTGAGCATAACGGGCTCCGCAGGATGGTTGCAAGTCGGGTTTCTGGCTGAGTGCTTCTGTCATTCCCAAAGACAGAGCACCCCACCTCAGCTCACCACTGCCCAGCGTGCAGCCAATCTTCCATTGAAAAACCTTGATTATAACCAGAGAAAAGTTCATTGAAACCAGAAGAAGTTACAAAATCATTAATCTTTCCTGCCATCTTGGATTCTCTCTCTCACCAGAATCCAGCCAGATGTTTTGCAGTCACTGCATGCACAGGGCACTGCAATCCTGTTTGCACAGCTCGGGGTTTTTCCTCCATCCTTAGGGATCTTTGCTCTGAAATTATGCATTTTGCCTTTGCTTTGGAGATTCTCCATCAGTGCTGAGAGCTTCCTGGAGAACAGGAGGCACTCCTTCGGCATAAGCCTATTGGAAAATTAAACTCTTTTATGCGTGCAGTGGTTTTGCTGCCATCCTTGGGGAGCAGGGCTGAACATTTTGGGGAGCAATTCCCTGCAGGAATGCTGAGCATCGCCACAGTTTTGGGCTTGCCAGGCCTGAGGATGATGTATGGAGCAGGTGGTTGCAATTTAGGGTTCGCTGCTGTTCCTGGGGAAATGGATGGAAAAAAGGAGGGTTGGGAACAGAGTGAAAAGGCAGGGGGAACAAGGCTGGCATTATCCACGCCGCTCCCAGCCTGAGCCTGCGCCCTGCATGGCTCAGAAAGCTGCATCTTCCCCCCTTGAAAAGGACCTCAGTGAATGAACAGGCGAAAGACCTGAGCGAGGAGGTTTTAATAAAAAAAAATAAAATATAAAAACCTTAATTGGGGCTCACTGAGCAATCCAACATCATGGCAAATCCTGCTCCGAAATATATGTGCTCTGCTTTAATGACAGCACATAGAGTACTGCTGAGATAGTGGAAAATTTTACAGGGAGTTTTGCTTAAGGAATGACTTTAACTCAAGTTACCTGTAGAGCCCAGTGTCATATGGAAACACTTAGGGAGCTGTGGAAAACTTTCTGAAATACAGTGGAATTTATCTAGCACAGCATTTCGCGTAGGGAGGAGGAATATGGATTACAATGGAGTCAGGAAGGAGCGGGCTACGGCGCTCTTGGAGACGGCCACTTGCAGCCCCGCGACCGCAGATGAAAAGTACATGTGTAACCGGGGGGAGCATTCCTCACCGGCCCCGTCTGGGATGCATTTATGCTATTTGCCATGCACGTAACCTCGTTATAGAAAACAGAGTCCAATAACCTTAAAAAGATGTACGGTGAAAGAAAAAAAAAAAAAAAAAAAAAAAAAAAAGAAAAGAAAAAAAAAAGGAAAAAGGTGCAAGGAAGCAGATCTGCTTCCAGATTTGCATGCCCGGGGCCTGCAGTGGGGTAGGAACGGCGGATCTGGGGGGGGCCCCAGTGCTGGCAGCCTGTGTTTGCTGCAGGGATGGTGGTGATGGAGCTGCAGCTCCAAGGTGGAAGAACACAGGGACAGCCCTGGATCAGTGGGAGCACTGCGTGCCCTGCAGTCCTGCACGGCCACGGTGCACCCAGGAGAGCTGGAGTTTGGTGCCATGGGGTGTCCCGGGAGCTGGGCAGGACAGGGATGGAAGGAAGCAGAGATGTTTTCAAGTGCATTTCGTTATATATTTGCTCCCTAAATGCTTATGGCACTGGCCGCCAGAGCATCTGGGCACTTCACAATAATTAAAACTGACAAATCCATAAACAGTAAACAACAGGCTACCCACTCGGGCAGCCAAAAACCCACTACTGCATAAGCTCAATAGCTGCACCCATCTGCCAAATAAAATCCTCTCCACTGCCTCCCCTCGTCTGCACAGGCCAGGACAGAGCCAGGCCCTTCCCCACCATCGCCCCCCGGCTGAGCACAGCCTGACCCCTCACCCTCCCTGGGGCGTCTCCAGGGCTTCGTGCCGGCTTTGGGAGCTGCAAGAGTTTATTTCTAATTTTTTCTTTCCCCACCACAAAGTGGCAAGAAGTAATGACACCCTTTTCCTTCTGACTTCTTGGCCCGCTAACCCTTTCGCAACACAATGGGAAGGCAACCACTCGCACCCAGGGGAGGGGATTTAATGACTAGAAAATAAAGAGAGAGAATTTACTTGGAAAAACTGTGGAATTAAAAGTTCTGGACAAAACACGCATCACTGATGCATAACATTTTTGTTAATTGGGTCTTAACAGGTTTGTGACTCAGGCTGTAATTATTTGAGAAATGGGTCACACCAGGCAGTGCCAGCCGCGCGTCCTGCCGCTGCGGGAACTTTCACCTAGTTGTAAAACTACATCTCAACACGTGTTCCCTCTGCTCCGGCAGAGATCCCGGCCCTCGGAGGAGCCACGGCAGCGTGCCGAGCCCGTGGGCTCTGGGATGGGTGTTGGGGCACTGGGATGCTCCCTGCAGACCCCTCCTGGTGCGGGAGAGCTGGGACAGCCCTGCTCCTGCTGCCATGGAGAGGTGTCTTACCCCGTGTCAAACTCTCTCCCCCTTCTCTCACGCTATTGTTTTTACTTTCTGTTTTTTTCCCGTGTTTTCCTGACCCGGCAGAGGCACTAAATCTTCCTAATGCCTCCCTGCCCTCGTATCGCAGAGCAGGCTGCGGGAAGTTGTTCTTTCTTTCTTTTCTTTTGGACTAAAGCTAGATTAATTAAAATATAAAAAATGCACCCAACTGTGGTAAATCATTTCTCTTTGCGGAGTGATTGCTCCCTGCTCCATCCACCTCTGCTTTCCTCGGCAGAAGTATCTCCATGCGAGCCGAAGTCTTCTAACGCTCATAAAGCACCCGAGATATTATCTCTCTAATTAGCAGCTGGAAAAAAATAAATGAGAGATCAATTAATGCTATAATTATAAACAGTGCCTTTAGATGTGTTGTTTGTGGTGAACGAAGGCTTACGCTGACAAGAGCCGTGCTGTGATTCTCCCCCCAAAAAGTTGGAGTGGGAGCCCCTCTCCAGCCCCGAGTTGTTCCTGGCTGCACAGCCCACCCGAGGGTGCTGGGGAGGGGTTTGAGGGGCTCCCACACCCAAGGACATTTTTCCTGGTCCCTCACTGGCTCTGGGGAGGTGATGGGGTCCCACAGTGGGGCCAGGGGGAGTTTTGCAGCTCTCTCTTGGCCCTTGCCTGCTCCGGGGTAAGCTGTTTTTCATATATTGTAGCCTGGGAAAGCTGTGTTACTGTTAAAAGAGTAACCATATCCCTTTCTGAGCTGTTGCCAAGCAGATGTAGGGTTTTGGAAAGTTCCCAACAAACTTCCACAGCTGATACTTTACCGACTTGTTCCTTCTCCCATCCCTCTACTTGCACCTATTTAAATAACCAAAGGACATAATTTGGGGGAGGGAGCGTTGCTCTGCAGCTTCTACTTGTTAAATATAATTAATTGAGAGTGACCCGTTAGTCAGTTACAGTGTATAGCTTCAAAAAGAAATGGGGAAATATAAAATATTACTGTTTTACCAAAAAAAAATGTTGTTATGAAGGAGGACAGAATAATGGAGCAAATCGAGCCCTTTGTGCAATGCGGGGCTGCTGCTGCCTCGTGACAGGGCAAATATCTCATTTACTTTCTTAACAGCAGTTTGTGAGGTGGCTGCAGGAGGAAGAGGAGAAATCAGGAGAAATCCAGGTTTTCAAGGCTGGCAGTGGTGTGAAACTCGGTGTTGAGGCAGATCCCACTTGCGTGTGCTGGAGGGGGCACAGTGCAGGGCACTGGAAATATGGAAAACTCCCATAAATCATATCTCACAGGAAAGGTTTATGGGAGTTCAGAGTATAGCAGAGGGGATGGATGTCAGGTTTTCCTACACAATAGAGGGTCTTTTGTTTCCGCACTGCCTCTTGGCAGCAGCCCCCGTGCCACTGCTGGTAATTTCCTGTCCATCCTTCGCCGAGCGGCGGGGCTGGAGCAGGGGAGTAGTCCCACGTTTTTGTTTAGACTGTGTTTTTTTAATGCTGAGCCTTGTCCTAAGCAGGATATCCCTGTGTATGTTTGGAGTTCCTGAACTTCTCTGGAGAAAATTATCCTTAAAAAGCCCCTTCCACAGTGTTGAGTTTCTGACTTCTCTCTTAAAAAAAAAAACAACCCAACAACAAAAAGCCCAGGTTTAATTGCTTTTGCTTGTGAGAGCTTGTACCTTGCAGCTTAATCCGCTCACGTCTCAAACATCCGTCAGCGTTTTCGTTCCACCCAGGAGCTCAGAAGAAAACCAAAAAGCGGAGGCAGTTGGATTGGTGGTTTTACTTTTGGCAGCTGGGAGACACTTCAGCAGGACCCAGACCCCATCAGCTGGGACAATGTCCATCAGTCTCTGCATGTGCAGAGGGCTTGAGGTCATCCCTGTTTTCCAAAGTGTGGATATTTTGCAGTCAGAGGCGCTCAAGGGACTGGCTGATGGTGTTTGGCTGCTGACTGGAGCTGTAGGTTTCTCAGAAAATCTCCAAAATGATGAACCAGCACCTAGTTTGTTTTTTCCCAGTCTCTCCCAAATGATTTTCTTGGACCGCCCTGACTGCATTTGTTGACACCTCATAGTAAAGACAAAGTAAAAGTAAAAGCAAGGGAGCCTAGTGGTTGGTGTGCACAGAGGAAGCAGGGCAAGCTCCCAGCTGTGGCTCCCTAGAGGAAAATATGGAAAAATATATCCAGTAAATCCAAAACCGAGGCGCCTCCATAATGCGTCCTGGTGACGGGACAGCCCTTTGGATTTGAAAAACACCCCTGCATTTTCTGTAAAACTCCCATCCCCTTGACAAAACAGCCCAGAGGAACCTCAGTGGTGGGGTCTCTTTCTGTAGGGAGCGTGGCCCTTGCTGCCATGCCCCGTTATTTGGGTGTAGAGCCCCTCTGGATTAGCAGCTGGCACAGTGAGCATTCCAGGGCAGCCCGGCTGCCTCTGCTCTGCTGTGTGGCACTTACCCTGTGCTGGGAGAGCCTGGCTAACAGGGGTTGGGAGTGGGGCTGGAGCTGGCCAGGTCACTCCCAGGAAGTCCTGTGTGGGTTAAGCTGCACGTGCACGGTGCTAGTGCTATACAGAGCTCTGTGGTGCTATATGAGGCCATATATACATATATATATATATGAGTTCTGTATGGCACTGAGAGAGCTGTGCAGTGCTCTGCAGTGCTGTACCCTGTGCTGTGTTGCTCTGAGGTGCTGTGCAGCTCTGCACAACACTGCTCTGTGGTGCTGCATGGCACTGTGCAGTGCTGTATGGTGCTGTACAGTGCTGTGTGGGGCTGTTTGGTGCTGTGCAGTGCTGTACAGTGGATAGTGCTATAGTACCTACAGTGCTACACAATGTTGTAGGGCACTACACGATATTGTACAGTGTTACAGGACATCTCACAGGGCTACACAAGGTGATACAGTGCTGTAAACGTACAGTGCTACACTACCTACAGTGCTACACTGTGTTGTAGGGAACTGTAGGATGTTGTACAGTGCTACATGATATTGTACAGTGCCACATGATGTTGTACAGTGTTGCAGGATGTTTCACAGTGCTACACAAGGTGGTACAATGCTGTAAATGTACAGTGCTACAGTACCTACAGTGCTACACAATATTGTAGGCCACTGTGGGATGCTGTACGGTGCTACACGATGTTGTACAGCACTCTACACACTCCCCCAGCTCAGGCATTCTTCTGGGTAACCTGATCTTACTTCTGTCTGCTTTCAACAGATAGGGGAGGTGAAGTTATGTTAAACATGTCGCAGTAAGTTTGATTCGCACCGCTCTGGTCTGGTTTTCTTCCTTGATTAGCTTTAATCAAACCCTCCGTGTTACATGACCTTAATAAAGCTATTTTTCCTGACAAGCAAAGACCGTCTTAACAAGCAAAGCTCATCTGGCCTGAAACTAAAGCCAAGTCAAGATGGTGTTTTAGGTCCTCATTAAAGTCCACAGCGTGAAGCGAGAGGGAAAATGATGGAATGGTGCTCCACCAAACCATCTCTCCTTTACATTTAATTAGAGGAATTATACGCAACCCAGTAGATGCCTTGGGAAAGCAATCACCAGTGGGTTTGTAAAGAGCCTAGCAGTATAAAAGCGGGCAGCTCTGGCTTTGGCAAAGGGCAAATTAACACCAGGAGCTGGGTGGACTTTGGGATCAACCAGGAAAACAAAATAATCATATGGTGTTAATATGAAAAGAGCTCAGAAGCCGCCTGTCCCTGCTCCAGAGCTCACATGGGCAGCATGCAGCGACCCTGCAATGCTTGGGAGGGAGAGTTTGCAGGCGTGTTTGTCCCCCCTCAGCCCTTTCCTTCAGTTACTGCTGACTCACGCAGGTTGGGGGAGCGATGGAGGCCAGGCGAGCAGCCGAAGGAAAAGCCCCGGCAGGGAGCGATGCCACGGGGCTTGGCAGTGGGTGAGGAAATCAGCCACATGCAGACTAAATGCGGTCAAGCAGCCGCCCCATGCAGAGGATGTCCCTTACGCTCATTAGCATTGTGTTTGGAGCAGAGCTTATCAAAAAGCAGCCAACAGACAGAATCTGTGGTTTGCGCTTTCTGGTGTTCCCTTTTTTTTTCCCTACTCTCTTGTTTTCCTTTTTTTTTTTTTTTTTTCCGGAGGGTTTCTGAAGGGATGTAATCCACTCTGTTTTTATTGCTGTTGCCTCTGGACATGCTGCAGCTCCAGCCAGCAGTTATTCCAGTCTCTCCAGCCTCCCTGTGAAGGTCTGTGCTGTGACTGCTACTAAACTTTAAACCACAGGGCTTCCTTAACCCTTTGCCTTCTGCAGCTGTCCAGAGCATGGGGACAAAGGGCCCTCCCAAAACCTGAACGCCCTGGGGCTTTCAGCTCCCCCAGAATACATTTTTGCACACTGATGGCTGTTCCCTGCAAAACTGAGGGGTTGTGGATCTGCTGGCCAAGAGGAAACCCTCGGTGCTGCTGCCCACAGCTCCCTTGTGCAGGTCCCAGTGGGCTCTGTGGATGCCCCCAATCCATCAGCTTTGCCAAATGCAACCAGAGTCCTCTCCTTGTTGCCAGAGGGCTGTTGCCTGGCATGGAGAGGGGGTCCAAGGCTGGTTCCCCATTCCACTCAGCAGTTTTGGTGGGATTAGGGAATGTCTCTGCATACTCCAGTGCCAACGTCACCATGGCTTGTGAACCTGCCATCTCTGCACCTACTGCAGACATCAACCCAGCACCATGCATTTTCCTCATCTCTACTGTGTCCTTAAAGTCCACTTTTTCCTCTTAGGAACAGAAACATCTCACTGTGACACAGTCAGAGCTACTATGGGTGCACAATTATATTTGCAAAATTCTGTCCTGGTTGTGCATGTCCCTTTCTTTCCTCCATATCTCTCCATCTCCCAGGGATGTTTGTCCCACTGCATTCTGTTAGCCCATGGATGAGTGCTGTCCTTCCCTGCCCCATTCCCTCTGGAGATCACAGAATGGTTAGAGGAGAACTCAAGGCCCATCCAGTCCCACCCTTGCCATGGGCAGGAGCACCTTCCATTATCTCAGGTTGTTCCAAGCACCATCCAGCCTGGTCTTGGTCACTTCCAGGGATGGGGCAGCCACATCTTCTCTGGACAACTTGTGCCAAGGCCTCCCCACCTTCAGAGGGAAGTATTTTTTCCTTATAATCTTATCCAAACCTGCCTTCTTTCAGTCGAAGCCATTCCCCCTTGTGCTGTCACTCCATGCCCTGTAAACAGCCCCTCTTTGCTCAATCAATTCTTTGCTCTCTTGTCCATGAGGATATTTGGAAATAATCTCCTAAAAAGGCAATCTCAAAAAGGTCCTGTTGTTACCCATATTTGTACACAGGCTCGTGAGCGACAGGATTCCTCAGGCTTGTCTACATGGGGACAATTGAAATGGATGTGAAATAACTTTTAAAGTGGATTATCTAAACTGCATTACTTCCTCGTGTAGACACTGTCATTTAGAAATGAAACAGCCTTAATTTGGTTTAGCTGAATTTTGCTTTAGCAATTTAATAAAGACACTTTAAAGTCTGAGTGAGGAGTTTACACAGGGATTTAATGCAGTTTAATTAATCCACTTTAAATTCACAATTTTAATTAATTAGAATGAACTTTCTTTAAGTCTTTTCCTGTTGAGATAGTAGCATGGCATTCCCAGCCACCTGGCCTGATGACCTGGTGATCTAGGACCCAGAAGAATTGTTGCAATGATGCATGACTGGTCCAGCCCCCAGAGCTGGGTACATAAAGAAAGTAATTTAAAAATTCTCCTGGTCTGGCCACAGCCGGGAAGTCCTTCCCTGCAGTAAATTACCTCTGGAGAACTCAAGTTCCTGCTGTAATGAGCCATCATCCTCCCAAGTGCTTTAGGTTCTTGTGTTGCCCACGAAACCATAAGCAGAAGCATCTGTCTGATGTGAAAGGGGTTTGGGAAGATGTGGCCTGAAGCAGGGAAGGGCACAAGAGCCTCCTTCAGCTCTGTGGACAGGGTTCCAGTTTCTCACCCAGTCCACGCTGTGGTTTTGCAGTATTGGCAAACCCACAGAAGCACTTTCTGTGTAGGAGAACAGCACTTGGGCTGGGGCTGGTCAGGGCTGCAGAGCTTCCTTTGTGCCTGGTTATTTATGATCTGGTGGTTAGAAGTGCCTGCAGGGCTCACTGTGCAGGTGACATCTCCTAGAGATGCTGGCCTTGCCCTGGGTCTCCTCATCATCAGCCTTCATCTCCCCAAGTCCACTGGCAAGGGCAGAGTTTGTACAGGGCTTTTTATGATGAACTTTGCACAGAAATTTCTTTCTGTGAACTGGAAGATCTCCTTGCTCAGCTCTCCAAGACCTCTTCAGTCTCCTTTCAGCTCTGCAGCTTACATGGGGTTTGCTTTGTATGGGCCTCCTTAGTATGCTGGCCTTGGCACCCACCCCATGTCCACCTGCTCAAGCCCCACAGCCCTTTCCATCCTTGTAAAATCCTCCAGCAGCATAAGTTCCACCCATGACTGTGGTTTTCTTTGGGCTGTGATCTATGCACAGCTTTCCAGGAGCTGTTAGGGATTGGGAAAGGTGAAGGAGCAAAAGGGCAGATGAGTGTCTGGTAAATGAAGAAGCTTATTGACACCAAGCAAGGGTTTTGGCATTTTTGAAATAATTTTACAGCTTTGGGCACTTTTAAAATCCTTTGTAAACTTCGCAGCCAGGGTGCTGGCAGTGCTGGCAGTGGCAGGGATCGCTGCCTCTCCTCGCCCTCCTGCACATGGCCTGGAGCATCCTCACTCCCACTGTCTGCCCAGCACACCAGAGCTGGGCACAGCTCAGCCTTGGTTTGTAAACACCAAACTGCTTTTTAGGATTGCTAGGCCAGTGCCAAAACCCAACACAGCTTTGCTCATAGCCTCCATGGCACTCGCTTGCTGCTGCAGTCCAACATGACATCATTGATTGGAGAAGGGATCTGCCACCAACTGCAAGCTCAGAAGTGCCAGTTTTGATTAAAAACTTCTCTTTTCCAGTGTGTGGGGTTTATTTGTGGCTAAAAGGAGGTGGGGAAGAACATTTCTTGGCTCTGGCACTTGGATGTCTCTAGGCTAAACAATGTAGTGGAAGTTTTCTGTTGTTAAATGCTTGGTAATCGTACGTATTCTAAATTTAGGGTTAGTCCATTTTCTGTCTTGTGAGGGGACAGGGGAGGCAAAACCAAATTTTTGGCAAGCATCAGGGTAGAGACAGTCTTCCTAACAGCCATAAAAAGATTGTCTTTGATAGGGATTTGTTATTTCACTGCAGAAGTCATTATAGGGGAAGATCCTGTATCACTTTAGTTAGCCACCAGATTAGCTATTCATATATTTTATTGTTAAAAAATATGACAGTGGATTATTGTGTGAGAACTTTGTGGAAAAGAAAAGAGATAAAAGCAGTTTAACTGTCAGTAAATTACAGCTGTGGTTAGCCCTGCATAGTGTTACTGGATGGAAGGAGACTGGGTCTCCAAGGACTGTGGTTTTTCTCTTTGGATAGTCATGGACCATGTCGGGCTTGGTGAGAGCAATGAGCCCAGGTAGCTGAAAGAAGAGAGGCTGAAAATGAAAAAGGGGTTGGTGTGGCCAAAGAGATGGAGACATTGAGGGAAGTCAGCATTGTCCCCGTGTTTGTGCAGAGGACAAGTCCTCACCCAGTTTCAAAAGGGCTCTTGACCACATGGATGTGGAAAGTGGTGGCAATCACTGCATTCCTTTTGCCTTCCTTGCACATGCTTCCTGAGGTTTTTCACCTTCATTTTCCTCATTTCTCCATGTTTTTGGCTGCAGACATTCCTAAGTCTTGGACAAACTGGCTGCACAGCGAGCACGCAGGGAGCACACGGAGCTGGCGCAGCAGCACGCTCTGTCCATCTGCACGGCACATGTGCACCAGGGCTGAGGCACTGCATGGCTCCTGGGGTGGGACATGCAGCCTGGCCACCCAGCTGCTCCTCTGGAGCAGGTTGAAATGTGGTTGTCACAAGAAGATCTGTTTTGGAGCGATCCTGGATTAGTGGGGGGAAAGGCTTGAGGCTCCTCTGCCTGGTTGCTGGGAGCCTTGGCATCAGTGGATCATCATGATGAGGAGGTAAGTGGGCTGCAGAAGTGCCCAGGATGGATGTCCTGCTTTGTGTTTAGCTCAGTTGGAGTGCTGGAGAATGGAGAGTGAGATTCAGGAGAACACTTGGTTTGGAAGTTTGAGAAGCCTGATTTGGTCCGTGCTTTTCACAAGGTGCTCATGGTTTATGGAAGTGCTTTATAGAAGATACAGAGATGCTGTATTGCTAAGACACCTTCATCACTGCCTTCATCACCATTCTCACCAGTGGTGCAGGATAAAATTCTTAATTTTTGCCTTCCCTTCCATGAAATCAAACTGTACAGCACCTAGGGCTCATACTGTGCCTTGTTTAGAGTCTGACCTGACCACGTTGCCACCCGTCCGTGCTCCTCCTAAGGGTAACTGTGAAGTCCTGCTGTATTCCATGGGCTGGTGCTGTTTATAGTTTGCAGGTTTGGACACTTCAATGTCTTGATCGGTCCTGCTTTGCATGCCAAAGTGTTTTCATTAGCACAGCATTCATGCATGTGAGATTGTCGCTAACTGATATAATTAACCAGGATGTCAAAGGCTATTTGTTTATTGCATATGCAATGGCTTTCCTGGAGTCAGAAGCCCTTTCTGCTGACACTGTGCGAATTGGAACATGCTAAACTGGAGGAATAACACTGAGCTGGAGTGTTAGTGTTAGGAGTGAAGTTAGGAACAATAATTGCACTTAAAAAGAAGCAAAAATAATAATGCAGATTTTAATGGGTTTGAGTAGACATGATTAGTATGTGGAGAAATAGGGACAAGGGTGAAGAAAAAAGTTTATCAAATAATTCTCTCCCTCCGATTACTGTTATTATATGGGAATATAATGTTATACAGAAACACAGCTGTCAACTCTCTCAGGTGGTTTGACTGAGAACTCTTTGGGCCTTCTGTATATCATGTCTTTTTACATCATTTTAGACATCTGCACAGTTTTTAAGAGATCTTGTCAGGACATGTTTCATTTTACTTGTTTATAAATAAATGTTGCTGGGGGAGTCCTCACAGCAGGACTCAGCAGTTCCTACACCCTGAAACGTTATCGTAACATTCATGTGTTAAATATTAAAATGTAGTTTGTAACAAGAAGATGTCACATTCATGAAGGTCTGAGGAAGTTCTGTGGGTTGATGCTGGATGGCTCAGCCCTTTCCTATAGCTGCTTCTGCTGAAGCAGTTAAACCATCAGCACTATTTAACTCCATCAAAAATTACCTCCTTGTTTCCTCCTCTTCCTTGTTGCTGCTTCTTCTCCTTCTTTCAGTCTCTGTAATCACTGCCAATAGATGGCCAAAACCAGGCCTGCATCTTTGACTTCTTGTTCTGCAAACCAATCTGCACCTCCCCATCTCTTGCCTTGCCCATCCCACAACACATGATTGCTCTTTTTCACTAGTCCTGGCTGCTGCAAGGCTGTAAATTCCATGGTCTGGATTTTCTCAGTCTCTTCCATCTAGGCTGTTTCACACTGATGCTGGATTTCATCCCTGGCCTTTGACCTTGGCTATGCTGTCCCTCAGAGCATCTCCCAGCCACGTTCTCCGTTAGCACTCACATGTCTATTCACCCATCCTTTGCCTTGGCCCCTCTCCCCTCTCTCTCCTCCAGCCTTCCTTGTCCCTTGGTTTGGATTCCCTCTGTGTCTTCCTCACTCATCACCTTCCCTGACCTGTCTGGTACTTTCCATCTGGGGTGCATCCTCAGGATCCTCATCTCCCACATGTCTTTGGGTCGCAGGGGCTGCCCATGGCACTGCACCCCATAAAGAAAAATCCCATATGCTGTGTATCTGTGCATTCTTCTCCCTGTTAACTTTTCACCTGCTCCCTCTTAGCACTTTGTTGTTGTCTTTGGCTTATCTTGCACTGTAATCTCTGCAGGGCACAGTGGTCTGTGTGTTCCTATAATTCATACTGTGCCTGCTGCAATGCAGCCTCTGCGCTGTCGGGTACATGGGAACATTTCTAATGCAAACAACTAATAGCTAGGAAGGGAGTTAAAAAATTAGAAAGGACTCCAAGCCCATGTCACATATTCTCTTGCAAGGAATGGGGAAAAAATTTGTTTATTCTGGCCCCAAATTTTAATCACCCAAGGGCTGTTAAGATAAAAATAGTCAGTTCTGCCTTCTGTTTATGGTATACTTGGTTGAGTGCAAGCCAATTTTGAAGCTGAACATACTGTCTGCTATTTTTGCTTGATTTTAGATTCCACATTTTAAATAGTTTCTTTAACAAGAAGCATATTTTCACTGATACAAACTTAGCTTGAGGAGAAGCATCCTGAAGTTCCAGCCATATTGAAGATCAGTGAAATGTAGTAAACTCTGGTTTTAAGGGTTTTGTTTTCTCCAAGAGCTGAAATGAAGAGTGTGTTCTGGCAACAAGTGCTGGCACGTTGTTCATTAAAAGCTCTCTTCCGAGCCTTGGTTCCCACACACATGTGCCCTCATTCTTCAGCGGAGCTTCCAGGCAGTGGCATTGGCAGTGCTCTAGTCTGATCTTCAGCCATACAATTTGTCTTAATTGTCTACTAGCATCTAGGCAAGACTTAGCTCACGGGTGGCCACAGCAAGGGGCCACATGCAAACCGATGAGCTTCTTAATGTGGCCTGCCCGGCAATCGGATGATTTAATTATCTGTGCCCGTCGTAGGCTGCCTGGCTGCTCCCCATCCCGCCTGCCCTCAGGCACGGCGGGCTTAACCACATGCAGCCATGGGGGCAGCTGCATTTGATCTTCCTCGCCAACGCCAGGGTCCAGCCCTGACAACAGCCTCTCTGTTCGGCGCTTTCTTTCCCCTTCCTTCTTCTTCCGCTTCGTTTGGCACCATGCCCCCGGCATCATTTGTGTGTACGGGAGGATGGGAGAGTTGGATGGCAAAAACTTAGAACATGGAGTTGGGTGTTGACAATCCCAATGATTAATTGATCCTCCGAGGATCCAAGATGATTTGCTGAAGCATCAATAATAGAAATCCTGTCATTATACACTATTTACTTGGTCTTTCTGTGGGAAGACATCCTGTCTGCATCGTGTGCCTCGCACGGGGCCAGCCTGCAGCTCCCAGGGCCTGAAGGACTGGGCTGTCACCCACAAACTTTCTTCCATCACACGGTGCTCTCTCGTGCTGTAGAAAAACAGAGCATGTCCAGTACATTGATTATTTTCAAAATTGCCTTAGGAAAGCCCTTCACTCTTGATACCTGTGGAAAAAAGCTCAATCCAAAGCTCAATTCCCTTTAACTAGCACGGAACACCAGAGCTGGGCTGGGGCTGGGTGGGAGGTGGGAGGCAGGGCCACTGCCTGGGACATTCCCCTGCTGGAGAGCTGTGGGGACACTTGTGACACTTGCCTGTAGTGTTTCCTGCTCCTGCCACATGTCACGTAAGGGCAGGAGACGGTGTGAGAGAAGCAGTAGGATCAGGATGACCTCGTGCCCGGGGCACAGATCAGGGATGTCCCCGAGGATGACCTTTTGCCATCCTGATCTCTTCTTATCTGCCCAGGTTGAAATGCAGCTACTTGGCTGAGTTGCTGCTACCTGGGAAGGCAGCTCTACGAGCAAGGAAAGGAAAGTAGGTGACACCCAGGCTGGCAGTGCTGATCTGCTCTGCGTCAGGGACTCTACCCACCTCACCCTGGGTGTGCTCTTCCTTCCAAGAACCCTTTCTGATCATGGTGGTTGTCCTGCCTTGCTGCAGTGAGGTGTCACTTCCAGTGCTTGTAGTATTTATAAGCTCCTCCCTGCATGTACCAACGCCAGTGTCATATTGATAATCCCCCTCATGGGAGCATCTCAAAGGCTTTGGGAGCCATGAATAATCCTTCCAGCTTCCAATCTCTGCTATGATCAGTCTCACTGCCCTCCTGGCTGCTGGATGCTCCAAATATGGAGTATTCCAATCAAGGAATCTTTAGAAATGTTGGGAAAAGGAGAGGTGGCCAACAGCAGCATGCAGAACCCTCCTAGGGATGAGTGCACTTCACAGAATGGTTTGGGCTGGGAGGGACCTTAGAGCTTATCTCATTCCACTTCCTGCCATGGGCAGGGGCACCTTCCACCAGGTAACTCCAAACCCCATCCATCATGTCCTTTAAGACTTCCAGAGATGCAGGATCCACAGCTTCCCTGGGCATCCTGTGCCAGTGCCTCATCACCCTCATAGTGAAGAATTTCTTCTGAACATCCAATCTAAATTTCTCCTCTTAGTTTAAAACCATTTCCCCTTTTCTTATCACTATCTGCTTGTGTGAAAAAAAACAAACTCCAAACAGTTCCACAGCTCCATGCCAAGGCAGAATTTTATCCAGGGATTTTGTGATATTTTTCATCTGTACTAAGTGTAAGGGAGTCAAACATTTTCAGGTGGTGTCAGTCTCTAATGCTGAGCCAAGAAAGGCTGTCCTTTGGGTAGTTAATGCATCTCAGACCTGCTGGTAGAATATAAAGTTTTAAACATTATTAATGCTTTAGCAGACACCTCAGGAAGCATTCATACTCCTCTCTTCATTTTGCTTTTATGCAGGACGGTGCCTGGGGTGAAAGTATTTCACAGAGTTGGGAAAAGGGCATCAAAAATGTTTGTGTCTGCCAGGCACCGAGAATATTTTATTCTTTCATTGGTGTGGCTCAAGTTCAGCTCTTGGATCCTGCTCACTGAGTTGTTTTGATGTGTTTCACTTTCTGAAAATAGTGATAGTTTTGGAACAGGCTGCCCAGGGAAGTGGTGGAATCATCGTCCCTGGAAGTGTTCAAAAACCATGTCGGATGTGGTGCTTGGGGACATGGGTTAGTGGTGGGCTTGGCAGAGCTGGAGGAACATTTGGACTCGATGATCTTAGAGGGCTTTTCCAACCTTAATGATTCCATGATTCTGAAAATAGTGTTGAGTCATGGCCAGATTAGAGATGCTTGTTGCCTGCACCTCTTATGTGCCTCTGGAAGCCTCTGCACAGATCCTCAGCCCAGCCCATGCCCAGAGGGAAGGTGGCTGCATGTCCCCAGGGCATTCTGGCCACTGTGCCATGGTGTGCCCCACATCCTGTGCAGGTCCCAGCTGCAGTCCCTGCAGCCACCTCCTCCACAGCTCCCAAATTATCCCACTGCATGGCGTGCGAGGCACGAGCAAACCTGCAACAGAGACATTGGATGGCAGGATGGGATGGCTGATTTTAATTATTTTATATATAAATAACTTGCAGATAATTTGTAAGTTTGGCAATAGCTGCCGGCGTAGCAATGTGACCTTGTTACTCTTACCCCATTCCTCCGGGTGTTTGTCTCACTCACTTGTTTTTCCGTGTCTTAAATTAGATTGCAAGCAGTCAGGGAAAGGGGCTGGGGCCACCCCTGCCCCGCACAGCCCCACGGTCCCACAGCAGCAACAACAACAAACAGGAATAAGAGATGGATTTGGGATCTGCTGAGTCTCTGGGGATGTGAAAGCCCCAAGTGTTGTGTTTTTCCCTGGGATGCTGTGGTCAGTCCCCATCCTCCAGCTCCACGTGAGGCTCTTTGCTGGCGGCCGGGCACAAAGTGGGGGCTGCCACATCATTCCAGAGGGATGTAGGGATGAGGAGGGGGACGGGTGTCCTGGATTTTAGCACTTTGGGGAGTTTATTAGTGTTGACAGTGTGTGAACTCGACATCCTTTGTAATAATGCGGTTTTAAAATCTGCATTATTCATGTGCACTGTTTGAATACAGGCCCACTGTGTAAGTTGGGGAGGAAAATTAATTAAATAAATGTCAGCATCCTTGAAGAGCACGTGAGATTTCACATTGCAGGGTAACAGCTCTGGCTGCTTTAACCACCAAAGGGAGTAAAGGGTGGGAAGGGGAAGATCTGCACTTAGGTGAATAGACTTTCCCTCACCAATTCCTGAGGAAAGCTGAAAAGATTAGAAAGAAATTAGTCCGGCCACACAGATCACTAATATTTCATATTTTTATTAATAATTGCATTTGTTCTACTATTTATTTATATACACTGGATAGTTCTGAATGGTTTTATCCCAGGAAACACCCATTTACTCTTAGGTTAAGGTTTAAAATAAAAGCATAGAGCAGATGGCTGAGGATGCACTAGCTGGAGAAACCAGACAACTGCACCAGTGGGTGGAAAGGGAATTACATCCATGAATATTATTTGCAAGACTAACAGATAGTTTTAAAAGTTGTGTTTCTGCTGAAGCACCCAGCAAAGGGTGATGGGACAAATACTGCCAGGACAGATGAACAGGAAATCAAGGTTTTAAGTGAAGCTTGTGGGTATTTTTAAGGAGGAGAATTTCCCTTTAATTCTGTACCAGGAGGTTGCACCTTTCCAGTCTGGGAATGAAGGCAGGACTGACCAGGGATGCTTTTTTGAACACAGGGCTCCTGCAGAGCAGCGAGAGGTAAAAGAGTAGGTATTGCAAGGGGAAATGCTTTGTAGTTAAAAAGTACGAAAAGAAAGAAAATTCTGCTTTTTTAGGTCAAATCAACACTTCGTTCTGGTTGCTGTAGTTGTTCTCAGAAGGAAGGAGACAACTTCCATCTTGTTGGAGGAAGGTGTAGGTATCCATCCCTGAAGGAGATCACTGAGCTCTTACACTAAGCACTTGACTTTCTTGGGGCTTGGTGTTTACCCTCCAAATTCTTTAATACCTATGTGTACGAGGAGAATAGAATAGAATCCTAAAATCCCAGAATGGTTTGGATTGGAAGAGATCTTAACACTAATCCTATTCTATCTCCTGCCATGGGCAGAGACACCTTCCACTATCCCAGAGTGTCCAAGCTGTCTCCAGCCTGACCTTGGACACTTCCAGGGATCCAGGGGCAGCCACAGGTCCTCTGGACAGCCTGTGCCAGGGCCTCACCACCTTCAAAAGGGAGAAATTTCTGTTAAATGAGAAAACCCTTTCTTCCAAAGTGAGCAGGGCAGGGCACTAAAAAGGCTTGGGTCCATTGACGTGAGGATCAGGAGCTGCTCTTGAGGTGGGTGCAGCGAGTGGCTGGGATGGTCTGTGGTATGCTGCACCTGTGAAATAAATTAGAAAAAAAAAAGGAATTGGGAGTGCCACGGTAATTGTGCACAGGTCTACTCCCAAAGTCAAGTGTACATAAAGTCCTTGCAGCACTCCAGTGATTTTGAATTGCTTGACATTGTGGGAGCGCTCCAATCTCGGTCTCTTTGAACCTCAAGAGGCTTGGTGTTATCTGAAGCACAGAATCATTTTATAACCCAGGCAAACAACATCCTCACCTCCCAGGTTTGAATGCGAGGATGTGTGGTTGCACACACCCGTGCTCACAGTTAATGCACGGAGTGGGGGGAGAGGGAGGAATCCGTGCCAGCAGGAGAGCCCGGAATGTGCTTTCCCACTAATGCTGAGAAGCAACAAAATCAGATTGCAGCCCATGAATGTCCCGTCACTGAGAAAGGGGAGTTTAGAAATAGCCCCACAGATAAAGGAGGGCATTTATCCCCACGATTGTTTGGCAGAAAAAGCAATTTCCATAGTCTGCTGATGGTCAGTCGGGAACGTGCTGCAAGGGGCCCGCAGTTGTCTCGGATGGAGCTGACGGTTTTACTGGCTGAGTTTTGTTTCAACTTAATGAAGTAAGTACTTTGCCTGCATCCAGGCGCTGACGGGGAAGGTTTGTAAACTCCTCGCCTTTGTTGGGGTGACTGAAGTATTTTTTTCTTCTTTTTAACCAGCCATTTTTGTTTCTTCTCAAATTCGTTGCCATAGACAAAAGGGTACGTTTACTGTTAAAAAAAAAAATAAAAAAAGAGAAGGAAGGAAGAAAAAGGCTTTAAACCTGGTTTGCATCTTGAGTCTTGAAAAGCCCATTTTTTATGCAGGAGAAGAAGAGAGCCTTAGAAAAGGCAGGAGGCAGGGACGGAGGCGAGGGGGTGGGGAGCTGGAGATTTATGGCCCTTTGAAGACAGCTTTTCTGCCCAGCATCCTGCCCGGGTGCCGTGGGCTGCAGTGGTGGGACCAGGCTGGAACCTGCACCTTGCCAGGAGCCAGACCCAGCAGGAACCCACTGGGGTCACAGGTCCTGCCAGATCCCCAGGACCTCCCAGGGCCACTGATCCTACACCCACCTCAGCCAGCACGGATGTTTAGTTTGAGATCATCACACAGCCTGAGGTTTTTGAGGTTGTTTTGCTTTTTTTAACTCAGTGTGGAAGCGGTTGTTTGATAGCAGCCTGTGCTGGAGCACAGCAGCCTGCCCGTGCTCCAGGAGAGGGGCGCATGGGCAGCCCGAATCCTGCCCAGCAATACAATAATAATTGAAGATATTTAAAAATGTATGTATCTTCCATCTTTCCCATATGGGCTCCTTAGGCAACATGACCTTATGTGGCCATTATCTGACCTCTCTTACACTTGGATTACTCGGTACAAAGCAAATTTATGGTTGTTTATTCTCTCCTCCTATCAGCTATTAGTGCCTAATCATATGGTCTATCGATCAAGTGATTAATCGCCTGCCTAAAGAGGCAGCAGGTCCCGGGGAATGCTGCACTGCACCAGCCTGAACTTCAACCTCTTATACAAACCGGCGGAGTAAAGGCATTAGTCACTGCCTGCAGCCCGGGGCTGGAATGCCGCGGGAACGCCAGGAGGTAAAGCCCCCGGCTTTCTTCAGCAGCCGACTTTGTATTTCCCTTTCTTAATGGATAAAACTCCACCTAACTGAGCGGGCATACAGTTGTAAATGGGATGATTTCCAATGCATCCTATAAATAATGATCAAAGAGGAAAATATGTGGGCCTTATTACAACAGTGCCCGCTAGTGCTGCTATAATTAAGGGTCTGTCAGCATTTCTATTATAAACCCTTATTTTCAAGGGTTTATAACTCGGCCATAAAATTTTGCTCTGGCTGAGACTTGGCATAAAACGTCCCAGCATGTGACCAGTTTTTCTTGTTACCAAATTGTTAAAAACCTAGCGATCAGCCCCGTTTTAGTTATAACAACATCCAAGCACCTTTGTGCTTCAGAACCACTTTTACTTCTTAAACAAGCCGCTTACTATTAAATCAAAATTAGCATTTGAAATCAAAAGTACACACTGAGCCTCTCTGCTCTTTATTTTAACCAGCCCTAAAAAAGGAGTGTGTTATTTCCTTCTGCCTGGGGTTAAGTTGATGGCACCCACACCGTTGCCATCAGCGGGACACGCTGTGGAGGCTTGGAAGGGGCTGCAGGGCTGGTGTTGGGTCCTTGGCCTGTCCAGCTTTGCAGGGCTCCCCAGTTCCCCACGTGCTCAAAGCAGCAGTTATTAAAACCAGTGGGCTGATTTCAGCCATCAAGGATTCTGTATAAATCCAGAGTACTGGAAATGGGTGCCCTGTACGCTCCGGTTTAGCCGGAGTGCTGACCTGCCTTAAGTGGATTTATTCCTCCATGATCCATGCACGTTAACTCCTGCTAATGAGAATTATGGCTTAGTCCAAAGGGGGGAATCTAGAGTTCAGTTTGAGTGAAACTGAGGGAATTTCACTCTAAGAACACATACTAAATTTTAAAAATGAAAGGTTGCCATACCTGTACCTCTGTGGTTTCAATTGGAGTGTGTTCCATTTCCAGAAACATGTCCTTGATTTGTTAGCAAAGGACAGCAAGTTGGCTCAAAAAGATGCAGCCACTTAAAAACATTGATTCTCCCAGGACAACACGCCAAAATGCAGAAATAAATTAAACATAAGCAGATGCTGTACCTCCTTTCCATTTCTGGCTAGCATGTCCCATTGTGGGACTACTAGTGGGACAATTGAGAATGACTGACATTTACTCAAATTTAAGGCCTTATTGCACTGTCCTGGCAGAAGTGACAAAAATTCAGGTTTGTGCTAGTATTAAATCTGAGTGTTTCATCAACCTCTTAAGGCATGTATTGCATCAGTATAGTTTATCTTCTGTGTTTTAAATGACCTGATCAAGTTTGCTATCATCTTGGATTTTCAAAGGAGCATGAGGGAAATATGGACCCCACTCCTGTTGAAAATCCCAACCTCAAAACTCCCCCTGCAGAGTTCCTACGCTGGCAGGGATCCCACAGCTAAGCTCTTTCCATTTCCAGAAAAATCATTGAGCTGAGGCTAAGAACACTCATCTGGTGCCTGTCGAGTGTATTGTCTGAATATAAACACAATGATTCTGGAGCAGGGAAAGAGCCTGCGACTTAAATGGATTTACACTGGCTAAGAACCTGGCCTTCCACACTCCAGTTCTGACATTACTTGAAAGTAAACATTGAGCTCAACTATTTTGTGATTTACACGGTGGTTTAAGATGCATGCAGTTGCTCTTACCGTGAGCCTCACCAGGTTTGATGTTTCCCTTAAGGCTCCAGGTAACCAAAAATTTCCATGTGTATTTCAGCTGCCATAAAAATAAAAAATTTAAAAAAAGGGAAGAAAAAAGATGAAAGCTTGAGTTTCTGACTCTCGAGAAAAGCCCGAAAATGTTCCTCGTCTGCACTTTAGCGGCTCAGAAAGCAGAAGGCAAAGAGAAAAAAAGGAGTTTGAAAATGCCATGCTTTTTGAGATGTGACATATGCTTTTGCTGTGCTCTGGGTTGGCAGGAGGTGGTGCATGGTGGATGCAGCCCCGCCAGAAAGCAGGTGTGGGAGCCCGAGCGAGCGGCGCTCCTGTTCCTCTGGAGTCGGAGCCATCCAGTCACTTTTCCTTTCTCCTGAGCCCCACTGAGCAGCAGATTGTCTGCAGGAGATGGGATAAACAGTTGTGGATGTGTCCTGAAATCGTATGGGGTGGTTAAGATGGGAGCCCCTACTGAAAGGCTCATGCTGTTACCCCATGGTGACAAGTCATGAGTGTGGTTGTGTGTCCTAGAGCTGCGGGAGAGCCAAAAAATCCCAGCACAGAAATAAATCCACCTGCTGGGCAACCCAAAACTCTCACTTTTATGCACTGCAGGCCAAAAGCTGTGGGTGAGTGGTTTTCAGGATGGCAGTGGTGCTCCAGGTGCTCCTCCAGCTTGGCACAGCAGGAAATTGGATGTGGATGTGGGTTCCCAGGGAATCCCCTATGGGCTGTGCCAGCCCACAAGGGGCTGTTTCTTCTCCAGCCTGGGGTTTGGCTGATGGAGCAGAGTGTGTTTCCCAGGGTCCATGGGGCCCCTTGAGTACCCTTCATCAGACTGTTCCTAAGCTGGAGGGGCTCTGCAGTGATGCTCCTTGAGTCCTTTGGTCCCATCTCTCCAGGTCTTCTGCAGGGATGCAGAATCTGGGACTCCTCTTGCATCCATAGAGTCACTGTGGGCCACTCCTGCTCAAGGACAAAGTAGGACATCCTCTTTGCCCCCTTGTTCTCATTGAGAGTGTTCTTTAAATGAGGGAAGGCACTTCTGTACAGCACATTTTTGGGTTGCATGGCAGAGAAGAGCCAACATCCTTCTCCATGTGGACTCCTGCAAACAAAGCACCCAGGGCACAGCCTGGGCAGCTGCAAATTGCTTTTGCAAAGCCATCAAGGGAAGTTCTGTGGATTTATTCTGGACTGAGAATTCCCTTCCTCCCTGCTCCCTGAGTCCTGGAAATGCTTTTCTCCCTGAGTGCAATATGAACTAAAAGATTTTACAAACTCTGGCCCCTTAAATATGATAATTTTAAAAAGTTCAGCAAAATCCAGGGGCTGAGGGCAGGCGGGGGGGTTGGTGTTCCTTATCGAGGGGAGGAATGATGGGTTAGCAGCAATTCCTTCCTTGCAGTTAGTCTGGGTACCATTGGAAGCAGAATTTGTCAGTTCTGAAGTGCACAGATTAGAAAGGAATGTGGAATTTGGAAACGTGGCAGCTTGTAGCACTGTATGGTTTAAATTAAACCTTTTTTTGGAAAGCAGAATCACTGTAGGCCACATTTAGGGGGAAAGCAACAGCAGAGAGGGCTGGCTGTGGTTTTTGCTTTGCTGTGTAACCGGTCCACTTTCTCTTGTTTTAACACAGACTTTTTTTTATTAAAAAAAAAAAAAAAAAGAGGAAAAAAATATGCCTCTGGCCTCCTTCTGCCCAACCACAGCTTCACTGCTGACCACAAAGAGGAAGCCTGGGGAAGCAGCCATAGGATTAATACCCACTGTCTCTTAACCCAACAGGGTGTGAAAACATTTTATAAAACATCTCTTTTTAAATTTTTTTTCCCCTTTCAGATGGATAGTGTGACTGGGATTTAGACATCTTGAAACAAGCACATGGTTGCTTTTGCCTTGCATTGTGTTCCTCAGAGGGAGCAGGGGGGAGGTCCTAAATCACTCTGGCCAGATCTGTTGTTTAAAATCTGTTTACACCCATCTCCAGAGCTTTCTCCTTGCAAATCATCAACAACTTTGTTGGTCTAGCTGAAACGACAGGAAATATAAAAATGAGTCTGCTGCGAGGGCTGCACGGTGTAGATCTTGATCAGTTGGAATATAATTGTTCCTAATGAAATGGAGACGCCTAGCTCTTAACTGAACAGCCTTTGCTTCTTTAGAAATAATAAGATTAAGATTATGGATTCTATTAATCATTTGATCAGCTTTATTCATTCATCTTATTTCCTTTACATGCAAAAAAGCCCTGCTCTCTCCATGCCTTTATCTTTTAAGATGATGACATTTACATATTTCCCGGCGCTGGAACGTCCCGGGCGTAATATACAGATTGCTCCGCTCGGATCTTGTAAACCGACTATTTCCATGTGCTAAGTACTCTCGGTGATGAAGATCTTAATAATGTGATTAACTAAATTGTGTCTTTATGCTCTTCCTCGCGCCTCCCTCCCTTCCCCACCACGGCCTCCCAGCCGCCGCGCTTACCACAAATGGCATCAGCTGCCGGGACGTGCCTGCGGTGGTGACCCCGGTGACAAGGAGGTGTCACATAGCGCAGAGCAGAGAGGTCCGTGCGCCTCGGAGTCAGGGTGTAATTCAGATGACCCGTGCACCAAGGGAATCTGCTTTCCCCGGCGCTATGCGGGAAAGATGCTGAAAGCAGGAGTTTGGAAACGTTGAAGGAATTATTAGAGGAGAAGTTTGTTCCTCCGCAGCGTAGCGACAGCATTGTTATTTCTTGCTTGGATGTGCTGTTGGGAAGGTTTGATTTTGTTGTCATTAGAGAAATCTCTCTGTTGTTATAACGCTTTCTATGTGTGAAGAAATACAGACATAATGTGTATCTAGTCCATTAAAACAGTCTTTTGGAGCCTCCACCTGTGGCACAGCCTCTCTGTACTGCCAGTATTTTGCTGAGTACTGTTGGTAATTCCTCTGCCCTTACATAGATTAGTAGTTCTAGAGAGTTAAAAAAAAAAAAATCCAAAGTAGCGGCAGGTTCTCTCTAACTTCTGTTAGCTGAGCTGGAGAAGTTGCATTGTGTCTTGGATCTTTTTCATCTTGGTGGAATTATACTGTAACTAATTGAATCCATTGATCACTGTCTTGTTTTTTTCCATCTTCTTCTCAGAGGATTCATTTCATAGTGTTCCCTACATCAGTCAAGAAAATGGCTGCGGTGGAATTACCAGGGTTGATAATAAAGGTAATTTAGCCCAGTTGAAATTATTTTTTATGTATCTAAGTAGGGTAACGCATTCAAACGTGCTGCCTTAAATCTTGGGATGAAATACCTGCATGATCTAAGCTGCAGGATCCCGAAATAACTCTTCTCAACAACCACAGAAAGTAGGAGTAGCTGATCAAGAGACCCTTTTGCAGCCTGACAATGACCAAACAATAATCAGCAACGTTCATTTGATCAAAGAACTGTCCCAGAGCAGGATAAATAATCTCTGGTTTGCACACTTCATGGGACAGGGAGTATTTTTGGATTAGATAATAAGTGCTTAACAAGCAAGAATAGCGGGAAGTGTCGGGAGAAGCAGTGGGAGATGGGAGTAGCTGGTGCTGAGCAGTCCCCTATGATTTGGGTCAGAAATAGGCGCCAAATCTGGCCTCAGCCAGGAGGGTTTTACCGAGGATGTCTGCTGGTGGCATTTAGCTCTAACTAAGTAACAGTTTGGAAAAGGATTCTCCTGCTAGATTAGGGCTGGTCTTGTCAGTAATGCGCAAGACAGGATGTCAGGAGATCTGAGCTGAGGTCTGCCACAGATTTCCAGCACGATTTAGGTCAAGTTATCTAATCTTGCCTCCTGACACAGTTTCACCCCAAGACAAGGTGACAGGAGAGTTTGTAAAAGATTTACTTCACAGAGGCATTTTTACTCGCTCATTCTCGCTCAGGTCAAGGGCTGGACGCAGGAGCAGAGGCATGTCCTGCCTGCAGAGCCACAGGCGTGCTCCTTGCTCCCACTCCCACACCTCATCCCTCTGGAGTGACCAGGTCCCTCGGCCAGCAGGGCTCATTCCCCACGGGAGGAACCCCCACTCCCAGCCTCTCCCTGGCAGCAGCACAGCGGCTGCAGGAGCTGCAGGGCTGCCTACAAGCACATGCCCTTTGCCGAGATCAGCACTTTTTTGGACAATGTATAGTATTTGCAAATGGGAACTGACAATGGAAGAAATACAGCAGAGTGAAGGGTTTAATATAAAATATTTATACAGTAAAGATCTTTCATCTTTTGTCAGTCACAGGGTAGGGAAGTGAGGAATGTATTGGGAGTACATTACCAAGAGTATGTTATAAATTAAAATCTCAAATTGAATAATACTGGCTGCTAATGTGTGCAGTGTTGGAAATGAGTCACTTCTGAATCAATGTAATTTACTGTGCCAGCTGAAAGATATTTACAAAAGAAGGTATCTTCTTGTTTTTTTTTTTTTTTTTTACTTAGATTTTATTCCACACTTACAGATAGCCTGTGCTGTCAACATGGACTAATTTGTCACAGAGAGAAAGTCACAGCCGTTAGTGCAGAGCTGTTTCAAAAGCACTTAGAAAGCAGAAAGGTGGGCTCCAGGCTACATGGGTGGTCAGACAGATTGTACTCATTGTTTTCTCTCAAATTTAATACTGGTAATTAGTAATACAGCAGTTTTGTGGAAATTAGTTATTGGGAAAGAGCAGACCGACTGTTTTCTTGTAGAATTATGGAGTGCAGAAATGACTGTTCCCACTGCATCCTCCCAGCCCACATCCCTCTGTGTATTTCAGCTTTTCTTTGGGCACTGTAACCTCAGAGAAGTCAGGGTTTGGTCCCATGTCTGTCAGATGGCTGGCATCATCTCAGGAGGTTGGTCTGGTTCATGGTATTTCATAGCTGGGGCCAAGATGGGATTTATTACCTTGGAACACCCAGCACTGCGGTGAAAGGTGGTGTATCCAAAAGGTAGGACTTTGAAAGTGTGGATTTTGGAAGGTTTTTAGCCAGATTCTATGCAGGAACTGGTATCCATTAATGTCTAAAACACATTTCAGTGGGTATAAACAGTCCTGCTATGGTGCTGTGCTTACATGTGTGTGGCTCTCAGTCCTGGGGAAGGTGGCTGCTGCTATTTAAGTATTTTGGCACAGCACATGCACTCCATGGCAGACTTGCAGGTAACCATGTGTTGAGAATGGTGAGTCCCACATTCATGCAGATGCAAGGAACCAGTAGAGAGTTGAATAGAAGGCAGGTTTAAAAGCCAGTCTAGATCCAGGTTTCTGCCTTGTTCCTCCTTCTGCCACTGATTTTTCCTAGCTTGTCGTGAAAAGAAGGATGCTCTGGGAATTTTTGTCCTAGTCTGAACCGTGCCAGATTATCATTCCATTGTGCCACAGACTCTGATCCAGGCAAATACTTGTGCTTAGGTAAACCTCATCTGAGTTCTTCGGTTTTAAAAACTTGGTGTTTGGCCTGAGATGGCTGTGTAGGCTGGTTCTGTTGTTTGATGGATGAAATGGAGTGTGGCACTCTCCAAGGGAATTTCAGCCCAGCAAATTCATTTTGGAGCTACTTGGCTCTCACTGTTGGCTCCACAAAGAGCAGAGGCACCTCACTTCGAGCTGTGCCCAACCATTCGACCAACACTTCTAGGTGAGACAAATCTCACCTCCATTCTCTCTGCCTGTTAGTGTTTTTATCAGTGCAATAGAAATAGTTTCAGATAGACATGGTGAGAGTAAGTAGTCTGAAGGATGGGAAGATATCCAAAAGGAGAGGGATGTTTGCAGTAGCTCTTGTAAAGTCCGATGAAACTTCCCTCTCCATTTGCTCATAGGCAATACCAGATTAGATGTAACTGTGGAGATGCAGGTGGTCTGATGGATTCATGGCCAAGCTTCTATACATAATAAAATATGTATTAAGGTCATATTCTAGCAGTGCTGTAGGGAAACTGGACTGTTCTTATGCCATACTTTTTGGTAGAAATGCTTCTGCTGGGTTGCATCACTGTCTGTAAATTTTATTGATTATAATTAAGTCAGTCTGCATTGTCTCTAAAAACCTACATGGGTTTAAAAATCAATACTCCTTATATTCATCAGGGGAACCAGTTCGAAAAGGGTTTATAGTGGGAATAAGCAATGCATTTATAGCTCTGAGTTTGTGTTTACAAACCATTAAATGCTAGCCTTCTTGACAGTCCTCATATAAGGGTCAGAAATAGTCTTTTTCCCTGTCTTGTACCCTGTGAACAGTAACAAAATTCTGCTTCCATGGAGAATTTCTCCTACCCTATTTTGTACCTGGTGGGTGGAGCTTTGCTGTCTCAGTGACCTTCTGGGGGCAAGGAGACTGCTTTGGACAAGTAGGAATGTGACCAAATGTGGCAAAACCAGGAGTGAATCCACCAAAGTCCTCTCAACTGGGTCACTTCTGAGGCAGCATCTTGTTGCCTTAAAGGGCTTCTCCCTTGTTCAGTCCTCTCGCTTGGCTTGCTTCTCCCAGAAAATATCAGTTCCAGTTATTGGAAGCTCTAACGGCCACGTTCATGGAAAGTCAGAACAAAGAGCAATTGCTGAGAGTATCTGCTATTACTGATTTATGGGGGAAGATTAAGGCCAGATTGCCCTGTCCCTATTTCTTTAACAACCCCGTCCTCAGATAGACTTCCTCCAACTCAATGGGGCCCTTATTTAAGTGATGTTTATTGAGGATAATCTTATCGCAGTCTGGTGCACTAAATATGTATAACTCACCTTAGGGAGAAGATGTGAAAGGTCTTTGATGATATGAAGGGTGTGAACACTAAGGAGAATGAAGGATAATTTAGGTTGGGACTTGGGAGTGCAACTAAAACACATACCATCAAAGAAATGGAGTAGATGTGGCGTACTCCCCAAGAGGAAAATTAAATGCCCTTCAGTTTGAGTCATTTGAAAGCAGAGAAAGGACTAAAGCTGTGTTTGTATGGATCATTCTGTGGACACAGAGAGCTGAGTGATCTTACCGAGCTTTTCTACCTTTGTTTTTGATTCCTATTTTATTTGGCCTAACAACTGAGCTATATAATGCACTATGTATTCCATCAGTGATGCTGTTTTAATACTGCTGTACTGCACCTCAGCCAGGGACACCTGTGGAATTTGCTAGATTTGATTCAATTTATTTTATCAGTTTTAACAGCTTTTAGAATGGTGGTGAAATGGCACAAACCAAGGCATTCCCTTAGCTTTTGAATCCTTCCAGGATCCCAGGGGAGCAGGATCCATGCATGGCTCCTCAGTGCACTTGGGAAGATGATAGTTGAAACATGCAGGCACCCATCCACATCCCCAAAATAACCAAAGCAAAACTGACATTTTGTGACCACATGGAAAGACCACAAAGGAAAGACTGAAGGAAACTGGGCTTAAGTAGGAGTCAAAGTGGTTTTGAGATTACATGGCAAAGCAACTTTCTCATCCTAGACACTTCTCTTCTACATCATCCACATTTTGATTGTGTCTCAGGGCAGAAAAAGCAGCTGCCTGAGCTTTAGGTTTCGTGCAGAGCCTTGTGATACTGCTCACTGCTAATAAATGCACACATAGACATATATACGGTAAATAAAAGGGCTTGGAGATTGCTGAAGGAACTGCAAAAATTTTGTGCAAAATAACAGAACTTTTTTTCCTCCTTTTTTTCCCAATCTGGGCAGCTGTAAAAATCTGGTCAGAGCTGGCTCTGGGCAGTGGCAAAACTTGAAGGCTGGGTTTTAAAAGCGCACAAGGAGTTGTGAGAAATGTTCTTCTCTGAGGCTGTCATTAAGATAGAAACCATTGCCCCAAGCCAGGCTATCCTGGAAGTTTCTCAGGAAAATTTGAAGGGACCTGACTGACAACTGAAGGTCTGGTGGTATCTGCCATGACAATATTTTCCAGTTGTGTACATTCAGCTGTAATGATTCATTAGAAAATAAGTTTAATTGTGGCCAGTAGTTGTGAATATTTCTTTGTACTCTCTTATCAATGTTTTCCGTTTGCAGCAGGACTTGGCTTGTTTGTTAATCTGAAGTTCTCCATTTATTTAGAAAACAAGGTTTGACTTATCGTATTGTTTGGCAGGAGAGAAGAAAGGTGAAATGCAAAGCCCCTAAAACCATGGAGCAAGGAAAAGAAAAATTTAACTTTCAGGGAAAATTGCTCTGTCAGTGGGAACTGGCACAGCTGATGTGGGCAAATGAGTGTCCAGATATCACTTGAATCACAAAATGAGCAAAATTATAAAATCTTAGAGTCACAGGTTGGTTTGAGTTTGGGTTGGGGTTGGAAAAGAACTTAAAGCTCATCTTGTTCCAAGTCTCTGCTATGGGCAGGGGCACCTACCACCAGACCCAGATGATAATGGTGAAGAGACAAGCAGTAGCTGAGGAGGATACTAGACAGTTTTACTCCTTAGAAATGTTTGAAAAGCCAAAACTAGTTTCCTTGGACATTTAAAAAAAAGCACACCTGTGCCAGTGTGAAAAATAACATACACACCATTTTCCTCAAACTACAAATTCTGAAGTTCATGAGCTGCTGTGCAACTTTGATTTAGTTCTACTCCCCAGCGTAGTACCAAGTAGTAGCAGGGAATTCTTCAAGTTACTGAATAGTTCATGTGACTCTTGTGTTTTTAAAACACACATAACACTTAGAGTTTTTCACAAATGCATAATGCAGGGTGGCAATATTTCCATTTTGCTGGTGAAGATTGGGCAATTATAGCTGGAATCTGCATCATGTGGGAAGCTGATGCTAGAACCCACATCTCCTTAATCATAAACAACTCATTTTTAAACTCTTCCCATTGACCTTAATAGGGCCAGGATTTGATTCCAAGTGTTTATTCTTCATTCCAAGCTCAAAGATGCATATTTTTAATCTGAATTTGAATATATGTTTCATGGCTTATTCATGCTCGGAAATACTTCTTGGCAGAGTCACCTAAATTGAGCAAAATGGGAAGCTTCTTTTAATGCAGAAATATTAAACAATGTGTGCTGGAGTGCAGAAAGCTATTTGGACACCGGAAAGCTTTATAAACATAGATTTGATTGTGATTGAACCAAAAATAGTGGTATTAAATTAAGGTCTGTTTAAGACACTAAAAAAACCCTCCGCGTTTTCCAAACTGGTAAGGATAAAATCAATCTGCAAAAGTATTTTAACTTTGTAACAAAAATATCATTGACAAAGTAAAGTGAAGATAATAAAACATATTTAAAATTACTTGGAGGTCTTCTTAAAAATTTATGATCTCTTTCCAGTTGGAACTCGTTTAACTCAAAAGCCATTTAAGAGCCTGGAAGTGGCCGTGTTTGGGCCTTGCAAGAGATATTCACTTGTTTGTTCAGAGACTCTGGTAACTTTGGGTTCTATTGTTACATGTGAGTTGCAGTAATAGAGTATTTGTGTTTTCCTAGGACAAAAATTTCTGGGATGTAGCTCACAATCTTTACAGCACAGGGAACAGTTCCAGATGTGCAGGGTCTGCCCGTACCAGCGTGTGATCAGACCCATGTCCTTCCCCTCCCATGACCTCTGGTGCCAGCACTCCTTCCAGAAGATCATTTTGGGAATTGCTTTGCTTGTGTCCCTGTCCCAAACACTAAGTTAGACAGGAGCCATGGTTAGACTCAACCAGAGGCTGGTTTGGATCTCAGATCCGAGCTCTGTGCCCACAGGAACTGAAACTGATAGCAAGGCCTTGGGCCGTCGATATTTTCCATTACCATAACTGCTGTTTAGCAATGTCTCGTTGATACGAGGGGAGTGTGTGACTGAGGCCATGTTCATCTCTTTGCAACAGGAAGAATTATGGCATTCATAGATTGGAAGAGAGTGGGTGATAAATAAAACTGAGGCTATCCAGAAAGCCCCAGGGAGCTTCCTCTCCACAGAAAGAATAAGAAATTTATAGATGTCTAGAAATTACAGTTGAGCTTTTTGCCTTTTTTTTTTTTTTTTTTTTTTTTTTGGTTAGCCT